>NC_045675.1:31972763-32284695 GCF_003331165.1 Xiphophorus hellerii | reverse complement strand
GGAGTCCTTGCAGAAGACCTTCACGCTGACACCGATGCCCTGTGTGGCTACAGGAAGTGTGTTTTTTTTCTTTTGTTTGTTTTTGGAGAACCATTTATGTGTGTGACGGTGGAAAAAAAGTGACGTGACGAACATGTGTGTCTCTTGAAATGCATTATTGCATTTGAAAAAGAAAAATGCAGCACAAAGCACATTGTGAAGCGGCGAGGCGTCCATTTAAACCAGCAGTCAGGTGAGTTCCAACAGGTCAGGGGAGCTTTTTAAAAAACATCACCTTCCGCTTGTAGACGTTGTTGGGCCCGTCTGAAGGTTGACCCCCCCCCCATCCCCCCTTCTTCTTCATTGGAACAGCAGGAGAGGGTCACCCTCCTTTCTGTTTCCTGCAAACGTATTAGCTGCTTGAAAATGATAAATGTGACATTGAAAGAGAATCTGTTTCTCTTTTTTCTTAACAATCAGAGGCAATGCTCTGCTCTCTCCCTCTCAAACCTTCCACTAAACTTGTTATGGGCTTGATGACCTTCCAGCAGGTAAAAACAAATTACAACACACATGGTGTCTTTAAGTCTGATCTGCAAACAGAGGTTGTCTCAAGGACAAGCTGGCTTCAGGCTGTTGTACACAATCCCCCAATTCACATCCACCTCCCAGAGACACACACACACACACACACACACCGACACACCCACACACACACACACAAGCCAGCCTCCAACCACACACTCTATCCAGAGATTCTAAAGCTGTTGCAGCTAAAACACATTTTTGATGCAAAATGCAGAACTGAAAAGTTAAGAAAGTTCCAACATTAGCCTGTAAATTTTACAAGATGAAAACACGTCTAAACATCAGATCTGCTAATGATTTTTATGAGAGAAAAATTAATGCTAGATTATTGCAAAAGCATTCAGTTCCTACATAACAGTTCAAGCTGGTGTTATGCTATGGCCATGTCTTCTGAAGAGTTGATGTAGTTCTTTTGTTCAACAGTGTATTAGGACCTTTATAGATAAAAAAAAAAAGGAGGAAATTTCACCCAAAAAACTCCAAAATGTTGAGATTAGGGGGAAAAAAAACATGGACATTTCTGAGCATGAAAAGTTGAAAATTTGCTTTAAGAAATTCAGAAATGTTGAGATTGAGAAATATTCTGTGATAAGCTAAAAAAAAAAGTTGTACATTTTTTACTGTTGAAACTCTGAAATTTTAGACTAAAAAGTCAGAAATATCTGAGAATCGTAAAGTTATTTGGGCAGGAATGTACTCATTTTTCTATTTACAGTGGCACACTAGTGCCACTTCCCTTTGCCAGTTTCCATCTTCCCTTCGCTAAAGGGAAGATGGAAACACTTGTTCTGACACAGCGAACTTTCCCATCCACTGCTAGTAACACAGGCACGAAACTTGGAAAAACTTCTAGATCCAAACATTCAACAATATGCATGTTTTTTTTTGTACCCCTCCAGGGGGTCTTTTGTGGGCTCTAATGTCCCTTATATGACAGCAGGCTGACAGGAAATGGGGAAGGAGAGGGGGGAAGACATGCGGCAAATGTCGTCGGGTCCGGGAGTCGAACCCGTGACGGCCGCGTCAAGGACTGAAGGCCTCCAAATATGGGTTGCGCTAACCACTACGCCACCACGGCACGAACAACAATATGCATGTTTTAAAAGAAAATGCATATTGTTAAACTGCTGCTATCACAACATGAAATAGATCAATAAAAATTGGGAAATTTTTTGTGATCCAAATATCTTTTAAAATATTAATATTTAGGAAAATCCACATTAGCTAAAATTAGAGCAAATTTCTGTAAATGTAAATTTAAAAAGTGACGTGACAAACATGTGTGTCTCTTTAAATGCATTATTGCATTTGAAAAATTAAAAACGCAACACAAGGCACATTGTGAAACAGCAGGGGGTCCATTTAAGATTTAGCTGAGGGAACTGCAAAATTCAAAATATCTTACTCAATTTCACTAAAAGAATTTTTCCACTCCCCTGAGGTGGCATTTGGCTTTTCTGAAACAGAGTTAATGCGCTAAAGGGAAGATGGAAACATTTGTTCTGACACAGCGAACTTTAATAAAAACTTTAATAGAACATAAAAATAATCTGCAATTTTCAGTTGGTGCTGAGGTAATATACATATATATATATATATACAGTATATATAAATGCTCAGAGTTGTGATTGGAGCCCTGTCTCTGTTTAAGCCATCCAACTTGATCATCATGTGGTGTAATAAAATAAAAACTGTTTGATTGTTGTTTGAATCATGACAAAATAGCTTGCAGTTTTATTGGGTTCCTGAGTCCTGTAATGAAAATTTACACCCCAGGCATTTTGTTAAGCCATCAGGATGAAGGTAATGCTACTGCAGTTATGATTCTGGTGTTAAATTTCACAGGAAATGACAAGTCATTCTGGAAAAAAGACATATATAGAGCGATGCAGATTATATAGTTGGAATTTTTTCCCTTTATTAATAAAATCTGTTGTGTTGCAGTCAAGAAATACAGGCTCAAACACACACGCAAACATGTATCCTTGTCTTTCTATGAGTCCGAGGTTTTTATTGATGCCTAATCCAGACATTTTCCCCAACCCTAACCATTACTAGGCCTTTAGATTAACCCTAATCTTTATCTAAAGAAGTTCCACAAATAACTAGAAGTTCCTGAAACACTGGAAAGCTGACTGACTAGAATAACACTTTGCACCAATCTGATGTTAGAATAACCCAAATAACAGATTAAAAACAACAATTATATTTGTTGTCTCTATTCATTCAATAATTTAGCAGCAAAAACCATTTTTGAAATGAGAATGTTGCTTAGTTTGTCCACATATAGTTTTCAACAAACATATGAATAATTGCGGTTAATTAACTACAGGCCCTGCAATTAACTCGATAAAATATTTGAATGGAGTCCCACCACTAATTCATGCATATGGCGACAAATGAAGTGTGTTAAATATTCACCACACAGGGGCAGAACATCTGTGGGCTGACATCATCTTTAGCTCCTTTGAAGTGATGTCAAATACTTTTCCTTTTAATCACCACATACATGTTTTATATTGTTCCAGTAAATGTTAGCAACCTTCAAAAAGTTTCTGAAAAAAACAAAAGAAAAAAGAAAGAAACGTTGATCACAGCAGACAGTGAAGGATTTGGCAGGGAAAAGGCTGAAGCTTTAGAAATACAGACACTTATGACAGACTCTCACTGTGCTGGTAGAACTTTTACGAGACCAACCGCACATGCAGTCCTACTTTCCTTGAAATCTGTGAGCTGATATCCTAAATCATCTCACATTTACCAAGAACCCACCTCCCTGAGTTGGGACCGGGTCCGGCCCTGAGGCTGTAAATATAATCCTGGCTGATGTTTCCAAAGGATCTCCAAAGGCTCTGGAGCTGGTTGTGTCCATAAAGTAGTGAAATACTGTGAAAGGTGATGGCAGCAGCTCAGAGACACGACTTTCTGAGCATTTCCAGATGGACCTCACCAACAGCCTGCAACAAACACCAACACCGAGAGCAGCAGCAGCAGAATGGGTGACTTTTGGGGGGAGTTGTTTTTTCCTCCAAGACAAACATTTTTTAAGACATCTTGAAAAGCTGTTGCTGGTTTTTAAAGTGTGTCGAAACAAGATGCAAAGCTTTGTTAAGTGTCGAAGATCAAACATGTTCACACATGGTGAGTACTAGCGTGTAATTTTCCAAGAGTTTCTTTTCATTTTTAGGATTCTAGGCAGCTGAACTGACAACAAACAGAGCCACAGATTTATTTGCAACTTTTAACATTTGTACGTCACATGACATATGGCTTAAAATATCAATTTTAGAAACTGAACAGTGAAATTTAAAATTCAGATGGGAGCATTCTGTGTTATATTGGCAAAAGAAATAATGCAAGTGTCATCTAATGTTAGGATTTAAGCTCTAATTCAATGGCTTCGATTCACATCTTCCTTACAAATTATGTATAATATGCTAAACAAATGGCATCGTTCGCACTGATAGCTGACTTTGTAAATAAATAATAGGTGAGGTTGAGGTTCGAGGCAATTTAGAGGTAAGGTGTGAATGAAGTTTTAGTTCAGGTTAGTGTTAGGAAAAATATCTGGGTTAATCATAAATACAGTTACTGAAATGAATGAAAGTCAAGACAAAGTCCTAATAGGGACAGGATACTAGCTTGTGTGTGTGTTTATGTTAGGTTTGTCAATGTCAACACACACTTTTGCCCATTTCCGAGCTCGAAATTTCACATGTACGAATTACGCCAGTTGCTCGGCTAGATGAGGACAAAATGACTGTCACCTCATCCAGGAAATGAATGGAGAGGGACATTTTTAAATTAACAAAATGACTTCCGTCAAACCTTCCTGAAAATAACAACCTGGAAAACTGAGAATCTTCAGACATGGTTGTTTTTTATTAAACAAACCTGAATACAGTGGCAGTTTTTGATACGAGCCGTATGGGCAGTTGACCAGGGTGGCATCAGTAAAGGGTGGGCCACCCAAAACCTATAAGATAAAATATATCTTATCCGTCATTTGTTCCCCTGAACAGGTTTGCTGCTACTTGTATGAGTGTGTAGTAGAGGAAGTTTCCCTCGGTTGCTGTTGAGTACTTGGAGAATACATTACCTGCTTTCTGCTACAAAAAAAAAAAAAATCATAAAGTTGCTTTCATTTTAAAACAACTACATTTTTCAAAATCCAAATATAAGCTTCTAAGTTGGATTTGATACATCTATTTATCCAGCAAATGTTACTGGGTATGATGTGTTCATTGACTGGATGAAAATCAGACACCAGGTTTTAAGTGTGATCGGATGCAGAATTTCCCCCCTTTGAACCTCTGGCTGTTGTTCATATATATAAATGAAAATGGATACATTCATTTTCTAATATTTACTTTTTGGATATCAGTTCACCCTGCAAGTTCAATATCATAAGATCTGTAAGGAGTATATGTGACAATATTTACATATGGGTCTGCCTGTATACAGCTTGATACCAACATTTGTTTACATTGTGGGGTTTTTTTATGTGTGACTAAATTCACGTGTTTCTAAGTCAGGAACATTTTATTAAGTGTGTTTTTGACTCTCCTGTCGGCCCTGCCAGCTGACAGCCCACTGTCTGATTAGAAAGGCACTTTACTGATATTAATATTAATGCCACTCCGTTTTATTCAGGACGTCTGCCTGCCACTCTGATGGGAATGCACTTTACCTCTTTAAGAGCTGTGTGTGTGTGGGGGTGTGTGTGTGGGTGTGTGTGTGTGTGTGTGTATTTGAATGAATGTGAGTACCTGCAGAATGCTTCATGTGTGTTTTTGGCTTAAACAAAGCTTTCACGAATTAAGGATCTTTTGAGCCCATTAGCACCACAGTAGTTTTAAACTTACAACCCCTTTTAAAATAATTTGCTGAACTATCGCTGTCACGTTTTGCCCAGCATTTTTTTTTCTTACTTTACTAAGTGTTCTTTTAAAACAGAGACAAAATATTTTAGTAACATTGGTGAAGACAGGGAGAAAAATGGGTCTTTTTCAGACTGAAGGTCAACAAATAAACTACAAAAAAAAAGACTTTTGTCTGTTTTCCTTAGAAGGTGTAAGTTCAAGGTTGTTGAAAATTTTAACAACATATTTTTTACTGTATTTCTCTCAATTTCTCTAAAATCTTTCTGGTGTACTTTGGGAAATCTTTGATATTGTCAATCTCCACGGCAACCATTTATGTGCAAAACACCTAGGGCAGGAGTGGGCAATCCTGGTCCTCGAGGGCCGGTGTCCTGCAACTCTTGGATGTCTCCGTGGTCCAACATATTTGAATCCAACAGCTGAATTACCTCCTAAGTGCAGTCAGGTTCTCCAGAGTCCTGCTAATGACCTCATTATTTGACTCAGGTGTGTTGAAGTAGAGACACATCTAAAAGTTGCAGGAGACCGGCCCTCGAGGCCTGGAGTTGCCCACCTCTGACCTAGCTCCACCTTCGAGATGCAGCTCCTCCTCAGAGCTGCAGATTCCAAACTGAGAGCTTCCGCCTCACAGACCAGCCCTCCAAAGGAAGACTCCCCCACTCAGCTCCTTCAGACTAGCCAGCAGTAATTAGCAAACACCTGGTGGATCTGCACTTCAGCTGAGCTCATTATAGGATCTACTTCTCACTGCAACGGTGGTAGAAAATGTTGTCAAAGGGTCAACAGAGGAGCCATGTTCCTGAAGGCAGAGTTTCAGAAAGAGGGGGAGTTTTTAAAGAGACAGTGGCCCAATTTCCAGGTGCTAAATCACAAAGTAAAAGTTCTTTAAAGTCATATTTGATATATACAACATTTTAATATCAACTGAAGGGAACACAGGATAATTTTATAACACTATCAAAAATCTTTGTGGTTGGAACACACATAATACTGCCCCTTTAAGTTAAACAGACTTTCCAAACCAGCCTGGCCCTCCAACCTGCTTGTTCCATAACTACCATCAAGTGTTTGCTTTAACTGACAGCGAGTTTTTTCCATCACTGTGGGGGAATTTTAACCTGCTCTTCTTTCTAACGCTGTTTCACTGGAGGATTTTTAAGTATTAACAGAATGCTTACGGTCAAGCTCAAACATCTCAATTGGATTTAAGAAATGTTCACTTGGCCACTGAGAGGTCTTTGTTGCTTTAGACCAGAGATCTGCAACCTCAGCTCAATGGGAGAAACCCCAGATGGAGTGCTGCAGGGGGACGTGGAATTGCATAGGAAGGAGAAAGGCAGGAAGTAGGAGTCTTGGTGTATGTAAACTTGTGAATAATTAGAAAAAATTACTGATAATTCCATTAAATCAACGTTTTAACCAAAGACCTTCTTGCTTGTAGGCAACACTGCTAACCATGACACTGGTATGTCACTAAACTTGTGTTACCTTTACGCATCTGTTTGTCCTTGTGGACGTGTGTGACACCGATTAGTTCCTCACCGGGTTTTTTTTTCCTACCAGCTGAGAGGAAGAGAAATGGAAGACAGCGCACGGATGATGACGACAGCAGGCTGGAGCCGAGCACAAAGCTCCGGGTTATCAAACTCATTAATCTACATGCCATAGTCCTCGGATGAATAATTGTGTGTTGAATTTATCTGCCACTGTGATAGCTACCGTTCAGTTCTCCCTGCAATACCGCCAATTCTATGCATTGTACCTCAGACTCGTAATTATAGCACGCTTTGTCTTTAAGCTGGCTGGAGGTGATGGTAAAGGTGGAAAACAGATTCTTATTCTCCATTTCTCACTTCTTTTCACTCCATCAGTTAGATCAAAGAGATTACAGGAAACCAACGTTAAAAAATACAGAAAAACCTTTTGGTCAAAAGTTAGATTTTTAAACATCTAAAATAAGACGAGAACAGGTGAAGTTATTTAGAAACAACACTACTAATGTTTTAACTCAAGAAGAGTTCAGAAATCAATATTTGGTGGAATAACCATGAGGTCTTCAACGGGGTTCAGGGCAGTGGACTCTTCATTTTTTCCAGAGCTGTAAATGTATATTTGCAGCAGATGAAATTTCTATCTCATAAAAAATTCATTTGGGCTCCCGTATTTTTTATGTCGTTTGCTTGAGATGGAAAGAAATAAAACTCAAAGCAAAAGTAATTTCAAACAAAAAATTTTTTTTGTTTGTTTTGTTTGGGTTTTTTTGCTATCACAGGAGAAAATTTGAGGTAGCTTAACATTCTTTAGAAAAGACAGTGAAGACTTGTCTAAACCAACGATCATTTACTGTAGTGCATCAGTCTGTCCAAATAAATCTTACGGTTTTATTAAATTTTTTAAATGCGACATTATATATTCCAAAGTTGATTGAATTCATTTTTGACAGCGTGAGAAATCACAGAAATGCTTAGAAAGACACAAAAGAAAACATGTGCATATTTATTCCCATTACTGCCATGACTCTGGTCCATCCTGTTTCCTCTGGTCGTCCTTTAGATCAGGGCTCTACGGGTTTTAGACTCCATCACAGCTGAGCCTAATCATTGAGCTAACTCTTCAGCATGCCATCAGGCAACGGCCTGCTAATAAACATGTTAGCTAGCCGATGTCTGCTTGCCAACACAGAACATAGCCAAGTGGCGCAGCAACAAAAATGGAATCGTGTTAAGATTTCTTTTTTGGGGGGTGAATGAGACATTAACACCAAGCAGACAGAAGAACAGAAGATGAGAAAGTTATATATATTTTTAGATCAAGTCTTAACTATTTATGGAAAAATGAGAACCTACTAAGAGTAAAGCGCACCAAAAGTATTTTTACATTTAGATATAGCGGAAAAGCTTCTTTTTATTCCTCGTAAGCGAGTTCAGCTTGAAGAAGACGGAGAAGTGGGTCACGAGAAAGACTGAGAGCTTTCCTGACCGTGTTGCTGTTGGACGTCAGCTCCGGTACGGTGTCATGTCACGCTGCCGACACTCAGCCGCAGACATGTCGAGCCTTTCAACACGCGCATGCACTTGCACTTTCCGACTTGTCCGCACGCGCACGCACGAGGTCTGAGAGAGCAGGTGCACATCAGCCGTGACGTGTTCCCGCTAAATGCCACCTCAGGAGGCTGTGAATATTCCATAAGCCTGCCTGTCATCGGCCAGAAGTGAGAAATCATAATGAAGCATGAAGAGCGGATCATTTTCTATTCATTTGACAACATTAGGCTCTTTCATAAGCCAGCTGAAATATTTATCAGCTGGTGGAAACCGTTTAATATTATCAGTGGAGAAACAAAATCACTTCCTTTAAAAAGAAAAATGAAACGAGGAAAGTTTCAAAAAGAAGCTCCTGGATGGCAGCATTATGGTTGGCTGGTTCTTTTTGGGTGTTATTGGTTCTTAGCAAAACAATTATTAGTCTTCTTTAGATTTAATTATTTATTTATTTATTTGCATTAGCTCATAACAAAAGAATTAAGCATGGCCCTTAGGCTGAGCGGTCCTGCTGCAGTGATTAAAAACTGAAAATTATGATTCATAATAGACACAGCTGAAATCAGATTACTTCATCTCATTCATTTCTCAAGGCAGACACATTTTGCTAAAGAGACAGAGAGTAATTTAAATAGAGTTTAAATTCTGGATCAGAATTACCATTAAAGAGATTTTATTCTGTAAAATGGTAGAGCTTTTGAATTGTTCTCCACAGTTCACCTCTCAGAAGTACAATAGGTTATGTTTGAATTGAACTTGCGTAAATTTTATGGTGATTAGAATCGTATTAGTGTACAAAATAAGTTTCCTCAGCTATCAGATTTAATATGAGTTTTACAGATTTGCATATTTTAGAGTGACTACAGGTCTATTTTTACCAGTTCGCAAGCAGCTTAATTCTTGAAAACATAGATTCATTTCAGAAACTTTATACTTTGTTCAATACTGGCATTACTGTATCAGATGCTTTCTTTAGATTTGTCATCTGCTCAGTCAGGATTTGTCATCTGCAGTTTAATCATAACCCAAAGTGTTCCACTGGATTCAGATCAGATGTCTGCGGAGGCCAATGGAGAAAGGTCAACTCTTCTTCTTGTTTGAGAAACCGGTTTGAGATTATGTGAGGTTTGTGGCATGATGTGTCATTCTGCTGGACGTAGCCATCAGAAGGTCGGTCCGCTGGGGTTATAAATGGGCAGCACGAATATTCAATAGGCTGTGGCTTTGGATCAACAAAGAAAACATCCTCCACTCCAATACCACACCAACACTCAGTACAGAAAAAAACTAAAATGTTATTTTTTTAAAATTGAGTAGAAAACTGAGCAGGCGATTGTACAAACACCTGCAGGGGTGTAAATACTTATTGTGTTTGTTGGGAGCAGCTGATGGAGGAAGGATCTGTGATAACACTCCTTTGTGCACTTAGGATGCAGCAATCTGTCACTGAAGGACCTCTCTTGTTCAGCCACAGTTCTCTACATGAGGAGAGAGACAATATCCATCACTGAGGAGGGGGACATTGTCTAACAGTGACGTCCACTAACCAGTGTCCTTCTATCTCCCACCACCTGCTCCGGGTGGAGGGGGCGTCCTGTCACATAGATGGCCTTCCTGATTCGCTTCTCTAACCACTTCCTTCTTTTTCTTCTGAGATATGTCTCTCACATCTAATTACAATTTTTTATCAGTTTTGTAAGAAATTAGTAGTGGTTGGAATTTTTCTCTATCACACGATTCGCTAAAAATTTTTGGGGCCACGGTTTGATTCAACGTCAACTCATGATTCAAAACGATTATTCATGATAATTTCTATTTTAAACAAAGAGAGACATTAAAGTGTTTATTAAATTTTAAATATGAATCCATGCTGGACTGGAATTACAAACCCTGCATCCTCCGTTTTGTTTGAAGACGCTACACCTTCCAGCAGACGGCCTCCTCCGTGGACAACAGTGTTGCAATTTCCATCCGGAAGTTAGAACCATTTCTCAGTCTTTGTAGTTCTATAGTGAATCGCAAAAAATAAATGTACTCATTTCTTCACCATGTCGGACAAACTATCTGTATTCATGTTGGATACAAAAACTAGGTAGTGGAATTGGACTAGTTGCAGCAAAATAGCAACTTTGCCATTTCGCATGCAGGCATACATTTCTGCATGTATGTCTGCTCTCTACCACGTTTCTGCAAAAAACACTAACACCACCCTGTGTTTCCCAGTATGGAAAGGGACGGTGTACCTTGGCTCTGGGTATTTGTGGTGTTTCTGAAGTTCTCAATCTTCGTTTTGCGAACTTTGCAAGAAGAAGCTACCGTCCAGCTCCGTCTTCCAGGGTAATTAAAAACCAAAATGAGCCCAAATGTTTGCATTCAACAAAAATTTTCTTTAATTATTGTAGTTTCCTCTGTGCTTTCATATGTTCCGGTATTGTCTCCATGACGTAGTTGCAAAACGGGCTCCAACAGACTGCGGAATTCTTTTTTAAAGTTATATCTTAAAATTGATTCTGAATTGCATTAAATGAAAATGATAATTCGGATATTTTTTGGAATACACTCCTGATTAAATTGCTCAACCTGCTTGTCGTCGCTGAAAAAAAATCTAACTTTTTTGTACATGATCTTTCCACCTATAGAGACGCATCCACACACACAGGGCGGAAGCTATCAGTCTCATTCTGCGCTTTGCTCTGTAAGTGCAGATATGTCACATGAAACAGTGAACCTTCTGAAGTTCTCATCACAAGAGACGGCCAGACTTTCATAAAGCTGAGATGCAATTAAACAGGAAAAAAGAAAAAAAAATGTCTCTTTTACACACACAAACACACGCACACATCCTCCAGTCTCCTCCCCAGTGAACTTCAATCCATCGCTCTAAGTTGCGGACAAAAGGGAGCCAGAATCCCTTTGCGAGCGCACGCGGTCAGAAAGGAAAAGAACATGACGTGTGGATGTGCCGGAAACCGAGGGCCCAGACGGTTCCAGCGCTCTGGGGGCCGCTGTGATCTGATATCTTTTTAATTAACGGTATCCCATTCAAGCACTTGAAAGAACAAAATAAAAAAAGGAGGGAAGAAAGAGGAAAAAAGCCGAGACTTAAGTTTTGACAGCTCTAATTAATGTGTATAGAGACCAAAAAAAGGAAAAATTGAAAAAGTAGGAGAAGATGAGATGATCTCATAGAGGACTGGTGAAGGATTCATTAGACAGGCTGGTCTGTCCGAAAGACTTCAAATACTCCCCTCATTCCAACCACTGAGCAAAAGGGAAGAACAGAAAGGGACAGACTCCATTCACTTGATATTTGGGGGTGGGGGAGGAAGGGATAGAAGGAAGTAGAAAAGGAGGAAATGAAAAGAGAGAGAAAGAGAGATAGGGGGAAAATGACTGGGAACAGAAGAAAAATGAAAAGAAGAGATGGGGGGTGAGAAGAGAGGAAGAGGAGGGGAGGGAGTGGAGGGTGAGACCCAGAGCTGCCACGTCCTCACCAGGGGAGATGAATGACTTTTTACCTCTGGACACTGGGCCTTAATGAAACCTCCAGAGGCCAAACACCGGCGACTCGCACAATCAGCCGCTGTGTGTGCCGCACGCTCACATGCACCACAGCAGAGGATCGCAACCAGAAACGGCTCCTTACGAGCATATTCACAAACACACACACACACAGGGCAGAGCAGCAGAGGTGCTGCTGATTGAGACTGAGTCAGGCACACTGAGGCCACCTCTGCTAAAGCAGGTCAAAAAGGCGGAGCCCTGTTTCCTGTAATAGGGTGGTAGACGCGGCTCCCTGGAATCTGATTAGATTTTTCGTTGCACCATGAAAATGATCCCAACTTTAGGTCCAGCTTCATAAAACAAACGGATGTTATCCGTCCTAATTTTGCAAGCCTTCCTCTGCTAAATCAATTTCAGATTACTTGGGAGAATCAGAAGCAGGGACACACTGATCCACTTTTTTCACTTCAAATACCGATACAGATATCTGAGGTTTAGTATATCGCCCGACACGATACAGACAAACAGGTGAATTGGCATAAAATGTTTTAAAACAAAAATAAATTTATAACTGCATCAGTACATAACAATTAATTACACCAATAGCTTCGCAAACTTGGTGAAAGATGGAAAAACAACACAACTTTGTTCAGTCAGTTAAATTAGGAGCATAACAGCCGATGTAAAATACATAAATGGACAAAAAACAATAGACTGACTGTCTTGGTCAAAGATGTAAAAAATAAACTGCAACAAACCTTTCAAACGGTTCAGTATGTGCAATTAGGGATTGTAATTATAATATAAAATAAATAATAAAGCATGATGTCAGTCAGATCATAAAGCATAGAATTAGACTGAATAGATTGGTTGTTATGGATTGGGCACATTATTACTGATTCCCAGTCTAGATTTTTTTTTTTTTTTTGTCAGTATTTGAACGATACAGATGTAAATATCGGACCTGTACATCTCCACTGCCTCGCTTCTCTGTTACTCCTTGGATTTTTTTCTTTTAAACTTTTCTTTAAGCTTGGATGATGGAGATAACAGCTGTGTTACGTCTGGAGGATCTTGTCCTGTCCTGCCAGCCTCTATAGATGACCTTTTATCTGCCAGCGCTGAGAGAAAGTTCTCAGAGTTGATTCCTTCCAACTTCCATCCACAGAGTCAGTCAGTGGGTTTTTATTGGCACTACTGGCATTTCTGTGGTACACCACCACACTCACGCCACCTCCCAGTCTATCCAACTCCATCCCTCTAATACCCTCAATTAATGCGGAGCAGCAACGCGGGGTTATCGCTCCCCGTATCCCCCTCAGCCCCCCGCCACTCGTGCGCGATGGCGCCCTTCCATCGCTCCATCCCTCTCCATCATTCTCAATTAAAACAGAAGCCGGATGGTTCGCTTTTATCTGCTCTTATGCATATGCAGGAAGCTCTTATCCCTTCGCCGAGCACCAGGTGAAGTGAGCACCGCATGGGCTCCACGCACCGCATAGAAATGCTGCTCTTGTTAGGGGCTCAAACAGGAAATACCTTTGCCCACCTGAGCATGTTATCTCTGCTCTGAGAATCGCTGCTTTATTTCTGGCAAATAAAAAGAGATATTACCTGTATTCATTTCTGGTTTTTTGTATGACTGTAGAGCTTTTATTGGGACTTTAATTATTCTGTGTCATTTTATAGTGCATTCAGAATTGAGAATAAACCGTTTCATTACTATTTTTTGTGTGTGATTTGGCAGTTTTTTTCCCCCACAATTGTTTTAGTTATTAAATTGAGATTTTATAATCTCAATTGTGAAATCTCCATTTCTGTCCCCAGAAACATAAGTTTTGAGAACACAGTACCTCTTGGATACAATTCTAAAAAAAAAAATCTTTTGTTGTTGCTACTTTGATTATTTCCATTTAATTACTTGAATTGTGTGCTAAGTTGTTTTTGTTCTTTAGTGTGAGTTGACTGCAGTTCTGCCCAATTAACTCACATTTCAGCAGGAATAATTGTATTTAGTAGATATTTTTGCACTTTTGATGGATTGTAAGACACAAAAAAAATGGTTTGTTGTCATTAAAGTCAAAATTATTTTACTTATTAACTTAAAACTTTAATTACATACTTTATCTTTCACAAAGTGAGACAAATGGACAGACATTTGTTTCAAACTTATACAAAAAATCTGCTATTTTTTTCTTTTTTCTCTCTCTGTTGAAGATCAAGCTGCATCTCCACTCCACACAAAGACGTCCTCATTCCTTTGGATCTTCAGTTCCACATAAAGACAGGGTGGATATTTTATGGGTGATGGAAGAAAGAATCAGTAGCATCAGATCATTAGTTTAGTCCTTGTTTGAGGCTCATCCAGCGATATGATAAAAAAAGAAAAAGAAAAAAGGAAAATGAAAGGAACAGATTTCTCTTTCAACAGTTGAGAACAAGAGCGGGGAAGTTTCAGTCGTGGGGAGCAGCGCCATCTGTTGGATGTGTCGAGACTCAAAGAAAGAGAAGCTAGCAGAAAAATAATCCCTTTGCTGATCATTAAAATCCTCTCATTATACTAAAAGGGGGGGGGGGGATACAGGCAGACATGAAAAAATGAGCAGGAAGAGAAAAAATAAGAATGTAGAAGAGATAACAAGGGAAAGAAGGTGGAGGAAATAAAAGAGCAGCACATGAAGCAAAGGAAAGGAAGAAAAATATGAAAACGAAGAAACAAACCGAGATATAAATGGAGAAAATTAAAAAAAAAGAAAGTTGGTAATGTTAGAAAAAGGGAAAAGTAAAGAAGAAAGGAAATAAATATGGAGGAAAGTGGAGAGGAGAGTTTATAAAAGGAAGATGAGCATAGGAAGAAAGTTTGAAGACAAAAATAAGGAATTACAGAAATAGGAAAAAGCACATAAGATTATGGAGAATTAAGGAAGAAAAACCATAAACAGATAAAGAAAGATGATGAATTATATATAAAGGAATGTAAATGTCCACATTAAAGCAGGTGAATATGCTGCTGTGTGACTGTTGCTCTGCTTAAGACCTTCACTAAGTTTGACACCTGACTGAAATCCAACACCCTCCTGTTGGCCTCCCTCATTACCCTGCAGAGCAAACCGAGGACTGTTCAACGTCAGAGAGAAACCAGGAACGGGCAGAGTGTGTGTGTGTGTGTGTGGAGGGGGGGGGGGGAGGAACAGAGGCACAGAGCCTGCAGGCTCAGCGTCACTCACATCAGCAAATGTGTCCCTGAGTTTGACATATGTCTGATATGTATGTCTCCCACACACTAACACGGACATCCAAAAATACGCACACACACTTCAATCCCTGTCCATCGCCAAGGGCCCACTGTTGGCTATTCCCTCATTTCACACACTTTAGAGCTGTAGCCTAAGGCAGCCAACAAGGCAGCCTCCTGTGTCAGAACACACACACACACACAACACACTGTCATCCAGTACAAAACACTGGATCCCCTTTGCAACAATGTGCAGAATTTAATGAGAAATGAGCGAGTGTGTGCATGGGTGTGTGTGTGTGTGTTTGACTGGGGCCGACAGACTTCTTCTGTTTTAAAGAAATCAGCTGAGACCCGTCAAGTCTGGTGGAGGAACATATGTGTCAAAATCTACAGTTCCAAAATTAGATTCAAAGCAAACTGTTGCAAAAATTTGGAAATATCAAAAGACTTTAAACTTCAAACATCTTTACTGAAAACGTTTCAGTTTCAGTTATTTCATGTTAGCTCATTGAAAATATGAAATTATACGCTCTTATTAACATCACAACAGAATAACAATCTCAACAATGTTCTGTGTTGGTCTTTCAAAAAAAGTATTTAGTTCAATATAAAATATCTGCAGTATTGTGAAGAGCAGATGTAGTTACATATTTATGTTCAATAATTTATACAATTGTTTACTGTGTTTTACACAAGTCACAGAGTTCCTGTCTGTTACTTACTATATATATATATATATATATACATATATATATATACATATACTGTATATACAGTATATTACAATTTCCCATCTTCACACAATCGTTTGCAGCTGAAAGAGAGAGAGAAAAAGATAGAAATCCAACTTAATAAATTAGGCTCCTACTACTCAGATGCCCACTGACAATAAACTCCAAAATATTCAAAAACAATAACGTAATGACAAACTTTACATGTAACATCTGGTGCACTGTTTTGGATCTGATCCTGTTTGTTTGGCCAATGCAAATGAAAAGGAGAAATAAATACAAAATATAATTGACCTGGATTAAATACCAAGTTTTGCCACGCAAAGAAGTGAAGTTTTGTAAATGTGCTTCTATTTATAATTGCTACAATTATATTTAAACAAGAAAGGGGCAAATCTTTACATTTCTCATACTTTTTCTTTCTTGTTGTTCTTGTGTTTGGAGACCAAAGAAGTAATAAACAGAAGATCTAAAGCTCCATTCAGACTAACTGTGCCATTAGACTGTGCCAGAGTCAGACTTTCAGCTAAGTGTGAAAAACTTTGGGCGATGCCAGGGCAACGGCTGTAATTAGCTCTACCTTGGCTTGTCTCCTTACTCAATATAATATGATAAGGGAAAGAAATGTGTCATAAACCTTGACGTTTTTGGCTGTGCCTCCCTTTTAAAAGCTGACTATTTACTTCCTCTTTGAACACACACGAAGCCTTCCTATTTCATGGTAAATAAAAATCTGATTTTGCCACTCTGCTACTGTTCCTCCCACTCGTTACCAGCCTCCAAGTTCACCCCAATTAAACAGGAGCTCTGCGTGCCCTTTATGAAACATCACTTCCCTCATGACAAATTAAACATTACCATTAAAGCTAAAGATTGAATTGAAAGACCCTTTCTCTCGACTGCCGTTCAACCAACCCACTCCACCCTCTCTCTTCTTAACTGTTCTTCCAGCGAGCAATAACCCTAGCTCTAATTAGCAGGAAGCCTGAATCTCCAGACTGATTTGGTTCAGGCTAATTTGTCTGTATTATTACCTGGGTGACATTCAGATCTGCTGCCTTTACATATTTGTAGGGTTTCTTCTCTTAAAACCTATTTTTAACTGCAGCAGGGTAGATTTATCCTGCGTTGTTTTGTCAATCTGCTCCTTATGAATGAGTGCAGCTGTTAGTCAATGTCCACATTCTTAACATGTTGTGGGAGGAAAACAATTTAAGACAAATGGAAATAAACTAAATCGTAGCAATCAATCGATTTTCATCATTGCTTTTGGAAGCTTGGGCCTCGTTACTGAGGCTGCTACCCCCGGCAACGCAACCCCAGGTAAGTAGAAGATGGATGGATGGATGGATGGATGGATGGATGGATGGATGGATGGATGGATGGATGGATGGATGGATGGATGGATGGATGGATGGATGGATGGATGGATGGATGGATGGATGGAAACTAAAATCTTTTACTCAAAAAAAGTAGAGTGTTTACCCATGGTAGGACCTCAGAAGTGCAGATAACAGAAGAGTGAAATGGCGACCTTGATCGAGCAGTTTTGAGTTTACTGCCGGAGCTGCCTGTGTTTATGCTGGCAGGATGTCCGGTACGTGCTCTCTTGTGAAAACTTGGGCAGATCTATTATGTCTAATTCTATGCTTTGTGCTCTGAACGACATCGTGCTTTATTATTTATTTTACAATATATTCAGCATTTCTCATTGCACTTTCTGAATCATTTGAAGGTTTGTGGCAGTTTATTTTTACATGCTTGACCAAGATAGTCACCACCAGATGTTGTTTTTGTTGTTTTTGAAACAATTTCAGTTTCTTTATTATTTATTTCACCTTGGCTGTTCTACTCCTAATTGCACTGACTAAACAAATTAAAGTTGTTTTTACATGTTTGACCAAAGTTGTGAAGCTATTGGTGTATTTCAGTGTGCTGTATTGGTGCAGAGTTATCAAATAAATGTATAATTCAGACCATTTATGTCTGTGTTTAATAAAAGAAATGTTTTAAATCAATTCAGCACAGTTTTTCTGGATCGGATCATATTAACCGACAATAAACCTCACATATGTATAGTGATACCGGAATTGAGAAAAGCGGATCAGTGCATCCCTAAAAAAAGATAATGTGCTTTAGAACCTGCAAGGTGAGGGAAAAAAGTCCTGAAAGGTACCATTTTATGCTTGCTGAGCTTATATCCACAGAAATTAATAAGTCTGCGATGAATATAGAGATGATTACCACAAGCAATAACACATGATATAAAGTTCCAGCAACATGACTGAAGGATTAGAGCAAGATATAATAGGCACAACTAATCATTTGTTTTTATTGGGCCATTCACTCAAAAAATTGTCTTCTCTCCTGCAACATAAAAGCTCAGGCCCCTGACCCCTTAAACCTATGGCCTCATCCCCCCTCCTCTCAAGATACCTCCATATCAAATGCATATTTCATATTTCTCTATTGACCGGGGGGGGGAAAAAACAGCAATACACTCAATCTAAAAATGTTATTGCTTATACTAAATCATAGAACTATTGTGTTGATAAACTGGCTGGACTTTGAGATTGAAATAGACTAGAGATGATTCCCTCAGTGTTAAAGCAGGTAACACAAGGGGGTGTTTAGCTACATGCATACACAAGTTAATAAGCTTGTCAGATGCAGCTGCAGAGGTGCAGAGGGGCCTAATGGAGGGTTTACAACCATGTTTACTAGTTTTAAACATGTCATAAACAACGCTAATAGGGTCAGCTTTGCATGTAGGAGGTCACTGCAAACATCAGACAAAGAGGAGAATCTCTGCTCGGTGTCATCATATCTCTGGAGAGGACGCACTCATCATCCACAGTTTAAGCTACGAACGTATCGTATTTCCTTTATAGCATAAACTGCGAAGTGGAACATATTGACTGGGTGTCACCTGGTAAATGTCAAATACTGACATTTACAAGGACAATTATGAGTATGGACGCACCACTGTCGCACTGCAGCTTAGATCCAGGGTCAGGCTTCAGACAGCTGCTGGATTCACGGCTACAGTGTGAACTCAAACCGGGAAGAAAACGGAACTGGAGAAATGAAGTGTTAACTTTCAAAGATTGGAGTCAAATTGGAATTATTCTGGTGTTACAACGGCGTGCAGAAAATGCCATAGGTCTTGTGATCATGGATGGGATTTTTTCATTTGTTTGTTTGCGTGTATGGCCAACATGTACATTGGTGTGCCTGACTCATTAGGACACATTAACAGAGTTTTCGTTGGGGCTGACATCTCTGTCTCATCTCCAATCAGGGAAGACATCATGACAGCATCTACACACATAAGACAGGGACAACGCCTCAGAAAGATGAAAAAAAAAAAATGGTACGCTAAGGAAAAAAACTGATTGTGAGAGTGTCTTTTTTTTCTTTTTCATCTGCAGATAACAGAATTGTGGTGTGACAAACTCAAAACTCCTCGCTTTCTGCCCAGGGCCATGTTAATTGCAATAATTTGCTCTGACAATCTCACAACATGAAAAAAGAAAGGCAGTGGGAGTGCGGCTCGGTTGGAGCGTGTGTATGTGGCGAGGCTTTTGTTGCCCAACAGTTTTTGTCATTTTTCACCGATGATTGAATTAGCAACAAGAGTTCTGTCTAGCTATAATCAATCATTACCCTCACTCCCATGCCACCCAATATCACCAAAACCATATTTCCCCCACTTGAAGACAAAATGCTTCTTGATTGTGTTGCACACTTGTCTATAAATATATCACAGGGGCTGGTTGTGCTGGGCAATATTGAGTTTGAGGTCTTTTTTTCCCCCTTTTTCACAACATTCCCAACATTATTGTGTGTTTGTGTGTGTGTGTCACAAAGGATTTTTACTTTATTGATTTGAAAGAATAAATGCTCACTAGCACCGTTCCTGGGACAGATTGGAGACATGAATGCTCAGATGCAAGAAGATGTTTTTGCACATTGTTCAAAGAACGTTCAAGTCCGTTTCATTCATGCGGTTTGTCTTTGCTTTTAAATAGGCTCAATGGATAGCTTGAAAGGCCACTGGAAAAGAAGAGAGGTAATCGTTCCCCTCTAGTATAATGTCTATACATAACATTGTCCATTTATACTAAAAGGTTCCTTCAATTACGAATCCACCTTGGAAAACAAGACCCCTTGTCTAAAAAAAGCTCCTAGATTAGGATGGAATTGTGTGATACTGTCATACAGAGATCAGGACTTTAATCCATCCATCCATTCATTTTCTTCCACTTATCCAGGGTTGGGTCATGGAGGCACCAGAGAGACCCATGATATAAAGTACAAGACTTCCCTCTCCCCATCCACTTGTTCCAGCTCCTCCAAGGGAATCCGAAGGTCCCTCCAACGAGTTGTGGGTCTTCCTCTGGGTCTAAGGCGTCCATCCTAACCAGATACCCAAGCCACCTCAACTGGCTCCTCTCAATGCGGAAAAGCAACACATGTACTCTGAGTTCCTCCCAGATGACTGAGCTTCTCACCTTATTTCTAATGGAGAGCCCAGACACCCTGTGGAGGAAACTAATTTCAGTGACTTCGTTCTTTCAGTCATGACCCAAAGCTTGTGGCCATAGATGGGGGTAAGGTCGTAGAACGGCCGGTAAATTGAGAGCTTTGCCTTTTGGCTCAGCTCTCTCTTCACCATAACATACCGGTTGCATTGCAACAGTATGCCTATTGATCTCCCTCTCCGTTTTGCCCAAATTTATGAACAAGCACCCAAGATCATCCATCCATTAGGTTTCCCTTGTTTCAGGACTGGGTCAGCAGAGGAGCCCTTCCCTCTACTCAGCTTCTCAAACAGGATTCCCAAGGTGACCCAGAACTGTAATATTTTTTGTTGAATAGTAAGCAGCTTGTTTACACGTCTCTCCCCTGATCAGAGTCTCTCACTTTTGGAAACCGAGTCTTAGAGTGAAACCTTTCTGAAGCAACTCTCGCAGGTGTGAAAGCGTACATGTGTAAAACGGACGACTGCATGGTGTGTTCTGCGCATGTTCAGGCAGATAACAAAAACAATGGCTGAGAGCATTGTGTTGCACCTGCTTAATTCAACACAATGTCTGATAAGAAATATATATTATAACAACTACAGAAGATTCAAGGTGTCTTGGTGGTGCCGTCTAAACGTGAAACTTTTCCCCGATGGACTTTTGAAAATACCGTCCGTTTCCAGACAGCAGTCTCGTCTAAACGTAGCCCTGGTGGAACATGGCCACAACTTCTTACTCATGGAGTAATTCTGTTGGTATAAATTTGAAACAAAAGCTTACGGATAATGTAAAATATGTGTCTGTAAATGTTTTGGGTCTCCTTCCACAAGCTTCTCACAATAGTTTGCTGGAATTCTGGCTAACTCCTCCTGACAGGACACATATTTCTATGGAACTGAGATCAGGGCTTCATGACGGCCTCTCCGAAACATTAACTATCAGACTTAGAGAGACATCAGGAAATTATTTGTCCATTTGGTCTATTGAGTTATCTAAAATGATTTTTTTTAATATATTTCCTTTTTTTTTTTTTTAAATAGTCAGCAAAATGTCCATCATAGCCAGCTGAATGCTCTACCCGTGCTGAGACTGTTTATAATGATGTGTCAGAGCCTGTGTCGAGTTGATTGCTGTGCTCAGGGTCATTGCAGGTGGTGATAGCCAGACAGGGGGCATTGCTCGCTGCGGTGCTGCGCTGCTTTGGTGATTTGTAAGCCGATTTGTTCCTTTATTTCCCCTGGCTGTACACACGCAGGCCCAGGGACCTTACACTTCCAGAAACACACTCGCTCACACAGAACAAGCAGAAGCACAAAAAGGGCCCTCCCACAGGACAATCTGTTCTGAATCGCATTACAGCCATTTCCCATTCTGTAGGTGGGGACCTGCCCCAGCAGAAATCAAATATTTATCATGTTGTATTAACCCCCACCACTGGCCCTGCACACACAGACCCAAACACACACGATATCAGTCCCTACACTGCCACTACACACACCGAATTCATTATCCTATTAGGCCATAGCTCAGGCTCTCTGGCTGGTGGGAGTGCAAACAGATGCACATAGTTTAGAATCTGTGTGCCCACGAATACACACACACACACGCCTACACACCCCCACACATGGAGAGAGTCTTTCTATCTTCACAAGGACTTTGCATTGACTTCCATTCATTTTACATTCATTCCTATGGCCTGACCCTAACCCTAGCTTAACCTAAACTTAATTCACATGTTAGCTCTAGAGCTGACCCCTAACCCAGAACAGCACTAATTCTTCTCAGGTTCAAGCTTTGGGAAACAAAAGGAGCAGTGGGTCCTCACAACAAGGCATTTGTTGGAAAAATGGGAAAAATGAGAAATGCTAAAGCACACACACACACACACACACCCATGCCCACGCACACTTATCGAATAAAAAAAATTTAGATTGCCAGTAGCCCACTGCTATTGGGTCAGTTAGTTTTAATGTGGTGTATGTTATAAATAATATAAATCACATCTAGTTCTTCCATTGATTGCACATTACAGTCTGTCTGCTGTAGCTCCGATCATTTTTCTTCCTGTCTGTCTGTAGCGTTCGGAGAAAAGCACAAAGTTTTCTGGCAGTCTGCCTGCTCAACGGCTAAACCAAGACAACATGCACACCTTGGTTCTGTTTCACCAGCTGACTTGGGGAATTTGGATTCTGATTTCAAATTGAAAGTGGTCAGAAAATGTTATCGGATCAAATTTCCAAACGTAAATTAAAAATAGTTTGGATTGGAGTGGTAAGCTGTTGTTTTGCTGGGGGGGGATTTTATGATCACCAGACAATTTTAAACCTTTTTCGATGATAAGCTATGACTGTATTAGAGGGGTTGTGGACAGAAAGAAGGAAACATGATCTTGGGTGCTTGTTCAAATTTTGAGATACAAGTTTAAGGCATCAAATAAACTGCGTCTTGAAAGAGAAGGGGGATACAAATTAAGGGGTTTCCTCAAACTTAAGGATTCCTAGTTTATGCACAACAAGAAAGAGCTTTTGTATTTCAATTCATGGTGTGAAATTAACATGAACAAGTTAAATGAGGAGTTAAAACAAAATCAAAATTCAATACAATTCATAAAGGAAATATAAGGAGGTAATTTCCACAAGATATAGAAACATAGGTGAGAGTTAGCACAAATGTGTGCAGATTTGGGAGCAAAACGATCATCGGACACACTCTTATGTGTGTTTTGTGAAACATGCGTGTGGTGGCCGGTCCCAGTGTCTGAACAGTCAGGTGTTTATATATTTGGTTGCAGGAAGGATTCCTGATTCATTCATCATTTTGGTGGGTTGCCCGAAATATTTGAAAAATGAATGAAAAGTAAAAAACATGTGTGTACAGTGTCACACAATTACTGACACAATAACAGATAAAAACTGAAATACTTAGACAAATATAGTCTATGTTCCAGTGTAGTGTAGCTGAAATTTTAATTGCATCCAATCAGAAATATCTACAATAATTGCATGCAGTGATGTGGCAAAGCATGTTTACCAACAGTTTCCTTCCGATTTTTCTATTGAACCAAGTTGTTTGGTTCGATATGCAGCCTTTAGTAGCTCAGGAAAACTCTCTCTCCATTTATTTCACCTTTAAAGTTACAGTATGTTTGTGGAGATGTTGTGGTTTGAATCCATGTTAAAAGTTTACTGGATTTCTGGAAGGGAGACTTTTATCTTCCTCCGAGGGTTCCTGTCTAGACTGGAAGGAGAAAAGCTAAAAAGAAAACAGTTCTACGCACACACTAGTTGTGCACTGGCAAATATATCTGTCCTCTGATCCTGTCCTTCCGTCTCTTCAGCTCTCTTCCTAAGCGGTGGACACATGACCCCACCGTACTCTGCTGTAATCAATAAAATGTTTTTTATGGTGATCAAGCTGCATCTTTTTTTTTTTTTGTCCCACAAGACAGGTCAAGACAAATACACACAGTCAGACAGTGAAGTGGCTTTCTTACCCAACATGGAGTGATTTAAAGTTGACTATGAATATCCCAAGGAATCACAGGGTCACTATGTAGGTGAAGGTTTGTCCAAGGGTGTGAACTGTTTGTGCGTTTGTGTTTTCGAGTGTTGGATCACCGCCACATGCCCAAATGACTGAATCGGTTCAGAACTCTGACATTGATGGTATAATCCAGTTTCTGTCAGAACAGAAGAAGGTTAGAGTCTGAGCTTCGGGGCACCGTGACGTTCGATACCAAACGATTTCCTTCCCAACCCAATACCGAATAAAATTCAAACTGGTATCGACGATAGCAATCCAGTACCGATACTTAGTGCAAAAACACATAATGTGCTGGTAAATCTAAAAAAGTGGTGTAATTCAAATCTTTGCTCCATAAAAAAACCCCACAAGAATCACTCAAGTACATTGAGACAGAAGCCTCATTTACTATAGTCAGGCTATGTTAACAACAGCAGTCATACAAAATATGTGAAAATGGTGTTGCAAGCAAAAAAAAAAGAGAAAACTAAAGTAATAACCCCACTGAAATAAATGTTTGTTTAATTATGAAGAAATACTATAAAATGAGGGCTGAAATAGCTCCATGGGTGACTTCTGTTACAATCTGCCTGAGTGAGTGTGTGACTGAGCAGCAGAACGCTGCACTTGGGCATTACACACTTACCAGGCGGAAGAAAAAGTAGTTCCCATCAACCCGTCTCTTTCAGGGAAGATCTCAATAATTTTGTTACTTTCTAACGTGCTCTTGTTGGGACACATTATGCCAAAGTTTCAAATTTTCAAGTTTCAAATATTTAAAGTTTTGATACTTGGATTTGAGAATTGATTTTAAAGCATAAAGGTCTGGTATCGGAGGCATTGATGTTCCAGTATCAATCCAGAGGTCACTCTCTGGGCACCTGACTCGTCTCCATGGTCCTCCTGATGATCCTCAGGGGGAGAATCACCAAACCACCCTGCACAGCCCCCGCTCCGCTCCGGCCCTGTCAGTCATGGTGGATTTGGCTCTGTTGTAATTTCTTTACGAAGTCAGGAAGCTTCTCCTCTTCGTCCTCAACTCTCCACATGGGAGGGTAAAAAGGCAATTAGAAGCAGTGAAAAACAACAGCAGGGTCTCCCGGCAACATCCATCTCCGTCCTGCTGCTACAAAAGCCCACTGGCCCCCACAGCAACTCCGATCCCCCATCCTGTTGGCTGTGAGGAGTTAAGGACAGATTTATCACTGTAAATATTTTGACTCCTTGACTTTGGAGATAACTCCCGCTTTTATGGGATCATATTTCCACCCGTTCTTTTCCTGCATTAGGTGCATACTGCACTTAAAAACTCCACCATTTCATTATTTGCACCAGCCCAATAAATATGACTTTATGGCGTCCATAAATCAAGCAAACAAAAACACACTCCGCACTGTTAATCTCACATATTCCACCGTAAAGCAGCACCAATAAAGCAAGTGTTTTACACCAAATGTGCATCACTGAATACCTTAAGTAAATGTAATAAACGTGGCAAGCATGCTGAATAAATCTCCCTTGCCACATGTTGTTAATTTGATGCATTAGGCAATAATTTGGTATAAATAATTGTTTATTAGCGGACCGTCTTACACCAAGGCCTAATGATCCGCACTTAGCAAGTTTGGAGGAAGGCTCCAATCAGCAAACAACTTTCCAGCTGCTCGGTTGGTAATTAAAAACGGTAAAAGAATGGCACCATTTTCAGAAGTGGAAACATTAAAAGGAGGAACCACTTGAAAAGGTTCTTTTCTGATCAAATTTGATGTTTTTTAGGCGTCAAGCATCGGAAACGCAGAAGCCATCAGACAGGTGACCTCACGGGGAAAGCTGTCTTCGGCTAGTTTTTTTCAAATTCTTTTATCAGATTTTATCAAATAAGCTCACAGTGCGCACGCCTTTACTTTTGTTTAATGAAATGGAAAACGAATGGGATCTGCCAACCATGATGTTTGCAAATGTAAGCTAGCAGAATCTACAGTCCTTTCTCCTCTATCTGTTCACTTATTTATTAATTCACTTCATTTTATTCACTCGCTCTCTTGATCAATAAGTAATTAATTTCCCTGGTCGAGGGAAAACAGGACCTATATTGTCTCTAACATCCACTTTGCTACAGACTTTCATTTTCTTCTCTTATTTTTTTGTTTGAAAATTTCACATCTAACTTAGAGCAAAAGAGTAAAAGGCATAAACAGAGGAACGGCACCCCGATTTATCCAAAAATGGAGAGTTTGTTCCTTTGGGCTTTATTTGGTCTTTTATTCTTAATTCATTGTTTTCCTTTTACTCTCCTCAAACTTTGAATCTCAAAGTAATCATTTGGGATTTGATTTGACTTTTGTCTCAGGTTTAAAACGATGCCTGCATGTTATTCACTTGGGGGACAATAGTTACAACTTTTACTTCTATTGTTCAGTCAAGTTGTCTTGGTTTAACAGACTAACTGCAAATGGACAAAATAAAACTGAAGAGATGAAATATTGAGGGATGTATTCATCATTTGCGGAGACTTTCTCCAAAGACGTGTCTTCCAGAGTCTCTCTTGCATGGAGGGTCAGTCCTCAACACTGCACTGACAGAACACCTTTAAATCAGAATTACTTTGCGCACAAGAACAAGGAATTTGACTTTGCTTCCACATTGCTGTCAATAAAAGCATTTTAAATATGTAAGAAGTGAATTTAAAATCTATAGAATTTTGGAAAAAGGGTTTCAGTGGTAAAAGCAAATGAGGCGACTCACCAGTGCTTGGCAACAACTGAAGGTGTCATGCAGGACATGTTACAGTGGAATATTGTCTCTGTTGCCCGGAAACTGAGCTGTTATCATGACGGCCATGAGACTGTCACACCAGTCTTCAGTCAGAGTCCTCTTCAGGTTCGATACAAGACTGACTGCTACTGGAGAGCCTTCCTGCCCGCAGCATCACCATCCCATTTATTAAAGATACTAAGAGGATAAGGACTGGACTTCCTTCAGCAACTCAACAAGTTTCACCTGGCACAGGAGCTGCTGGTCCTCTTCTACAGTACCAGTATTCAGAACAGACTGAATACTGGTACTGTTTGATGAGCCAAACAGGACTCGTCCAGTCCTGTTTGGCTCATCAGGACCAGACTGCAGTGAATTCGTCTTGTAGTATATATATAATTGTTTCTGTAATTTTACAAATGAAATGTGGGGGGGGCTCCACAATTGTTTACGTGCTGAAAACAATTGAAAAGGACATAAAATTCACTGTTATGCATTCACCTACAAATTATGAGTGGTGGAGTAAAATGTTTTAGTTTGAGTAATATGATGATATTATTCTGTTTTTATGCTTTAAAAAATACATTTGTGATCCCTGGGCCTTGGACATGATTTCTATGGTCCAGAAAGCAGTGAGCCTTCACTCTCCCTTTATATTAAAGAAACAATCTGGACGATGTACCTACCCATCAGAATGTGTGAGTTTGGGCTCAGAATGGGGCAAAATGGGATTACAGTGGAATTAATCTAGCATAAATATGGGAGGAAGCTGTAATACCGATGCAAAATCTGCACAAAAATGCCTCCAGCTGGTATGAAAAAATTTTATCTGATCTCCTTCAAAAAACCAGAGATGTAAATCACCAGAACTTGTTGAGATTGTCAAGAGACCCAAGATTCTGATTGATTCCCAGAAAAAAACAAGCAAATAGTTGTGTTTTTTTGTTTGTTTGTTTGTTTGTTTTTTACAAAACCATAAAGATTGCTGTTAGATTTCCAGCTTGGTGTTATAAATGTCTTAATTTTAACATCAGAATGGTTCACTCAGAAACAGAGCAAACCCTACCCCGGTCCTGGTTGGGTTTGACTGACGGTTTGCTTTCATATTTGTTGGAACTTTGTGGCACATACAGAAGAGATCAATTAGGCACTGAAGAGACAATAAAGTTCTGTGTTGGTTTTGTTGCGATAAAAGCCCCGTGACTCTATCTTCCTCATCGGTGTTGCGTGATCAGCACTTAAAGCGATTCGCCGCGCAGAGACACATTTCTTCATTCACACACTAACCCCGCCATGCACAGACAAAGCCCTTTGGCAAAACACACATTGGCGCTTCTCCCGGCACCTAGCAACCCCACCTCGGGCCCCCTCCTCTTTCCATACCCCGGCGTCCTCCAATTCCTCCAGAATATCATGATCCATATATTTGATGTGGCCCAGATGGATCATGAAGATGCAGTGCTTCCCATTCTTCAGGTGAAAGCGTTATTATACCATGTTGTTGTTGTTAGCACCGGTGTGTTGGTGTAGCGGTCACACTATTTTTCTTTTCCTTTCTTTTTTTCTCCAGGTGAACCATGGCCGTGAGATTGGCCGGGGCAATAGAAAGAGAAATCACAGCGGAGAGGAAGGGAAATCGGATCAGCGAGCACAATAAAGCGGCAGCTCCAAGGAAAATGACCTGGGAAAGCAAAGCCACACGGCAAACTCTCTGAATGTGTATGCAGGGGTGTGTGTGTGTGTGTGTGTGTGTGTGGGTGTGTGTGTGTGTGTGTGTGTGTGTGTGTGTGTGTGTGTATGCATTACCAAAATATATATTTAAGGGAAGAAGGACTGCGATACATATAACTACAGGCTGTCGTTTTGTTTGCTCACTCCCGTGGCGAAATAGGGGGCATTCATCGTCTCTTATTGCTTAAAAACGGGGGGAAATGGTGGCGTTAGGGCGGTGCTGCAATGCAATCTCAGTTGCCCTTGGGTGTGGTGTGGTCCTGGTCACTCTGGGAGTGTGCTGCGGGAGTCACATGGTTCAGATGGATCACATCAATTTGCTACAAAAACAATATACCCCCGCCTACTCCTCCCTCCTTCATATTGTCCTTCTTATTTCACTGCTAAGCCATCAGTCCATCATCACCGTATAGAAGAAGCCAATCCACACTTCTTTCCTCAGTCTGCTGTTCCTTTCTCAGATTGTTTCCTCACCGACTGTGCAGGCTTTCCTTAACTTCCTCATAAGATCCTAGCCCGCACGTGTATGTCATGTTCTAAATCTTGTTTCTTTCCTCTGGATTTTTCCTCACTTTTTAAACTTTGTCATCCTCGCAGTTGTTGGTCTTGAAGTTGGAAGGTAAATAATTAAAACGTATCAGGCACCACTGGCCTCCACTAACATGACGCAATGTGCATTCCATTTAAATACTGAGCTTGTCTGGATCTCCCTAAACGCCACTGCTGTGAGTTTCTCAAGTCCGGAGCTGAAGACCACTACTGCCACCCTGTGGTTGTTGTTGGCGTAGCGTCCGAGTTGAATATTATGCTGTAAAACTGGTGCATGGGAAATACTAGAAAAAAAACATGCTGTAAATATAAAGCAATTTGATTAGGTATGCAATCGACTGTTTTATTTGATTAAAAAAAATATGAATTTTACCATGTGAGCATTCTGACAATTAAAATTATACCTGAGTGTAATTGGTATTATGAGGCATTTTGTGAAGACAAAAATAATGCATGGGGTTTAGAAATATGGTCATAAAAAATATTTGAAAAATATTTCACTCTTGACAAAAGAAGTTAAGTAACTTCCTTTACTTGACGCTTGATTTGTCACCACCACTCCTGACCCCACCAGGGACACTGGTGTTAGAAAATGGATGGATGGATGGATTTTATATAATATTATATTATAATAATATTATGAATAATATTTATTTCTCTGTGGTTTTTTGTCATGCAACATGCCTTTTCCACTTTTTGGATCAGGAAGTGTCCAAAGTTTGTTTATCCAGCTGTATCTATTTAGGCATCTGAAAACATTTATTACGCAGAATGCACCCAATTTATAATTGCATTATTGGAAATATGATCTATGAGCAAAAAACAATCTGACTGGATGGATTCTGTATAGAAACAGAATTTTTCTGTTTCTATACAGAAACGGGGTTATTGTGAAACAGAGTTGTTTTTTTGTTTTGTTGTTTTTTTTACATCTTTTTTTTATTTTTCAAACATTGGAAAGCTGCATGTTTATGATAGCACATAGTGGACACTCCGTGTTGTTTATTCTTGGTTATAACTATTTAAACACATCAGTATGGATAAAGCAGGACTTGTGTAGGTTCACAAATCTCCTCCTGATATCTTCACTGGTTTCTTTATATTTGTCCATCATGTCACACAAGGAGGCAGTGCGTTTAAAAATACATTTTCAGCTTAGGTGGGTCTCCAGTTAACCCAAATGTTGTGTAATAATTTTTAAAGGCATGGCGTATCTAAGCTTTTAAATTTGAAAGAAACAATAAACAAATCTCTAAAAATGATCCATCCATTATCTCTAACCTCATATCCTGCAGGGCCATGGGGGCCGACGCCTGTCGTCAGCGGTTATTGGGCCACTGGCTCAGTAAACAAAATGGCAAAGGAGGTTTAAAAAAACATCAAAATAATCTTTTTTTTTTTAATCAAATAAACAAATAAATGTGTTTGATTAAAATATACAAATCTTCAAACCTCATTGGTAAAAAAAAAAGCCTTTTCTGTCCTACCATCACAAACATGAACATGAACTTTGCTTCGCTGGGATATTAACTGGATCAGTGTGCTTTAAGTGGATGAGTCTAGAGTTTGATATGAAACATGTAGAAGAGCCTCACATGGCATCTGTTAATGATAGTGGTACTGCACTGTGAAACATATCTGTGTATTTGTGGTGCTGCGGCGTGGAACAGAGGTAAAGCACAACCCAGGTATAGAGGCCTCAGTCCTTGACGCAGACATCAGACGTTTGAGTCCCGACCTGATGACCTTTGCCACATGTCTTCCCCCTCTCTCATTACCCCCCTTCCTGTCTGATCACCACTAGAGCCATAAAACAGTTAGAAAAAGAAATCTGTAAATTTAGGGGCGTGCCGTGGTGGCGTAGGGGTTAGCGCGACCCACATTTGGAGGCCTCAAGTCCTCGACGCGGCTGTCGCGGGTTCGACTCCCGGACCCGGCGACGTTTACCGCATGTCTTCCCCTCTCTCCTTCCCCCTTTCCTGTCAGCCTACTTCATGAAAAGGGACTCTAGAGCCCACAAAAAGACCCCCTGGAGGGGTAAAAAAAAAAAAAAAAAAAAAAAAAAAAGAAAAAGAAATCTGTAAATTTAACTGTGATAAACAGTAAAACTATGACAGAAAAAATAAGTAAACTATCAAACTAAAACTGATCATTTTATGTGAAGTTGCTGCAAATGAATTAATTGATGAAAACAGTTATTTGTACATTTTTAATTTAAAAAAAAAAAAAACAACCTTATTGTAAAGCACTGTTTCTGTAGCAGGGATGGGGATAAAGAAATTCTTTTCTAAAGTTTGTAATGGTCAAACACTATGAATTTTACTTTTTTTAAAATCCAGGCACCTGTAAAAGCTTGAAAACATCACAATAAAATTCCAGCAACCTGCTTGATTCTCAGACATTTATCAATTTTCAATCCAGCATCATTTTGGGGTTTCGATGCAGAACTTCTGGTGTCAGTCACCGTTCTGTGTTATGTGTTAGACGCCTTCTTTTGCTCACAAGAAACCTAAACTGAAAAAGCACATTTCTCTTTTTAAAACACACGGTGGCTCCTTCCTTCCTTTGTTCCTTCATCCCTTCTTCAATCTGCCCTCAGCCTCTCAGCTGGAATAAAAATAACAGACTGTGGAATAATAGCTTAAACTGAAGTATTACTTTAATACCCCGATAGAAATAACCTGGTTTGAACATTTTGAAAGAAGCAGCCTCCGTTGCCCGGGGCTACACTGTAATGTGTGATTGAAAGTCTATGGGCTGTCACTTCAGATTAGAGAACAGCCTCGCTGTGCCTGTGATGGAGAGGCAACAGGGGTAATAGGAGGTGGAAGGAATTACACTTCATAAAAATCACATGTGAGTGGTGATGGGGAAACAAGGAGCGATTTCTTCCTCTTTTTTTTTCACTCAGGCTTGTTTTTTATCAACTGGGCCTGTGTTAAATTCTGACTATTTTGTGTTTTGTTTTGAGCATATTAGAGTAAATTTCTATTGCTTCTTCTTAGGATTTAAAAGCCTCTTTATTAACGGATCAAGGACGGCACTTCATGTAAATTTACGTTAGAGTGCATTTAAAAATGTTAGCAATTTAAAACATGTTCAACCTTCCTTAAAGACTCAAAGGTCCAGATGATGTGCCAAAAAGACTTCCGTGTAAACACTATACATACTGTACATATGTAATAAATTATAAGATTTATAAGAAACTTTATTGGAATTCAGCCCTATTTTAAGAATTTGAGTCACAAACTTCACTACTTTCAGTGTAAACTGAGGAACACACACAAGCATGGAGGAGACAAGAGGATACGCATCTAATTTACTTGTAGTTTAGAATAGGATCATATGCAGGAAATTCTGACAAATAATAAATGTACAGCAATTCTATCTATCTGTTTGGTTGGACTGAATTGACACAGTGCACTAGAGTTAAGATCCCCTTTATTTGTTTGTTTGATTTTGGTGGGAGGTTTTAGAAGAAGGGGCGACTGTATTTAAAATCTCACAATTGAATATATGTACCAAAAATTAATAGATTTTATAGGGTGATACTTTTAGAGTTACTAATTGACAGAAACGGTTATAAAACACTGATATTTGTTTGACAAGGCTTCCATAGACCACAGTTTTATGTAGGACTTAATCTGGTCTCCCCATCAAACACTCAAGCAGTCATATTTCAAATTCTTGAACTTTTACAAACACATTAATGGTATAAATAAGAAATCTAACTGCATTTGGTGTTGGATGTTTCAGTCCAGGGTTTGTTTCACTTATAGATGTTAAAGTAGAGTTGGTTTACCTTATGAAAAATGACAGCAAATGATTTCAGTCACCATGTCGATGAACAGGAAGCCACCGTTAGAATTGTGTTGATCTTTTTTTTTCTTTTTTTTTTTAGTTTATATAATGCAGAGATAAAATGAACTCATCTAGTTGGGGATTTTTTTCTTCAGTTTTTGAAAAACACTTTTGAAATTAGATATGTAACTTTGAATACATGAAGAAACACAGTTTTGTTGCAGCTCAAATGATGGAGCATTACTTCATGTGATTTCCAGTCAGTCTTCCCTTTGTTACATATGTATCTTTCTCAGCTACATATTCCTTTGACTCTGATTATACTTTTGGAATAACCACAGTATTTTTTATTTGTTATTAATATTTCCCTACTGTCTAGTCTCTTATTTCTCATTTATTGTTTTAATGTTATTACCTTTGTGTGAATCTACATGACTCCATTTTGTCTGTTACTTTGCTGCTGGTACACATGAATTTCCCTACTGAGGGACAATAAAGGATATTTCTATTCCCTTCTACTGTATTTTCATACACCATTAACTTCATAAAGCCACTAGATGGCAGTGTTTAGTTTTGGCGAAACTTGCAAGCAGCTTGTTCTGTCACTGAAACGCCTGGCCTAAACTATCCCTTATCCAGGAGTTTCAACCTGCTGGGCTCTTCTTTGCGGCCCATTTATGGAGACAGAAGCTGTGATGAGAACACAGTGTTTCTTCTTTCAGTTCCTGATAATTGTTTTCCCCTCAGGACACTCCTGAGACTGAGAGCAAAACAAACAGTGTTGAACAAATGTTCATTTCTACTTTATCAGTCTGTTTTCTTTCTTTGTGCTCCTTATTTCTCATGTCATGCTCCTTTGCAAATTCCCATGAAGAAAAACAACAATGAAAATATTATTAAAAATACTGGAATTTTCTGAGGGATCAGGAAATATTTAGTTTTTATGTAATGGTCTGGGCTTTCCTGTCAAATTCAAAAACAACTTCTTCCACCAATCCTGGAACAATACAAATACAGCTCAAGAAATTAGAATGCCATAAAAAAAAAGTTCCGAATTTTTGACACACATATATAAAACACATAAAACGATTATGGCTTATAATAAAAACCCAAAATTAAATCTCTCAGAAAATGTGAATATTATATAAGATCAAAAATACATATATTTATAAAGCATCGAATAATTTCATCTAATACATTTTCTATATCAGCTTGATCGAGTGATACGACTATTGTCAAGCTTGCGTTGCGACATTAGTCAACGCTAATTTATGTCAATAATTTGGTCTTAAAAAAACTTAAACTTATAACTCATAACACAATGTTATTTATTTAAAACGTTTAGCTAATTAGGACTTATGGATAATAAAAACACAAAATTCAGTTTCCCAGAATATCTGAATATTGTAATATCAATGGAAAAGTTTTTTGTTTGTTATTTTTTAATAAGAAAGATGGTCAAATATAAAATTAGTAGTCTAATTTATGCATTTAATACTCATGGCCCCTTTTGGATGAAGTTTATAAGGGGGTCAGTCTGTGGTTCTGTCCAGGTAACGGCGGTCGGTCTTGTTGGCTCTGGTACGGTGAATCAAAACCAGTAAGCTTCTATGAGCCTTTTCACACGAATGCTATGTTATATTTATAGCTTGTTTACACTTCCTACTGCGTGGCAGATATTGTTCAGTGTTGATAAAGTGTGAGAACAAGACGGTTGTCTATTGTTTCAGACAGCGTCGCGGTTTACGGGCGGTACCTGAAGACGGCGTTGGTCACCTGACCCAAACTCAAAGTCACGTGACTGATATTCCATCCTCGCCATTTTGCAATGTGGTGGAAAGAGAGAGGCCACTTTTTATAGCTAACGAATAAAAACTCCCCAGTTTTATGCGTTGAGGACAAAGAGCATTTTGTCGGTGAGTGTGTTTTCGTTCACGCGCCTCCACGTGCTCTCCGTCACTCATTAGCCGTAAAGAGAATACAGATGCCCTTGTTGTATATTCATGTGTGGAACTATTAGCACTGTGTGTGTGTATGTGTTTAAATAGCAGACAGTAAGCGGTGAAGCTAACACTGTCTGCACTTTTGTTGGTTATTTATTGAAAGAATACACAAGAAAACTGACTTGTCCGAATTGGTATAGCTTGTTAGCTAATATGGGTCCGTTTGAGTTAGGAGGCTGTGTTCAGCTTCATTTCACAGGCTAGAGGAGAAAATATTTTTAGACCCTGACATAACAGGTGCCCCTCTCAGACGGGTCAAAGGACATGGTGATGGAGGCTGAGCTCAACTTGATCATAAATAATCGCTACTAAACTGAAGCGCTAACTTTAAAGCTTTGATGTGGAGTTGCCGCTTCCACTGTGGCTTCACTAAACTCTCACTCACTATCTTTTTATGATGGACTTCCCAAAACCGGGTCCCACGTTGTGAGCGGCTGGTTTAGTAGCAGAAGTGGGAGAAAGAGGAAGCGAGCGCTGCGGTCGGAAGATGGGAAGCGGGGAAAGTGTTGGATTTGGAGAGATGAAAGGAATTAGGACCGCTTCGGTAGTGATCATTTGCTCAGAGTTCAGTTTGTAAACAGAAGCACATGGTTCAGTGCGGAGGCCTTATCGTGAATTGATTAAGCTGAGTCTTGCTTGTCGAAGGAATCGTTTGCAAACTCACACTTTCATTAGACAGATCGAGATTTAACTGTACATCACGTTATATTTATAGAGAAACATCCAGAGATGCAGTTTGTTTCTCTGTTAAAGCAAGATAATGTTAGATCTTAAGCCCTGCTGTTGGGCTGTGTAGATGATGCCTTTCAATTAATAGGGCAATGTGTTTAATTCAGGATGTTTTCAAGTGTTTATTTCAGTTCATTTAAAGATAACTGTTAACAGCTGAGAAATTAGAACATCACTGACACGAATGGGAAAAAAAGCAACAGAGATGATTTTCATAGCCATGTAGTAGGCAACTTGTTGACGTACCCAATTTCAGTTCAGTCTTCAGAGAGTCATTGTGGATAGTGATGCTGTTAAAGACAACATCTTGTTGTCACAGTCTGAAGTTGTCAGGAACCACAACTGCCCAAAAGAGGGTGGAGGGGGAAGTAAGCGCAAAAATCCTTCCAGCTGCACGGCATCTAAAATAAGAAGGAATAATCAACCAAACACGCAGCGCCTTGACCAAAAATATTCTGAACAAAGTTAATAAAAAGACCAAATTTGAACTAAAGTGACGGAGCTGCCACCATGAGTAGCACAGTTCTACAGTAATCAGTTAGAATATATTGTTAAAGTTTATTTATTTAACTTATCTAACTAAGTAGTTAATATTTGTGTACTTAATTGTTTCATATTAATTTTAATACGAACATATTGTGGTCTACATGCTCATAGGAAGACTGCCAACCTGACAGTTGTCCAGGAGAGTGGCTTCACCCTCCATAAGGAGGAGAAGCCACAAAAAGCCGAAAGTTCATAGAGTGCTGTACCGAGTTATATTAAGGGAAAGTTTGTTGGAAGGAAAAAAATCTATAGAAACAGGTGTGCAAGCAGTCAGGACAAGTGCAGCTCCAAGAAGCTTGTTAAGCAACAAATTTACTGGTGTCCTGTAATATTAGTAATTAAAATGAGCATAAACGCTAGAGCTATATCACTCTGACTGTAAGCACTGATATAGATTTCATTTATAAATTTATTTAACTTCATTCCTGAAGTAAAAATTTGAACTATGTTCTAGTTTTTTCGATGTAGCTGTTTATTACTAATTAATACATTTTTCTCTCTTTTTTTTATTAATTTGCTGTTCACTCTTTATAGAAAATGCACTTCTTTAATTTATTTGTAAATGTATTAATAATGTAGAAAATCCTCATAGTTTGGTCCATGAAGCCTAAAGTTAAGTTCTGAAATTTACCAGGATGGGCATGAGATTACTAGTTTTTATTTGTTTACCATACCACACAGTTCATATAAAAAAAATAACACGAGAGTGTGAGTTAATCTTTTTTTTTAAAAAAACAACAAAGCAGACAATTATGTATACATCTGCAAAAACAAATGATTATTATAATTTATAATTTTTCTTTGTATAATGATAAATTTGGGACATTCTAACCCTAGTGATTATTGTGCCAGAGTACAAACAAAACCTACGTCAGGCGTGTCAACATGAATGAATTTAAGAACAAATTCTACATCATTGTGTGAGTACCATGTGCAGTAACCACAGAGACTGTACTGCTATGTTTCTCTCTGTCTTCTAGGTGATGGATGAGAATTGCAGCGTTGCTGTCCTCATCTCAAAGTCCTCCTCTACATCTGATGCGTCTTCCTCTGCTCCGGTACCTGGATCTCCTTTTGAACCCCAGCCTCACAGGGTTATAGGTCAGGGTGTCCCAGGGAGTGTCCAGCCAAAACAGGTGGATGAGTCCCTCATCCAGGTCATCGAGAAACTCAGCAAGATAGTGGAGCAGCGTCCGCAGAGGCACTGCCCTCTGGGGGGGCAGAAAAGAGGGAAACATCTGGACTCCTCCGAGGTGAGGTTGAATCCAGGAAGCTCTCCTAACAAGAGGATGAAGAATAGCTGCGACGAGGAGGCGAGAGCAGATGGTAGCGAAACAGACGACATTTCTTCTTCTCTTGCTCTGGGCGACAATAACAACAACATCACTACTGCGCCGAGCGAAGTTGCTGGCGGTTCAAGCCACATCGACCTCAAACGGACAGTAACGTGCTACCAGTGCAGCCTTTGTCCCTACCTCTCCCAGACGCTGGCCCAGCTCAGAGAGCATCTGAAGCAGCACAATGAGCAGCACAGCGACCTCATCCTCATGTGCTCCGAGTGTCACTTCACGTCCAGAGACCAGGAGCAGCTGGAGGCACACGTCAAGCTGCACTTCGACGACAGGGGCGACACGACGAGAACCTCCACGGAAGAGGATGGAGTTCTGAAACAGGGTGGGGAAGGGGAGCGGGACAGTGAGGCGAGCAAAGGTTCACTAGATGAGTCAAGCGACCCACCAAAGAAGAAAAAGTGGTATAGCTACGAGGAGTACGGTTTGTACCGCTGCTTGATCTGCAGCTACGTGTGCAGCCAACAGCGAATGCTCAAGACCCACGCCTGGAAGCACGCCGGCCTCGTCGACTGCTCCTACCCCATCTTCGAGGAAGAGGAAGGCGGTCCAGCAAGGCAAGAGACTCAAGCAGCTACCAACAGCATCATACCCCGAGAGGATCTAGTGATCCTGTCTCCAGGTCTTCATGATCAAAATTTACAGAAGCTCCCAGCTGCCATCAAGTTGCAACTCTGCGTGCCTGTTGCTACCGAGAACCAGCAGGATCAATACAATCCACCGGTCTCGCATTCCAGCGAAGATTCTGGAACGGCTGCAGATGAAGACGAGGAGAAGGGGTACACCAACAAAGACGTCAGCTCTGAGGAGCCTGTGGTGGAGGTGCAGGTGACTATGGAGGGAGATGGCGACATGGAGGTGGACAGGACCCAAGAGAGCAGCTCCGTTCCTGACAGCCTGCTGTCGTCAGCCCAGAAGATCATTAACAGCAGTCCGAATAGCGCCGGACACATAAACGTGATCGTAGAGCGCCTTCCGTCAGCCGAAGACACCGTCATGGTGACGAAGCCTCTTCTCCTCAACCCAGATGTAGATAGGGACAAGGGTTTGCTGGCTGTGAAAGAGGAGGAGGAGCAGAACCCTGTAGGAAGTGTTGTCTGTGTGGATAACTCCACCAACAACCCTTCAGTAGATGCCGACTGTAAGTCTCCCCTCCCTAAAGGTGACTCCTCCCTAAGGGATGAAAACATCCCCCCAACTAGCCGCAAGCGAACGCATTCTGAGTCGCTCCGCCTCCACTCCCTGGCTGCAGAGGCTCTTGTTGCTATGCCGATGAGGATGCCAGAGCTGCCCACCTCCAGCCCTAAGGTGACCCTTAAGAGCGCTTTACCCCAGATTCAGAATCAAAGGATTTTGGACGGAACTCAGAACAGACAGAGGGCGTCGGACGTAGAGAAGACGGCAGCCCTGTTGGACCTGGAGCTTTGCCAGGCCAAACAGGGGGGATTAGGAACCCTAGGCCTTGTAGAGGGTGATGAGGAAGGTCCCACCACTAAAGCCGGAATCAGCCTTTCACTCCTTACCGTCATCGAAAGACTCCGAGAGCGCTCAGACCAGAACACCTCCGATGAAGACATCTTGAAAGAGCTTCAGGATAACGCACAGTTCCATAATGGGGCTGTAGCCGCAGCGATCACCGGCAACGGAGCCGAGAGTTACGTGTGTAACATTCCAGGCATTGATGGGTTGGTTGGCCCGGCCGACGGAGGGTTGGTGGACTATAACCCGGGCAACGAGCGGCCGTACCGGTGCCGGCTGTGTCACTACAGCAGCGGCAACAAGGGCTACATTAAACAGCACATGCGTGTTCACAGACAGAGGGCGCCGTACCAGTGTCCCATCTGTGAGCACAAAGCCTCAGACAGTAAGGACTTGGAAAACCACATGATCTACCACTGCAAGAGCAGGATGCACCAGTGTAAATACTGTTCAGATGCCTTCCACTACAAGGTGAGAAGAACTTCCTGCTTCTGTTTCTGCCACGCTCTGTTCACTGACCCAGCTCAGAAACCAGGTTTAGACGTGTTCAGCTGATATGCTGGCAATAAAACTAGCTTTTTTTAATAATTAAAGTCAGTTACAGTTCATACTTCCAGTGTGCCTGCTTTATATCTTCATGTGCAGGCGCTAAATGCACAGTTATTAAAGGTTGATTAAAAGGCGACCTACACTGTGACGTTTCATATTATCAGATGCTGTGATTTTTTTATTTGGGTTGTCTAACAGTGAAACAGTTGCAGTGGATATAGAAAGTCTTTACATCCCTGTTGGCATGGCAAGTTTTAATGATGTGAAAAATGAGACGGGATAAATAATTTCAAATCTTTTTTTCACCTGAATGTGACAGCGTAAAAAACGAGAGAGAATTGACTTATAGTTAGAGCTGAGCATACTTCCCTAGTAAGACAGCAGTTCTAGCAGAAGAAAAACATTCCCAAAGCCTGATGCTACCACCACCATTCTTCACTGTTTCTAGTAGCTTTTTTGGGGGGGTGGGGAATGGTGTTTTTTGCTACATTTAGCCTGACTCAGATGTTTTTCTTTGTAAGAATAGGTTTCCTCCAACCGCATAACTCAGACATCTAAAGATTTTGGGTAATTTCTGCTACATGTCCTCACAGACAGACATTCCTGCACCTTCTGTGTTGCTGTAGGCGACTTTGCAACCTTTTGGTTTTCTTATCTTTTTGTCAGTTTTGGAAGGATGTGTGAGTTCTCGCTATTGTTGCAGTTGCACCATATTTTCTCCTGATTAGGACTGTCTTTACTTTGTTCAGTGTTATGCCTGAAACCTTAGTTGTTAATTTGTACTTCTCCTAATTTATACCAAGTAATGAGATTCCTCTGATGGCCTGGAAGATCTGTGCAGGCCCCTGCAGTCACACCTGTGCACACTTGTGGAATCACATTACAGTTTCTTAGAGTCTCTTTTCCCTCTTAAAGACTTCAGGTTTTTTTTCCAGTTGAGTCGTTAGACATCACATGAAAGGTGGGGATTATTCAAAAATAATGGTGTTGAAGCAGGGGTGTGTATACTTTTTATATTCACTGTATCTCAGAGTTGCCTGTATTATTGTACTGCAAATGTGTCACATTTAGTGCTGCATTCCTTAAAAGCACCTTAAAACATTCCCGGTTCCAGAGCCACTGATCCAAGTGTTGTGGCCGATTTTGTAACTCTTATTAGTGAAGCTTTGAGCAGCAAGTGCCAGTTTTAGCAGACCTCAATTTTTCTTTAAGAATTAGATTATTTTAGGGTCATTTATACTGAGACTAAATATAACATCACACTATATGTGTGAGAGCAAGCGCTGTACAACAGGGCTTTAAAACGATACAACATGAAAACAAGCTTAGCATGGCTAGCAGTAGGAAGTGAAGTCTGTCTGTTTTCCCTTAAATGAATGACACACACATTTACAAATGTAATACATTCCAATAGAGGTTGAAGGTATGAAAGGATAAAAACTGATTTGAAATAAATAAATCAATAAAAATGCACACCACTTTATCTATTGAAACTCAAAAGTAGCAGCCTGAATGGACAGCTACCTGCCTGCTTAGAAAAAACAGATTTGATTTAAATGGCCTGTTGCTAGGAGTGCATTTGTTGCAGTTTTCTGGCCAATAAATCACCGATCTTTAAAAATCTTCTCACAATAAAATATGTGTGTCTTTTAATAGCCGCACTCCTACCTAAGCAAATCTGCTTTAAATTCATTAATTTAATTCAGGTGAATACAGCAAGCTTTTATAAAGAGCAAAACAAATCCTGAGACTGGACTCCATTATGTTTGTTTTTTATTGCAACAAGAAAATAATTTCTAAATTGGAAGTGCTTCTTCCAATTTGTTAAGCAATGTGTAAAGGCCTTTCAATAATTAACACATCACACTGCTTTATTTATTCAATACAATATTGCAAACTTAGTTTATTGTTAACCATCTAAATCGGCCTGCGACTATTTTTGACTTTACTATTTTGGCTCACGAGACAAAAGTCAGGGATGTACAATATATCAACTTCTACATCAGTACTGGACGATTTTTATTAACATGTCTAAATTGATCCGACAAGTAAAACTGGACTTAATGACTGATGCTTACTTCCATCTTTTTGCCTTTTGTGATTCAGATGGGAAAAGGGTGGCAGTTTTTACTAGGTGTTGATAGAGTAGGGAAATATAGAATATATATAAAATAGCAAATACATAAAATGTTGGTTAGCAGCAGTAGCAATATCGGAAATCGATAACAGAAATGTTGGAACCTAACCACACACTGACTTCCTTACGGGCATTTCTTTGACTAAATAAATAAATGGCCTTGTTATCATGTGGAACAAAGTGTAATTGTTACTGCTCTTTGGCTTGTTTTAAATAAAGTCCGGGTAGCTGTTCAGATATTAGGATTTGGATGAATTGGCCTTTTTTTCCACAGTTAGCAGAAAAGCTAATTAGATTCATTCCACAGATTTGGGAACTCAGGCAATAGAAGTTGTAATTGTAACTGATGCCCTACTGTGATAGGGTTGTCTGCATCTACCATCTGCAGTGCAGATGGTAGATGGGATTTAGACCTATTAAACCCACTAGTGCACCAGAAGGTAACTATCTTATTGAACTTACCTGTTGTCATGCCTTTTATTCCAAGTACTCTAGTTTCCATGTGTGTGTTTTTTCCTAACTAGAATCAGTTAAGAAGTCATGAAAGAGAGCACCACAGCTGCAGCAGCGACACGCCATCACCCACAACGGGGACCGACACCATCACCCCAGTGGAAGAATCTGAACGGGGAACAGACGAAGGTAAGAAAGTCTGTTCTTACCTTCGTAAGAACAGAAGGTAAGAACAGTGCTCTGAACAGTGCTCAGATTTCTAACTCTGTCGCTGAATCTTTGAGCATCGTTCCTCAGGAGGCTAAAGGTATTGTCTGCTTTTGTCTTTTGATTCCAGAAGGTGGGGTGCCAAAGATGTACAAATGTGATGTGTGCAACTATACCAGCTCTACGTATGTAGGGGTGAGAAACCACAGGCGGATCCATAACTCTGACAAACCCTATCGGTAAGTTTGTTCATGAAAAATAATAGCAGAATAGTAGAAAGTAAAGGAGAAATCTATCCAGGCTGATGTGAGGCTAACCTCTTAACGTCTAAACAGTGGTGGGCACCGCTAACTAGAAGGTTAGCTGCACTAAACCTAAAACGCTGGTCATACAGTTAGTTCCTCTAACGCTAAAGTGTTGCATAAACACTTTATTTAGCAGATGCTAATTCTAAAGCGCTAACTTGAGTTCAAATTCTATTTGCCCTTGAAAGACTACAGACCTAAATTAAAGAAATTAAATTTTGACATTACTGTATTATTTATGTGTTCTATAATGCCCTTAGATTTTAGGGCTTTTTCTAGATTACAAACAAAAAGTACTGTGGCCCAGGAGTAAATTTCTGCTAAAAACTCAAACATTTCTAGAATTGCACATATTTACAAGAAAAAAAAGTTATTTGATGTGAAAAAGTGGCAAATATGCAAGGAAAAACAAAACAATCTTCCACTACAAAAGGTACAAATTTATAATATTAAAACTAGGACATTATCTGACATTGTGAGGTCAAAAACTTGTAAGAACTTTGAAGGAAAAATAGAAATTTTCCAAAGCAGAAGATTCAAGCTCTTTTTGTGTATCGGAACAGCTTGTCACAGGTAAAGACTCGACATGAATGCCTCCAACAGGATCTAGACTACATGTCTGACACAGAGAGGAAGTAGCTTCATTGTGTCTTATTGCTGACATTTCTGTGTCTTTTTCTGTGAAGGTCCAGTTTAGGAGCATTGCAACTAACGTCTGTTAGTTGCAATGCTCCAAGGAACCTTTAGATGGCAATAAAGGTTTGCTAATCAGGCTTAAGGCGTCCCCACTCAGAGCTTTCACTGTGTGTATCACATACCGTCTGTTTGTGATTGGATGTGTTGTTGACCAAAAGCACATATATTTGCTTATGTCACTCTAAAAATGAAAAATCTACTCAGAAAGCTTGTTTGTGCTGTTTCTGTGAGCCCGTGGTTCACAAGAACTCGAGCTGTTCCAGATACAAACATTTCAATGAGGAGAAGGAGAGGGCAGCCATCTTGCTGCTACCTTGCTAAGGTCACATGTGCAACTTTCTGATTCAAATCAAGTCTTCTGTGTTGGACACATGAAGGCGCTGTGAGGACTGTTTCTCATGCAGAGAATCCTCTCTCCTACTGATTGGAGGGGTAAATGGCCAGAGCAAGTTGCTTTTCAGCCAAACACAGGAAATAATGACAAAATGAAACAATTTCCTGCCTATAGTTGGGTTTTCCTGCTTTTGGTCTGTGTTTTGTAGAAATTCACCATACTTCCCTCTTAAAATGTGTGGTCCAAAGTTCCTCTAGGTATATGATATGTATATTTTCTCTCTAGGCCGTGTAATCTGGCAGTTTTGTGGTGTCTTACCACTTGCTTGCCAGTAGAGTTTTAGGCGACATACTGAGAGGGAATGCAAGCACAATGTAGAACTGCAACTAGCCAGCTATCGACCTCATGTTTCTACAGAGGAAAAATGCAAAAACACACAATTAGCCTGCAAAGCTGCCTCACAGACATGACATTTGCAAAAAGAGAAACCTATGAAGTCAGATTTTCTTTATTTCAGCAGTAAAAAGACTATAAATAAAATGTAGGTGTTATCTCATCAGTATTTGATTAGAATTTGAGAATATTTTAGGAAAAAGTTGGAATCCTCACTTTTTGTTCTTTTTACAAACTATTTAAAAATGTCAAGAAAAATTAGATGTAACTTTTTATTTGATATCTAAGTCTATAGTGGTTTTATACAGAAAATATGAGGTATATTTTTCTGAAGTCTTTTCAGAAATAAACCTCAAACTATGTTATGAAGAATAACAAACTGCTTCCATATCAGACTGTTTTGTATGAAGAATTTAACTTGGTGCTTAATTCTTTTTTTTAAGGTTATGTATATTACACATGACATACAGTCTGTGTTGGGAAAATATTGGCAAAAAATCTAAATGTGAAGTCAAAGTCAAATCCCCGACTGGGAATTTGGAGTTGGATCACATTTGCTTCTGTAGAATGACGCAGCTACAGTTCTACTCTGTTCTACAGCTTCAATCAAACCCTCAGATAAAAGCTGGAAGTCACATGTCTTACTCCAAGTCACTCCAAAATTGTCAGACAAAATGTGTAAAGAATGCAATACATTCTTTACTCACTACATATAAATGCACGACATGTAGTGCGGACATAATGCTTCGTGTTGCATCATGTCCGCTGTCTTCCTTGCTGAGAAATCTCTGCAACTGTTGGAACAACTACTGTAATTAAGGAGTTACCATAAATTGAGCTTGAAGAACCAATAGAGGGAACTGATTATATTTGTGCAGTAATACTGAACAATTTCCCCCACTGGATCAAGGTAATGGACAGACTGTGGAGATATCCTCTATTATCTTGTTTTTATGCTATTAAAATTAATCATCACCAATGACCTAAAAGCAGCCATTTACTATTGGGGGGTTAGGAGGGAGATGTTCCTTTTATTTCATTAAAATGTTATTTACATTTAAGCTCTAGCTCTGGTTTTCTTCAAACTGATGATTAGTTTTCCTCACTGCCTGCTATTTAGGCTGAACTTACTGCAGTTACTGTAGTGTGTGAAATCCAGTGGGTGCCTAGCCTTGGCATGTTAGCTGTTAGCCTCTCCACTGCTAACATAAATGAGTAACCTCCTTCTCATTTGTCAGAATCTGTCTGATAATGGCCTATCATAACTCAGATCAGAACAGAGGAGTGCTATAGTCTTCGTTTTGGCCCTAATATTTCTACAATATAATATCATTATAATTTAATATGTCATAATATAATTGCTATAATATTTTGGTGGGAAAGCTAACAAGAATTTTTGGGTGGCATGAAAACCTTCAAAACATTCTGTTTTATTAAACATCCAATCAAGCTTTCATCAATCTGATGCTGTTTGCAAGAATCTACTCAGTGTGAATGTCTCTCTGGACGTTCACACCAGCTCTGTTTAGTCCACTTTAATTAAACTCTGGTTTGTTTCTCTAGAAAGTCCAGTTGGTTTGAGAAAGTGTGAATGTGTATACAAACTCTGCTTTGGACCAATAGAAAATAAAATAAAAACTCTTGTCCGCCAAAAAGCAGTAGGTCAGTTTAAGTGAACTTGGACGGTAGACTGCTCCAAAACAGGAAGTGGACTATAGCATTCTTGGTAAATACAGCCAGCATAAGAACTGACTCGTTGTTTGCCAAAGACAAAAAAGAAACCATCCAACCGCTAAAATCTTACGCCACTCCATTTTTGTTTACATTTTGTAAAGAAGTGAGTTGTCTGAAGACCTCATCTTCAGACGTCCTCATGCTGTTTCCATCAGTGGTTCGTGTTGCAGCGCCACCACAGGTGAGGGAGGCAAACAGGTTTTCAAAGGGTTTTGTTCATTTGACACAAAGCAGTGTGAAAGTCAACCTCACCAGCTGAAAATGTAACAAATGTTGCAACTTTAGTCCCCAATTGAACTGTGTTTATCGGAATATTTTCAGTTTTGATCTTGATATGATTTGTTGAAAACAAAACTGTAAATAGCCCTTTTAGTTTTGGCTCCAATCAAAAGCAGATGCCAACATCACCGTAGTTAGCAGTTAACGATCATGAGCTCATTCTCAGTGCCTGTTAATCGTTCCCATGTTGAGTCCAGAAAGGCTGCAGCACATTTTCACAGTGCTGGAGGACTTCATGATTTTTTAAACAGAGCGTTTATCAGTCTGTTAAGGGAGTGATTTGCAGTCTAACTCGGGTCAGCTCCATCAGAACATTTTTTCTTTGTGTCTGTTGTTGTTGACGTGTTCATGTTCTTTATGTAAAAGTGTTGGAGGATCTTAGCAGGTAAACAAAGGTTGTGGTATTTATTTATTTATATCTGTGTAGAGGCCCAAAGGGTTCAGCTTTGTATAATGAAGTCCAGTAGTCATTTTAAAGTGGAACAAAACTTTTGCCGTTACTATTTTTCTGTACTCCACTTCTATGAACAGTGCATTCACCACATACATTTTTAATCAAACTGCAATGCCCTCCCTCTTCCTATCTTGAAAGTTGCTTGAATTTCATTTTATGCATTGTTCTAATAACACAAACTGTTTTCTTACATCCTTTATCTTCCCTAAAGCCTCTATTTAAAAAAAAAAAAGTCATTTGGGATTTCTCCATTATCCTTATGACTGTAGAGTTGCAGACCAGCTAAAGAAACCAAAATGCAACTCAGGAACAACCTGAAGCAGTCATGGGAAAGAAAAGGGAGATAAATTATGATACATGTGTTTCCTAATTAGGTTAGTAAGAGTTTGCTTGTGTTGACTCAGAAAGTTCTTGCTTAGTTTTAATGGCGTCCACATGGCCACGAGCGCTGCTCCCGTCTCCAGACCTTGAGCAGAAGCGTATTTGCCCCTGAGCAACAGCCAAAGCCAGCCTCATCTTCCAAGCAGAACGTCCAGAGAGCAGTGCAGCAGAACATGCCACGATTTATTCCTAAAGTAGCAATTTCCTCTCTGTTTTTTTGCTGTGAATCCTTCTTATCTCCCTTCAGGCTACAAGTGTAAAGAAGCAGCACAATGACCTCGGTACGCAACTCGTTAGACTGACTGCTCATCTTCTTGTTTCTCCTTTTTTTTCCTTTCTTCTGTCTTCTAGCTGCTGTAGCTGTGATTTTGCCACCACCAACATGAACAGCCTGAAGAGCCACATGAGGAGGCATCCTCAGGAGCACCAGGCTGTGCAGCTGCTGGAGCAGTACAGGTGAGAAGCAGAGGTGGAAACTACATCTGGCTTCAAAATGAGCTGAACTTTATGAGTCTGTGTGTCAGAACAGGAGGGAGGGTTCTCTACACCACGATGAGAGATTTGTGCCGTCAACCCATTGGTTTCTTATAACCTGTAATTAGTGTTTACAAGCTCTTAATGTGTACCCTCAGATAGAGTCTGACAATAAATCAACAACAATATACAGTACAGACCAAAAGTTTGGACACACTTTCTCATTGAATTCAATGAGAAAGTGTGTCCAAACTTTTGGTCTGTACTGTATGTTGATATAATAGATAATATGTCTGACAGAATATTCAATGTTCTGTCACCTTCCTAAATTAAAGACCCATGTCATTTTTTTTTAAAAGGTTTTTTTTGTTTGTTTGTTTTTTTTTGTGTCTAAATCGTCTTTTGGCAACAAAGGTAATGTAATTTCATTCACATAGCACATTTTCAGCAACAAGGCAGTTCAAAGTGCTGTACTTGAATTAGTAGAACATTCAACAAATCAACCAACCAAAGGAAAGAGCAAAAGAAAGAGAAAATGTATAAAACTACAAAAATGGGACTCATTTTTATGGTCAAAATCACTTTTGACAAAATATGACATAAGCCATTATATTAGGAAGATGAAGACTGAATATTCACTGAACTCCTATCCAGAACTGCTCATCATTCTGGGGAATGTAGGCAGAGGAAAGACTTTAGTGACTTAACCTCTCATGATGCACTAAGCAAGGTGGAAGACATCGACTAAATCACTCCCTCTTTGGTTACCTAGCAACAACCTGTTCTTGCGCAGCAGCAGTTTCAGGTTTCGTCACTGTGTTTCCTTATTCTTAAGGAGGTTTTTATTCTCTGCGGAGCGACAACTTTGGATAAAACAGGAACGGTCATGACACAAGTTTGTCAGTATTTCAGATATTTAAAACAAAAACAAATCAACCATTATCAATATTGAATTATATGAAACACTGATATCATGATACATTTTTCAGCCATATCATTCAGCTCTACCCTCATATAATAAGAATAAAGTTTTGCTGTTTTGTCTCTTTTGCCTGAAGTGGTATAGAGAGCCTTTTTATTGACAGCAGGACTCCAGAGGCAGTTTCAAAAATGAAGCAGCAGATGAATGAAGCTTTGGATGAGATTAAAGGTCAGAGGTCAACTGATTTATAAATGGTCTTAGATAAGGTAAAACATTTTAGAAGGAAAAACATAAATTGTAGCGAAAGACTTGAAAATTTGCAGCAAAGCCCTAAAAAGTTCTCTGATCTTTAAAGATAACACAAAAACAAAAATGTTTCCCAAAACCGAGCAGTCGACGCGCGGTCACATGATTACATAAAACATTGAAAAGACAATTAGTGCAACTTTGCCTTCTGCCTCATAATATTTAAAATTACTGCTCCTTAATTTGTTAAATCGTTGTTGTTATTGGTTAAAATGTAAATGCACTGTTTGTGCTGCGTTTTAATTTCCAGGTGTGGGCTGTCCCTTTATTATTTCTTCATCAGATAAGCAAGAAAAGTAGTTAAATGGAAAACAAGCACTCAGAGCTTTTAATTCAAGTAAAACAGGCCACAAATAAAGCAAATCAGGTTAGAGAGTGGACAAGAATATTAGGGAAGGACAGTTTATTTAGGAGAAGCTCAATATTCTGTTTTTAGTTCCACTGAAGACATTATTGGATGACCGATCGACGATAAAGAAAAACTCCAAAAGCTTCAAATTCATTTTTAAATTGAGTCAAGTTCAGACTTCACTTTTAAAAAGCTAAACTTTTTTATGCTTAATCAAGTTCAGCAGGGTGTCTGCTTACCCTTAAATTCATGTATCTCGAATGAATGCCTTAAAATGTCTTCAATTATTTTATTTTTTTTAAATGTAAAAAGAGAAATTAATGTTTTTGCAATGCTTGATTGTAATTAAGTAGGATTCCCCAACCATCCCCTGTAGCTTTATAGTTTTCTATCTTAAATTTCATTCAAGGTGGCATTAAAAAGTCTTAAATTTTCTCCAGGAGGCTAAGCTAGGTGCATCAACTAACTAACTCACTCACTCTCTGGTTACCCAGCAACAACCTGTTGAGTAACTTGTGCAGCAGCAGTTTCAGGTTTCAGCACTGTGTCTTCTCTCTTCACAGTGAACCTCCACTGTTGTTTACAGCACAGGAAACTTCCAGTAATCTTCTTGGCGTTGAACTAGCGCATTACATGCGTCACAGGTAAACGTTAGCAATTAGGTAAAATTAAAAACCTCAACGCAGAACACGAGTCCAGGAAGCAATCATTGCTCAACAGCTGAGAGCCCAGACCCTCTAGACGAATCAAAGCTTAGAACCAGGGGCTTGGTTTTACCAGGCTAGGTTAGTGGATACTACTGTACACTTTGCTCAGAGCCTGACTTGTAAAATTTTGGCATTGAGTTTCTTATGGTAAATGTCTGTTTTATCCACACTAACACTAAAATCTCACAAGAAAATAAATTCTCCAGGTTGTCTCATTAGTGACGATTAGTGACGGTAAACAGGAATCAACTTAAGGCAACATGTGAACATGTTCTACTAATAGAAAGAGCTGTGGTGCCAACTGGAATCAGATGAATGTGTGTTTGGTTCTGCTGCTGTAGCAGCACCAGCTGTGGCTGCGGCCCAGGTTGTTAGGTTCTCCATCTGGACGTTGTTAACGCTACGTCTCTCCAACAGCTCCAAGGAATTCCTCTAAACTTACTCTGTGTAATTACTCAGTGGATGAACAGCTTTCTGTGGTCAAACAGCAGTTCACTGACATCATGTTCCCTTGTTTGACACGTTTGGGTAATACTGGGATGATTGATGATATATTAAGCTTCAATTTGCACCAAATTTCACATTATAATCAAATGATCTCTCAGTGAACTCTGGTGGCGTCATCAGCCAACCTGGAAAGAATCACAGAATTGAGATAGAGAAGTAACAAACTTTTCCTGGCTGATGAGGATTTCTTGTTTTCTACTAATGTCCGTTTTGGGTAATTCAAGTTTGCGCCATAATGACTTTATACCTTAACCTGTATTAATTCAATAAAAATAACTAACCATAAAAGATATGGTGGAGGTTTCCTATTAGAGGTAGCAACTTTAATTTCAATAAGAAAATGAATTAATTTTAAGATGAATTGATTACCAGGATTGTCCCAAATCCCAAAACTGCCAGGTAGTTATGGAATTTTAATTAGAGCTCAGTTTTATTTTGTCTAATTCAGTTGGTTTAAATTATTTTTTAGAGTATGTTAGGTAGTTTTTATTAGTTATTCATGCTTAAATATTGTTTAGTTTGGCTTTTATTAGTTATTGTCCTAGTTTGTTTTTCTATACTTGGATTGATTTTTAGGTGTAGAATTCAAAAAGGTCCAGCTCTTGTATTGTGATTATGTTTACATCGGTTGGGTAATGAATACTTAACAGAAGACACCATTTTCAAAAAATGTATTATTATTCTTGAGCAACAACTAACTGGAGTTTTCTCCCAACTTTTGTTCTCGACATTTTGCAGACTAGCATAAGTGCCACCAGGGGGAGTGTGGAGTTCTGTAATTTGGTGAAAAAAAAAATATTTCACATCAGTTTGAAAGACTAATGGATAGATTCATAAACACAAATCAAAGGATATTAAATCTATCATTTTAGTAGGTTTTAGTTAGTTTTATAAACGCATGACATAGTTCCAGTTTGTTATAGTTTTTCCACATTAATTACTGTTTTTATTTATTTCAGTTAACATGTTTACTCAGTTTCAGTTTTTATTATTTAGTTTTGTTTTAGTTTACTATAATAACCTTCTTAATTACATAATTTACCAAAATAAACATTGGTTTTAGATAATTTAAGTTTTTTGTATTTCTTTGCTCAAAAATCTCAGTCCTATAGAGTCGTGTTGTGCAGAGATGATTGTGTGTGTGACAGCAGAGCTGGTAACCTGATTACCATTTCTGTCTGTAGGAATGGACCAAACTTCCTGCAAACCGTTTTGAGAAGCTTCTGAAAGAAGAACCAAAACATTTGATCCATGTGTTTGAGTACAAAAGGAAATTCTACCAGATAATAAAAATGTATATGTGTCAGTATCAACTTATGAATTTAAAGAAAGCAAAAAAAGAAATCATTTGATTAACCTGACCTAATACAAGAAAGCTCCAATATGTGTGTGTGGGGGGGGAACTTCAAGGTTTCTAAAGATGTTTCTGCTCTCATCTGAAAAACTGAAATTAATTTTGGATCAGATGGAATAGAACAGAAATTGGGGATCAGCCGCCTGCTGTCTGATAGCTCAGTGTTGCCTCCACTGCAGAGCGCTGCTGCTGACTTTAGCATTCAGAGCAGCCTTAAGGCAACCAGCTACAGAAGTTGACACACACACTGTTTTTAGGTTAGTTTGCAAAGACTTTTTTGCAGTTTGTTTCTTCTGTCTTTTTGAGGTATGGGGGTTGTTGGTTTTTTTGTTGTTGTTTTTTCTTTTCAGAATTAGAACAAGTTTAGAAGCAGGTATTAGTGGGAGGTAAGCAGAGAGATTCTATAGATTAAATGAACAACTTCTGTGGTCATCTCTACTATTTCATGTTTTTCTGTATGAGAAGTGAAGATGGGGACAACATTTTTATGTTATGGTGACAGCTCTGTCAGGGCATTTAGAAAAATCATTTGTGTACTAACTCACCCTAAAGAGATTTATTTATTAAGATAATTACTAGCAAATTTTTCATTGTCTTTCACTGGCATGGAATAATCAGCTAATGTTCTTTTCAGTGTTTTCAATTGTTCCAAAATGAGTAGAAGTTAAAATAAACGCAAATAATAAAATAAAATCAAAATTTTCAAGTTGATATTTGTGTCGGCATCAAATTTTTGGACCCGATGAGTTTGCTGAGTCAGCTAGTTGAGGGAGGCGTGTCTTGACTTTCTTAGTTCTTAACATTTGGAGCTTTGAACCTTTAAATGGTGCTTAACAGAATTACCTGTAATTCTATCAAATTTGACAAATGACTCCAGCAGTTTGCTGTAAATCCCCTGTGCGCTCTTTGTCTCCAGAGCTCGCCGTCTCCATTCCAGTTGAGTCGGGATGATTCCTCCTGATAGAAAGGAGGAGGAGGATTAGCAGAACCTCAGCTCGCGTATTAAATCATTTTCCGCTTGATCCGCTTTCGCTCTGTCGTTCATCTTCTCCTCCGTCACACTTCCTTTCCTCCTTGCCAGGTGCTCCCTGTGCGGCTACGTGTGCAGCCATCCGCCGTCGCTCAAATCCCACATGTGGAAGCACGCCGGGGACCAGAACTACAACTACGAGCAGGTCAACAAGGCCATCAACGAGGCCATCTCCCAGAGCAGCCGGTAAGCACTCTGCACTGTTCACTGTTCAGGCTGGAAAAGGTCTGCGGATGCGGGCAGCCTGAACTTTTCCACATTTTGCAGAAAACCTATAGTGTATTTTATTGAGATTTCATGTGATGGATCAATGCAAGAGGCACCCTGTACACCCTGGACAGACAGTTACAGGCTGTCCATGCATCTTTAAAATGTCTTAAATTCATGTATTTAAAATGAAGGCCTTAAATTATTTTTTTTTAAAAAGAGGGGTAGTTGGCCTATTTTTCTGTTTAATCTTTAATATTCTATGTATTTGTTTTTCTCAATGGAGTTTTCTGTCAGGCAAAAGGTTGAGTTGCACGCAGACATCTTCATTGCATTCTGTGACTCATGGCCGTTGAGGCTACCAGCAGCTCACTGCTAACATACCCTTGCTAGCTAGCTTTTTTGTGCTTATTATGAGTCAGTGTAAATTTATTGGCAGTTGACTGGAGAAAGTTGACATAAAGGTCTTTTATGTGAATCGATTCATAAAGGCCATAGTAAAAAGTCTTAAAACCTTGAGTTAACGTCAGTCGTGTTGTTGGACTGTGAGAAGAAGTCGGAGCACCCTGAGAGAATCCTCACTTCCTGTGGCAGGAAGAGCATTTAAACTCCAAGCATTTAAACTCTCAACCCCAGACCTTCTGCGACCCCATGTTGTCCAATTTTCAACATGTTCCACAAATAAAGATCTGAAAAGTGCGGCATACAGAATTATTGATCCCTCTTTAAATCAATAACAGCATCATGCTGTGTGGATGCTTTTCCTCAGCAGGAACAGGGTAACTGGTGTGGAGATGGATGCAGCTGAAATGGCCTTATTCATACATATGTCATCATCTATAACTGTCCACTAGGGGGCTCTGTGGACGTTGGCATTCTGAGCATCATTTTGTGAAATGAGTGCTTTGGCAGGAATAATAATAGGCACCAAACTCACAGTATTAGTAGAAAAACAAAGGAATAAGATCATAAACAGAAGAAGCAAGTTGTTCCCAGTGTGGATCATTTATCTTATCTGGCGACTGAATAATTTTAAAATGGATCCATGGACCAAGGCAACCGTTACTTCTTTGGACATTGACCTCCATGTTCTTCTGTGCATGTGGATCACTTTGGGGTCATAAACCCTTCACTTAGAAATCAGATTTAATTAGCATGAACGACTCGGCCTGTCGCAATAAGTAATCACTCATTTAATTGGATGATAAATTAAAATGAACTCGATAATTTCTCTTCTCGTGATTGATATTTTTTTAACTGCAATTTAGTTTTGAGACTTAATAATGCATGTTATTTATTGATTTTGGTTGTTTTGTTTACTTATTTTGAATATTTAAAGTATCTTCCAGTTCCAGTGATAAGTATTCTGTACAAAATTAAAGTATGTCGGTCTTTGAGAAAGCAAACTTGCATTTTTATGCCATTATAATTTGAATAAGGTCTAAAACACAAAAATAATATAATTTATCGCAATAATTATTGAGACAGTTTATCGTCGAGGAAACGGGCCAAAACCTCCCAAAACAATCGCATTTCAGCAAAAAAAATCAGAAATGAGCATCCAGACCTGCTGTATGACTGCAGAATAAGTTGTTGGAGTTGTTGGTCAACCACTCAGCAGAGGTCAAAAATATCCATGATGATTATTTGAAGGTTCGGACATGTGAGATTATGGAAAAGTTAGATTTTTGTGAAACCCTGCCACATGCTGTGGATTCCTCCTGAAGCTGACTTGTGTTCCCCTCAGAGCGTCTCAGAGGCCTGCTGGCCCTGAGTCTGGGGCCGAGTGTCCAGCGGTTGCCCTGCCTTTAAAGGAGACGGCCAGCACCCAGGTGGACCCTCACCCAACACACACATCAGTAACAAAAGCCTCTCTGCCTTCTGACAGCCCTGCCGGACCCCCCACGCCTCCCCCAGACTCCACCCAGTGCCCCGCCCAGGGGAAGAACCCGGCCCTGTCCCAGGGCCCTCCGCGCACGGGGCCCCCCATGGAGTACTGCATGCTGCTGTTCTGCTGCTGCATCTGCGGCTTCGAGTCCACCAGTAAAGAGCGTCTGATGGAGCACATGAAGGAGCATGAGGGCGACATCATCAGCATCATCCTCAACAAGGAGCAGCATCAGCAGGAGGCGGAGGCCCAGGCCGGCCTCCTGACAGCAGAGTGACACACATCCGGAGGTGATGAGAGGTCAGAGGTCACTGCAATGGCTGCTGTGTCACACAGGCACCTTTTATAGGCTTCATGAAGAGGAATGTGATTTTAATCCGTTAATATTCATGTCAAATCGTTTCACCTTACAAAGCTTCGGCCCAAGTTCGAACAGTAATAAGCTCAATCTTAAATAAATCACAAAACATTCAACTATTTCCTTCCCTAATTTGATCACTTTTCTATGATGGCAGCTCTTTCATTGCTACTGTAGTATTTACCATGTTTAGTGCGACATGGCTGAGGTTCTCATTCTGTAAAGAGTTAGCAGCAGACCTTCATCAGAGCCTAAAGGCTCGCATCGCTGCTCGAACAGAAGAAATATTTATCTGTTTATTTTTCCGTTAGCTGCCAGTTTGAAGAGAGGTGTGTTAGTTTCTTTAAGTTTGTTGTATGGTTTGTAAAGTAGAGAAGGAAGTGGAAGTAATATACATTGACTGAGGGGTTGTTGTAAATGCCTGTAGACAAAAAGAATGACAAAAAGGGAAGTCTGTTGTTAGTAGAGCCGTTATTTGAATCTGCCAGTGCCAAGGTTAGGATGTAGGAAAAGGTTTCCTTAAAGGAGACACGGTTATCTCTCATGTTTGTGGTGCTATGTTCATTTGAAAGCAAAAATTTGTATGTATTTTTATATCTCCTGCTGTTTATGTTGTTGGTGTGAGTGTGTGTGTTTAGTAAAGTTTTTATTATATTTTAACGTTCTCAAAAGTACAAATCATCTTCTCATCAGAACATTTGTAAACACAGCGGACCCCCACCACTCATGGTTCAGTAGTTACAAATTATCCTGTGGACATGATTTCATGTTATTTGCAAAAAATCCACCCATTTATTAATAGTTTTGTAAATATTCTACAAGAAAATTCCACTTGGGAAGTGAAACTACTTAAAAACAATGCTACTTGACACACCATTGGCTGGCGTTAGCAAAGCAGCCAATCCAGAAGCGCCATTCGTTTTCAAGAGAGAGGAGGAAGACTGTAGATGTTAGCTTCTGCAATAGCGCTAAGACGCTTTCCACTGTGTGTATTAATGCATATTAAGGTATATCTGGTGTTTGAGCTATTAATATAGGCAGTTGTAAGCATTTTTAGATGGGGTGTCAAGTTTTCACAGATCACTGGGGGCTCACTGTAATTGCCTACGCAGTGGAACATTTTGTTTCATGTCATGGTTGAGACAATACAGTGAAACGTTTTTGAGTGGAAGCAGCTGTGTTATCCACCTTATTCCTGTAACCATGATGCTTTGCATGAACTGTGTGTTCAGGACTCATCCTGTTTCACTTCGGCTGCCTGTTGAACACAAATCTCCTGAAGCTCAGTTTGGTCTGGTAAAAGAGTCCAAAAACAAATCCAGGTCAGGAGAACATGGAATCATACCTTGTCACCACAACCATACTGTTCTAGAAGTTTTGAATCTATCCAGTTGGCCAAATGTATCATCAATATGTGGATCATGGCACTTAAAATATCACATTCCACCAAGTATTCCATCCAAGCAGTACTGCTCATAGGATTATCTTCCCAAAACGAACCTCTTAGTGCAGCTGCTGCTGTCTTACAGGAAGCTGTAGACAAAGTAAATCCTACAGCAGCATCACCAGGAATAAGGTGGATACGAAGTTTGGATTAAAACAGATTGGTTATTCCAGGTTGGCTCACAACAAAGTCACACTAAAAATGATTGCATGAACATTTGATAAATATATTGCTTCAAAGAGTGTACGAAAAGATTAGCTGAAAGCGGTCGTACATTTACTAAAATATGTTAGTTGCACTTAGTGTTATCAGTCCCAGCATAAATCCTCATGAAACATTTTACATTTACATAAAAAAATAACCCAGATAATATATTTATGTATGAACTCGTTCTCCTTGCTCAGCTGCTAGCTAGCATGAAGTGATAGCTCAGCATGTTAGTAGATTTTTAGCTCATGTTTTAGTTCAATCCAACCAGGTTGTTACCGTTTAATTTAGTCGTCTTTAATAATGTGGGATTTCAGCCTCTTGTAAAAACTTGTAAAATATAGAAATTTGAAAATCTAAGAAACCTCAAAGATTGAATTTACAGAAAATTGGGAAACAAATGCCTTGAACTCCAAGTTAGCCAGTTTCAAGTTGCCAAAGAAAACGTTCCAACACCTTTAAACTGGCAAAATTAGGAAATTCTGCATGCAAGTCTACTAGTGGGTTTGAGTTTTGCTTTTGTTTTGTAGGTGAAGTCTATCTGAACTGTAATGTTACACCTGTCAATTAAACGTATTCAAAGCTGTTGTACAAGATCTTTCAACATACCAGAACAGTAATTACCTTTGTTGGGTAAATGCCCACAAGTTTAAACATTTGATCATTTATTCTGAAGGCAGATTTTTCTTATGCTGCTTCCTGAAAGACTAAATTTCTGGTAACTTTGCATAGTTAGTAACCAAACTGTGTCGTGTTGCACATAAATTATAATCCACCTGTTCTGAAACGTTTCCCCTCCTTTGAAACGAGGTGAAGATGACTTTGTGGAAACTTTAGCTGTAGTTAAAAACTCAAACGAGGACACCTTGAACACCAGAGAAATTCTACATCTCGAAAATTTTTGAGTAACACTTGTTTTAAACGAGATGCAAGGATCAGCAGGTAGAATAGACACTCAAGTCCAGTTCTTTTTACAGATTACATGGTCAATAAACTAGATAACATGAGTAGAAAATAACTTAACAGTGTTCAAATCTGAAATTATTTTTACATTTTGTTCGACTGCTACAAGATAAAAGCAACTCCAGGTTTCATAGCCTCTGTGTGATTAACTCACACTAATCAGTGCAGTTTTTTTTGCATGCATGACTCCTGATTGGACAGACTGAGGTTTTCTACAGCCAGTCTTCACCATACAAAACCATACCGAAAACTGTGACTCTGAATTATTCCACTATAATGTATATAAATATTCACTTCAGTCTTTTTTTCAAGATTCTAGCATGGAATGTTAAAAGTAGCCTAACCGGCTTTCGTGTGCCAAAGTTTGAGGATGTAACATGAGAGCTGAAGAAAACCAGTCGAATGTGTAACCTCTAAATTGTCCTGAATCGCTCCAACAAAACTTTCTCCATTTTACTGAATAGCAACAGAGAACTTCAGCACTTGTTATATCTGTTGCTTTTTGTCTTGTTGTCAGTTAAATCCAATTTATTTTTAGACTTTTAGCAGACGGGAAGCTCTCAGGCATGAACCAGGCATGCGTATGAAAGCTCACACCTCAGTTTTTTATTCATGTTTGAAACACGTTGCCTCAAAATTAAAATATTTCAGGAGGAACAAAATATTGGACTCATTTCTGCGACGATACTTTATCTGCGAAGAACTGACACAACCTTTAAGCAAACTTTTTGAGACTTGTGTGTTATATTTCTATTACGAAAGATATATTTATATATAATATGTGGTATATTTTATGCGTGTTGGAGCAAATGGAAATTCTCTCCATTTTTCTCGCTGCAAGTTTTGCTAAACGCCGCAACCACATGGCCTTTATTGTGTGCCATATTTCCGTTAAAAAGCAATGATCTTTTCTCTGGGGTTTTTTTTGTGCCTTTTAATGTTTTTGTGTTTCAAAGCATTTCTCTGAAACCCTTATGTTTTCATAATTCAGGTCAAATAATCCAACACACCAAGTACATAAGGCACCTCTGATGCATCACTAGCCAGAGCTCAAATACTTTCACTTTAACAACCTCAAAAACTGACATTTCTATAAAATATGAAATATTTTTAAAAGTTCATTATGTTATAAAAGGTTTTCAAATAGATTTTTTTGCTAACTTTTGATCTATTTAGAAGAAATCTTGGTTTGAAGTTCAGCATAGCAAGACGAGCTATGTCTATTTGAACCAAAGGAGACGACGTCTACTCTGTATTTTTATGCTCGTATCAAATTTTGTAACAGATTCAACATGAAAATGTCTCGGACTGTAATGTGACACTTGCTTTGTTTGTATTTATTTTTAAACATCCTAGAAAGTATTTCATCACTTTGTCATTGTATCTTTTGCTAATAAAGAGAATGTGAAATGACTTTGGTCAAAATGTTTCAAGAAAAACAGGCTGAGGAATCTGAATGCAAGAATACCCTAAACAGGTAAACACAGAGTCACATGACCAGCAACCGGATGTTGAGCTGGAGCAAACCAAGAAGAAGAAGAAGACAGGAAGTAGTTGGAGGACCATTTTTTTAAACGGTTTGTCGCGTGAACAAACTTTTTCATGTGTGATTTTAATTGCATTTCTTATTGAATGGAGTCACCACAATTGCAAAATTGTGCATTTTCAACAGAATATTGACAAAGTTTTGTGCTCATTTGTAATGGAAACGCAGCTACTGTCATTTAATGGTCTGTCCATCTTCCAGTGTTCACTTTAGCCAATGAACACCAATGTTCAAATACTGCTTATTTGAACAGCAGTATTTGAACTGCTAACTCTCACCAGACACCTAGGATTTAACAGAGCCAACTTTGAAGGCTTGATCAACCTCCATTGCTGAAATCCAGATTTAGGTTGATAACCCAGTTGTTTTACATAATTTCTCAGTTTTGGGTAATCCTGTCTTTTTTCTTTATTTTTCTCTCTTTTTTTTTTTTTTAATCCTCTCGTATCATTTAACCCAGCATGTCAACTGTTCAAATTTCATAAGGGTGATGGTAATGCTCTCTTCTATTCCAGCCTACGTGTTTTCCGAAGCCCTTCCTCCATAATGTGGCTTTACATTTATTTGAGTAACATTTTGGAAAATATATTTATGTTGCCTGATTTTATACATTTCCTATTAATATGAATTATTTTCATCTTTAAAACATAAAAACATCTACATAACATCATACTTTTTTCTCACTGAAGATGAAAATTTTAAATATTAAAAGATTGATGTCAGTTACTCTGTACTTGAGTAGACATTTTAACAAATACATTTACCTCGGTGAGAACATATTGAAGTAGTTCTACTTTTACTTGAGCACAGTTTGATGCTACTCCAGCCCCCTCAGGACGTTGGAGCTGTGATGTGCTTTGGACCCGTCTGAACCACAGCTTTAATGGAGACGGGTGGGACAGTCTTGTTATTTGTTTCCAGGGGAGACGAGGGTAGGCTTTGTTTTTCTGACAACTCCTTTACATCTTGATTGAACGTTTCTCATTACACTGTGCTGCCAGGCTGTTTTCAAGGTGAACATTTCATTTTGTCTTGTGGATAGGCAATGAAACAAATGAAAATGCAGTCCAGGTTCTTTTATAATCTCTCTTTTTTTTTTAAGCCGGTTGAGGATCAATTGGGTTTTACATTTTCTGTTTTTGAAGAAATAAATGAAATCTAATCTCTCTTGGTTCAGCCTTTCCATTACTTCACATGCACAATATCTCCTTGTGAAAGAGAAAGATGTGTCCTCCTCTGCATTCTCACCACTTTTCCCAAAATCCTGAACAAAATAAAACCTTCAGGTCTATCGATTTCTTTAGAGGATCACATTTTCTACCTAAACTGGTTAATAATATCACTATGAAAGTGAAGATCAAGGTGAAAGAAGGGTGAGGGAGGAAAAGAAAAGCAGGGGGGGAAGTAAGAGCTATTCCTATTGAGATTAATTGCTAATTCTGGTATTTCTTGCTTCAGAAACCTTGCTTCATGTTGCAGTGAGTAGAGAGGAAAGAGGATTTTCAACTCCATGCTGTTTTGAAGAGTGCAACTGGGAGAACAAAGAGAAAGACGAGTTATCTTCAGTAGGTTATCTATCATCCAGTAGATTAACAGTCAGGGTAGGGATGACGGGACGGACAAGAGAAAAAGGATACATTTGGACACATTTGTGTGCAAACTGAAATGATTTAAAGGGGCAGTATTATGCGTCTTCCAGACACATAGCACAATCAGTTACTTGATTGCACCATTTTATAACACAATCAAGTAAATGTTAACTTCAGTTATGAGAATGCTACATGTATCACATATGATTGACACCTTATCCACTTTGTCACCAGTAGTCAGAGCAGAGCAGACCCGTTCCACTCCATGTTCACATGGCAACTAAATCACACATCTGTAAAGCTGAGTAATATTTAGGTGTGTAAGAGCAAATGAGCAGCACAAGAAAGACTGATGTATCAAATGGGAGGAAATGAAACTGACCGGCTTTAAAGTGCACAAAGAAGCGTTAGCGGAGATCCTTCCTCTTCCTCTATAAACAGAAAGAAATACAAAGGGATCTAACACTAAAATATGAATCTAAACTAAAGCACAAAGTTAAAGAATACAATAATGAACAAAAATAAACAGAACTAATAACTTTATGGAACAACCTTAGTGACAATTATCAAAGACCAAAAAAAAAGAAGAAGTTGCATGACATTATCTTTAATTAATTTACAAAAATGCAATAAGAATATTAGGACAAATATAGTGTTTTTTTTTATAGAATTTCCCTCTATTATAAGAAAAGTTAATTGAGGAAACATTTCTATCATTCCTGGATTATAATGTGATCCAACATGCTTTTGCTGAGCCACTGTTTTCCACAGAGCCGGGATTTCTTGTGTATGTTTGGATTTAAAATTGCTCTCAGTAAACCATGACAGGCACCAGATCATTTTTATTGTTTATTAACTCTTCCACACAAAATCATTGTTATCTTTCAATGCAGGTCTCTATAGGACACCCTCCAATAATCAGGTTACAGCTAGTCACCAGATGTTTTCAACAAAATTGCTCCAGTTTTTCTTCCTTTGATTCACAAACTTAGAATACCTTCTGAAAAACGTTGATCAGATTCTTTTTCAATAATTTACACAAGTCATAGAACCCTTTGAGTGTTATTACCTTTATTGTTTTAAGTTGATTTGTTGCTTTTATGAAGCTTTTATTTATCATCACTTATTAAATAGGTTTTTTCCCCTTGAATTTGTTCCCATAAACAATGTCAAAAATGTCAATCTTTGAATAAAAAACAAAAAAGTAGAAATGAGTGCAACAGTTTATTATTATATTTTCCAGCAACTTAAAAGTTTATATTTTTCTGTTTTCTATTTGGGTTTTTTGGTTTTGACACACATAATGTCAACAGTTTCTCACTCATTACAAAGAGCTTTCATCTTCACTGATGCATGAAGCTGCAGGAGGAAAAGGCCAATAACAATGTCACAATATCCAGTCCAATAAGTCCAATATCACTTGTTCCCATCATTTCATCACCAAGGTGAGCCAGCAAGCCAGCTGGAGAGTAATAACGACCATTTCAGAAAATGGGATGTAAGGTTTTTCTTTATATATATATATATACATATATATATAAATTAGAGATGGAAGAAAATTGTAAAAGGAGATGCAGCTTGAAACCATATTATTTGACAGTGACCCAGTGATAGCTTAATAATAGTGAGAAAATCATGATGTGCCTTTGAGAACTCTAACTTTATGTCATACTTGTCCTCTCACACAGACGTGGGGTCTTGTCTCAAGGAAGATGTTATATATGAAGGACAGAATTTTTGCTTATTCCATTTGCATTAATCGCTGTCTGGATAAAGACAATCACCATCAAAGGGAGACTAACAGCACAACACAGGAGAGGGTCAGAGTTAAGTTGTGAAAAGCGGGGCAGTTTTTGCAGGAAAAACATATTAACTAAAATTATAAACTCCCCATCCAGAGATATCACTCAAAGAAAAAAAAAATATTGATGTGAAAACAATCTTATTGTAAGACTATTTCTGTTATATTTCTTAAACTAATATTTTATGTTACCACAAGACGGTCTGTTATTCCTAATTAATCTTTTGTTTATTTTCATTCAAATTTTTCGATCTCTAGTGCTTTACAGGATCTGATGGGCCGGAAAATCCCTTCCACTGGGATGCAGGCAGTCGAAACAAGAACAGACTTAATAAAGCTGGAATTGTAGGTAAGTTGAAATCAAGTACCACTTTAAAAGATTAAGCGATTTTGTAAAATTTTCTTATAATTCAAGTTCTATTTTAAACGCTTCATTTATTCAATTTGGTTGAACTTGTAAGTTTTATTCATGTGTTTTGATGGTAGCAAATCACAATAAAATCACCCATATAGAAGTAAACTTATAATATTTTAGAATTTTATTTTGAAGCATAGAACCGCCGACTTCCGGTACTGAAACACAGTGCCGCAGCCAGCAAATATTAAACACACGGGTAGGATTGAGCAAGTTTTGGGAGAAAAGGGGAGAAATTGGGACGAGCAAGTGATATAGGAGGACGCTGGTAGAACAGGGAGACAAGGGGGGGCTGCTGGACCGTCCTACCAGCCGCTCCTTTAGCCCGGAGGAGGGTGAGAGGCTGGCATGGACCGCTTGTAACCTAACGGAGACCGTTCCGCCGTCCGTCTGCAGCGCGAGCGCGCCTTTGTGTTAAAAAGCAGAATGACTGTAATGAGGCGCTAGCTGTGTGTCGGAGCGGCTCAGCAGGACTTTAACCCTGCCTCATTCTACTCTGTGTGTCAATGACCGCATCACCCATGTGTCAGCTAACTCCTGATGATATGTGAGCAAACCCTCCGGTTTAAAGATGGTAGAAATGAATGTGGCTCTCCGTTAATCTGGTCTCGAGCGGATTCTGACATTTCTCAGTCCGGCTGTAACGTGAGCAGGAAATCCCGAGCAGAAGGCCCGTCTGTCCCGGTGTTACAGCGGCGCTCAGCGTTGTTTACATCCGCGCATTAAAAATTCATCGTATCTGCGTGGATCTCCTCACGCGCTCCCGCCGGTGTAAGGGTGGAGGGGGGGGGGACAGTTTGGCAACATGACGAGCCTGCGTCAGAGGAAAGGCAGCAGGGGGAAGGAGGCGACTCCGGCTGCCGAAGTTCAGTCCCAGGAGTCCAACTGTTGCACCCATCACCTTCCAGACAGGATCCTGCAGGGTGAGTGAGAGAGAGAGAGAGAGAGAGAGAGAGAGAGAGAGTAATCCTCCTGGGACGTTGTCAGTCAGTAGGAAAACCTGATGTCATTAAATAACTAAAAGAGCGGTTTTGTTCCAATTAGCACTCCCATTAAGGCATGACTTTTTAGGACTCAAGTCAATGTGCTGCATCCTGCTGTCAGTGTTGAACAAGCTCTGCACTGGTGGTAACACCACTCTGCAGCGAACTCTTCAGTCAGAGCTGAGCCTTTCACAGGGAAGTTTTCTTGTAGTTTTAATGGGTGATGGTGGTTGCCTGCTGCACCCAAGCCTAAGGTCAATAAAAGAAAATGACCTAACTGCAGCCATGTTTCTGGGCTTTGGGAGAAAACTGAACCCGGAGAGAATCTACAGTTAAGACTGTCAGCAACAAACCAATTAATTGTGCGATAAATTAAAAAGAGCTTGATAATTTCCATTTGGACAATAGAAGTTATAAATATGCTTCCCTTTAATATTATTAAAAAGTTGACATTTTATAAACTGAAACCCACTGTTGAGTTAGCATGGCTTCCTTTTTCTTCTTCTTTTTTTTTTTCTTTACAAAAACTGGCATTTTTTTTTTGTTTTCACAGCTGAATGATTAATATTTTCTGAAGCACAATTTTTGTTACAGAGATTTCTTCACCCATTGTAATTATTTTTGTTATGGTAGTTTTGTTTATTCAATCTGGAGAGACTCAGACGGAGATAAGAAGACAATTAGAAGAGTTTATTGACAAACAGGATTTAAAGTCTTTGGTGCTCGGGCCCCGGCTGGGGATAAAGGTTATCGCAGCGTTAGCGATAGGCTTCAGATGAGCATCCCCGATGCTGTTAGGAACGTCATCCCCCAGGGCCCGGCACTGGTGGTGGAGGTTGAAGAAGGGTGCGGGCCTCAGGACCGGGCGAATGGAGGAGAAGGGGTGGTGGTGGGTTGAGCTCGGCTGGAGAGCGAAGGACACCATGGATGAAGGTCCTTATCAGCTGGGACTTGGTCGATGATTGGACGTGACGTGGCTTGGTCCAGCGTTGATAGGTCGACGATTGTGGGCAGGTCGCTTCAATTAACGGGTCCCGGTGGGGATAAAAGAGTCTTCCAGTTTGAATTTGCGCCTAGGCTTCATTTTATATTGGTTATTTAAAATGTTTTCAAGTTGCAGCATTAAATGTTCTTTAGAAATGAATGTTTTTTTATCTTTGGTATTGTGTATTTTAATTAGTATGGCATTATTATTATTATTATTATTATTATTATTATTATTATAGCTGAAAATGGTCTCTAAAAGACAATATTATCATTTATCTCAGTAATTTCTGTGGCAAATTATTGTCCAGTAAAATTAGTTATTGTGCCAGGCCTACAGATTTATTGGAGAACATTTCAACTCCATGCAGAATCACAGCCTTTGATTTAACACTAGAACCTTCTTTGCTTTAATGTTTTTAGGACGCTTTAGGCTTTTGCCCCGTTTTGTTAATAAGTTGATGAAACAACCTTAAAAAGTGTGAAAAAAAATCTAAATGATGAATTACAAAAAAACAATGAATTGGTTTACCAATAAAAACCAAAAAAGCAAAAACCAGAAAATAATAATTTTTTCAAAAGCTGTGGCTGCAAAAGACATAACATTTTCATGTCCTTGCAGGCGATTGGTCATGGGGTGCTATAATCTGGACATCGATTGGTTGGTCTGTTTCTGTGGGCCTGGGCCTCCTGTGCTCCATCTACGTGGCCACGCTGCATGAGAACGACCTGTGGTTCTCCAACATCAAGGTAAAGGCCATAACTCTCCTGCTTTCTGCTGAGTGTTCTTTATGATGGATGTGATTCTCCGGTTCTGTTCAGTCCAACTTTCTGTCTGTCTGCACTCTGCAGTCTGAGCAAAGGGAGGCTCAAATTTTTTGCAAATCCTCCCAGTCTGGGAGTGAATGTCTGGTTCCAACTACCATGTTCTCTTGGAACCAGTCACAAGCTGGGAAGCCATTTGGTTTGTCAAAATTGGAAAAGCTCATGTGTAAAGGCTGAAATATTGCACTCAGAACTTAAGATGGTTCGTGTTATGTTACATATTGTCTCGCAGTATCTCCACTGAGGCTTACAAGGGCACTTGTTAGAACAAAGCCATCACTCAAGTCAAGCTTTTGTGTGAATAAGTCAGTAGTTGTGGTTTCACTCATCAGTGAGTGTAGAATAGGAACTGTTTGTTCACAAAAGAACAATTCACAGCTGTTTTCCTGATAGAGTGATGGTGTACGGGTAAAGAATGAATTGTCCATGCATTTGTTTGCACGCAAAAATCCCTGTAGATTGAGGTTGATTGATCCCATGACTTTTACATTTCAATGACATAAAACAATAGGAGTAGGAGCAACAAGTTCTAAAAATAATAACAAAACAAACAGGAACAACAAAAATGGTAACGTTAGCTGTGTTTCCCTTGACCGTATTAGGCAATCTGACATTTCGAAAATGAATTTTTCTTAATGGAAACATACTAATTTAAAAAAAACAACTTATTTATTGATAAGTAGTTTTGGCCTTAGGATGAGGTGTTTTTTTTGTGGCCATATTCAAATTGGTTTATTTTGCAAAACTGCAATGGAAACACTTTTTTCGCATCGTACGAGTCATGTGATCAACAACTGAATGTCACAGGCGCAAACCACGAACAAGAAGGTGACAGGAAGTTGCTGGAGGATCGTGACGCAGCATGTTTTTTTAATGACTTATCGTGAACAAACTTGAGTAAGTTTGTTCACTTACTTGAGTAAGTTTGTTCATGCTTCCTATTTAATGGAAACACTGTAATATAGAAATTGTGGGGTTTTTTTCGACATATGTGTAATGGAAACGCAGCTAATTACATGATCGGCAAAACAAGAGCAACTAAAAAAACAGTGAAAAAGGACAACATGAACAAGAAAAAACACAAAAGATCATAATCAGAATGAATCACCATGCCTTTATTGTCATCTTACAGAAGCACAAAAACATTTCATTTCAGCACAGGCCTTGATGATAGAGAACAATTAGCGCAACAAGAACAACAACATGGAGAAGGAGAACAAAATGAAAAGAAAACTGCTGGAAGTTAAACACGTTTTCCACATAGACAAACACGTCCAGGGAATTCTGACCCATCACACAACAGCATCGCATCAAGGCAATCTATGGTTCAATTTAGGATTTTTATTGTCTCAAAGCTAATTCATTTTCTAACTGCATCTGTCACCATGGTAACCTGTGCTGGAAACCTAACCATCTCCACGACAAGTTCAGGAGGATTGACAGCTTTTCTTCTAATAACTGCCTGCAGCTTTTTGAAGTCAATGTCAAAATGTGATAGTGTGGCAGAGTTCTGCTTCTGTTAAACTCTCTCTGTAGAGTGAAGAATGTCTTTAATGGGTTCAATACCTACATAAATGTGTGCTGTTGGTCTAACAAAACAATTTTTTTACTTAATTTTGACATAATGTTTAATTTTTTATTGCTATTACCTAAATTCAAAATAATGGGTACAAACTAGTGGCTCTAAGACGTCATTGAAACTGATCATCAATTACTGTCATGTAACTTTGCTTCTAATAGACTCTTGCAGATTAACAAACAAACTTATGTACAGGTCAAGTTTTAAAATTCAAATTATAGCTTTACGTTTTTAGTACTCAATTATAAGGAGGTCATGAAAACTTGGCTTAAAACAATTTTTAATTTTCTGCTTTTTGTCGAATAACAACACTTCTTCATCATGTTACAATGATACACCTCCCCTTATGCTGCGTTCTCCATCAGATGCCTTGGAAACGCATCATAAACACCTCATTGTGTAAAGAGATGATGGTTTTTCCAGGCGTAGTGCGGCGCTGATTTCTGAACTCAGCCAAATGGAAGCTTGGTTCCTCTGGGATAAAGTTTGCGCTGTGTGGTGCGGCAACATTGCCAAATATGAGGTCATTTTTAAAGGCCCTTGTAGCACTGCAGAAGAACATTGTTTTAGACTGACTCAAAGCTGTATTATCTGATTTCACAGTCTGCATTAAACGCAGACAAAAAAAAACATGGAAATAAAAACTCCTGCTGTAGGTTTTCTCATTTTGTAACACTGTTAGTTCTCATTTGTTTTGGTGGACAGACCCTGCCAAAGATGTGTAAAAAGTAGTGGTGGGACTCCATTGCAATTTTTAATCAAGTTAATTGCAGCATCTGTAGTTAATTAATTAGTTAATTAACTGGCTTTTTTATCAACTACATATTGACTAAATAATTCTGGATTCAAAAACTCTTTTTTGTTGCTCAATTATTGAACGAGACATACCAGCTCAACAGCAAAGATATTTATTGGGTTTAGTTTGTTAGTTTGAGGTTACTCAACCATCAGAATGTATATAATAGCACATTGCACCATTCAGCTATGTCAGCAGATGTTTCAGGATTTGCTCACCGTGAAGAGGCCTGGTGGCTGCTGATTGAATTGCAGCCTCATTTCTACCAGTCTGCCCAGTTTACCACCATCAGCCTGAAGGTCCTGGCAACAGAACCACATCATCTGCAAAATCGCTTACATTATACCCCAAACACTTCAGATCAAACGCCTGTCTCTGGGTTTCCTTTACAAATGTGCACAAATATTGTTGATGTTCTGGTAATGTTGAAAAAGCTTTTAACTGCTTTAGCAACGTCCACCTTCTATGTCCTCAGACTGCCTCCTCCATCGAGGATCAGGGCCATTTGTTATTATTCAGTTGAAAATATATACATAAGTGCATAAAAGAAATCAGTACACTAAATTGTTTTGGCAAGTTTTATTTGAGGAATGCAAAACGTTCTTTGTAAGTTCAAAGATGACTTTAAGTTCATAATGAAAAAACAACCTTTTTAATTTGGGCTAAGAAGTTCATTTTCATTAAAGCCTGTTAAGCTAATGCATATGCAGATGGTTTTTAGCTGAAGATTTCAGTGGAATAAAGAGGTTTTTTTGGGGGGGATCTTGCTGTTTGGTATGAAATTGTTTCTGCCCAACTGAATCAAATTGATTTTCTCAAGGCATCCATAAATATGCCTTATAATTTTGAGCTGTGTTTTATATCTGTATTAGATATTGGCCTAGCTAACTCATCCCTCAGTAGTAATGTATCACTAAAGCTGTATGTGGGTGACAGAAAGGGCCCCCCGTAATATTTATATTTTATTTGTTTGACTGCAATCAAGTTACAGCCAGGGTCATTTTCAGTCATAAAGTTTTGCAGATCAGGTAAAAACTGAAAATAATTTTTGTTCTTTCCTATTATTAATATTACAGAGGCTCTGAAAACCTCAGAAGAAGAGCATGTGTTTACTAAGCTGAGAAAAGGTTATTTAATAATCAAAGCCAAAAATGCTAAAACTGTGGAAAAAAAGTGAAACACTAAATGTTGCCGTTGGAACTAAGAAAGACAGAAGCAGCAAAGTTTTTCTACCGAAGCGACTTGAGTAACTGACTAAGATTATTCACAAACATGAAACATTAAAGCTATTCTCTCAATAAACAGATGCTGAAGATCAGCATTATAAATAAGATGTGGTGTCTTGGTATTTCTCTCTCTTTTCTGCATAACATCATTAAACTCTTTAATAAATGTAGAAAAAAAATCATTGCATAAAAGGCAAGAGAAAAAAAGCTAGCTATAACCAGACAGTAAAGTGATTACATGGGGATACCTGACTTGCTTTTCACAGATCTGAATTCATAAATGTCACTTACAACTTTACTGGGTAATAAAAAAGTCTTAGGTAAATCTTCTTCTGAGTAGATTTAACCTTTCTGAGCACAGAGCTATTCCACTGGGCACAGGGGAAAAAGTCTGTTGATAAATTAGATTTTCAGATGTTGTGTATCTGAAGCTGTGACCAAAGACATTGTTATTCTTCTTATCAGAAAGCTCTGTCTCTTAGAGTGCTACTTTTGATAAAACTCATTGATACTTAAGATAGCAGCAATAATGTTTGTTTATTTTTGGGTTTAGAGCACTGTATGGTACATTCAAGCTCATGAGTTTTTACAGGAAATTTTGCTTTTTAGCAGGCTGATGCTAAAGCAGATTATGCAGCCATTGAGAAGTGCTGGCAAGAAGGAATAGACAGCTAGTAATTTAAAGTAGACATATTCACTTAAATTCTTCCTTTTCACATGTAAATCATTCACATATGGTCTATAGAAAGTAGGACTGCAATGCTTTGTTCTGAATTCCTGGTTATTCTAGTTCCACAGACTGTTTTAGAGCAACTCATTTTGCTGCGGTCTTTTTAAATGTGAATGAGACATTTCACGCCACGTCCCCCTCCAGGTCACAGAGTGTTCCACTCCACCCTGTTCAGCCATTTTTGTAGTTTTTACACCCCCTCCATCCATACAAACCAACTACAATATGGAGTATAGTTTAACTAGTGTTAAACATATGAGATACCTATTAAAACAATTAATGCTAAAGCATGTGATTATCAACACGCAACATTCATGTCTAAAAGAAGCTTTGCTGTGATTTCAGTGTTATTAGCAGCTCACTGCTTTGCTGTGTATCTTGTTTATCAATGGAGAAGGAACTGACCCTCCATCAGATGAAGCCTTTCAGAAAATCCCTCTTGATACTGCTGGAGGTTGCTGAAGCATTCATCCTTAAATGGTCGGTCCAAACGGACTTTCTCCATTGATGTGGGCATATTCCAGAGAAAAATCAAATTTAACCAGACACTTCAAAGAGCCTCTGACGCTGGGAGATGATGTAAGGAATCCTGTGAGTTAATGCATACTAGAACCGAATATTTTGACTTGTTTACTTTCAACTTCTGCATAACTGAATTTGGACTACGAGAAAATATGGCGGATTTACAAAACTGATTAGCCGGAAGTCATGAGCTTGTTTAGCAGTTCCACAGCAAATACGGTGGTGTCATAGACAAGAACATTATAGCAAATAGAGAAAAATTATCAGACTAAAAAATATGACCCAAAAAGAATATAAAGATATCTATGCATCACTGGGAGATAATACATTTAAATATTTTGCACTCCTAGACACTCAAAGTAGACAACAATGATTTTAAGGGCTAAAAACGTGGATTTTGCACATTATAAGCCACACACCTGAGGTTCCTCAGTGCCAGTTCTGAAGGTACTCCCAGCCTGTGACCTTGGTGGAACATGGAAGGACAAAGTGATCAGTAGTAAGGAGTTTATGACTGACGCTTACTTACGAAAGCTGTTGTCCATAACAGGAAGTAGAACATATTTTAATAATCCTGCTTTCCTGAGACAGTGTGGTCCTGAGATAATGTTCTACACTGCTGATTATCACCAGTGCTGCTGAAAACTGAGCTCAGTCGGTTCAGTTTGTCCTCTTGAATTCATCAGGTGTGAGCTCATGTCCATGTGGACTCCAGAACCCTGCGGGGGTTTATTTGGAGCATGTGCTCATAGCTTCACACCAGCTCCAGAGCCACAAATTCTCCGACAAATGTTCCCCACGTTTTCCAAACGATGTTCCAACACGTTTCCCTCGGTGCTCTCTCCCACCCTCGTCTCTCTTATCCTGCGCCTGTGTGTGTTTTTATAGACAAGAGGTCAGCAGTAGTCCTCTCTTCTTTTTTTTTTATTTCCCCTCTCCCTCCCTTCGAAAGGCTGCAGTTGTCCACAGTCTGTCCTGTTGTTCACACACTTACTGCAGCTCACTTTTTATTTTTATTCTTTATACTTTGAACTGTTTAAAGATAGCTTTTTATTTTCACTTTAACCAGAAGCCAGGACATTTTTCTGCTTGAGGAAGGAGTCAGCGGTTCCAGTCGCGAATTCACTCATCCATGGATCCTTCAAGCAAACACCAGAGATAGAAGTTATTCAAAATTCATCAAGAGGACATGCTGACAGAGAGAAATGAAGGGGAGAAAAATTAAGTAGCTTTCACAAGGAAGGCACTCTTCTGAACTTGTTCACGGGGCTTATTCTCTTTGACCTCAGTATAAACCAGGGATTATCCGTATTCCTTATAGTTTTTGGTGAAAAGCCAGTGCTTGTTTTGCCTCGGGTAGACTCGAAAGAGGATTGGAAAGGAAACTAGCTCCTCATTCCCTCTGAGAGAGCTTTTGCATATTTCCTCTGGCGAAGAACTTGAAACGATTAAAAGCCGTTCTTTAATTTATTTGGAGTGACTTCAAGTGAAGGAAAAAAAAACATGGCTTGTTGGTGTTTATCCATGTAATGGATTTGGATCTCTTCTACAGAGTATCTCAGGCTCATCCTGTTTATTTACCTGGATCTAACACATCAAAAGTTCCGAGAACATATAGATGATCTCCATTTTTCTCATGCAATGGATGTTCGGAAAAGAGCGAAGGTGAACCAGGCAGGGAGCAGCCTGGGGATTTTGCCACCCGGATCATCTGGAGAGAGATGCAGCAGTGGCAAGAGGACGGAGCCAGCAAGGATTAGAGAAGGAGTTTTCCCGCTTGGACGATCCGGTTCTTTTTCCGGTTCATACCTTCCGCGCCGGTGGCCTTGGCAACGGTGTGTTTCCATGGCAGCAGGGCTGTTCCTAGCGGTGCTGCTGGCCGTGGCTCAGGCCTGGTGTGTCAACGCCATACACGAGAATCTGCTGTGGTTCTCTCAGCTCACGGTAGGAGACACTGCTGGAATTCTAGAAAATGAAATAAGGGGAGGCACATTGTGCTTCGCTGTGTACAGTTGGCAGCACTAAGGAGTTGAGGTGGATTTGGTCAGTCATAAAGTGGACACACAAAGCTGTCACACCTCTCAGCTGGCCAATCACAGTTCCCAGCAGGAGTTCCTACCTTTCTGTCTTATTTGTTAGTTGACCCATTGGGGCAGCTGTGGCTCATTTACCAGAGTCCTTGTCTTGCTGCTAGAAAGATGTAGGTTCGATTCCAGCGTCCTGCCCCTGCCACATGTCGGCGTGCTCCTGAGCATGATGCGTAACTCCAAGTTGCCTCCAGACCTTTGTGTTGAAAGGTGTGACTGAGTGAAAAATGTAACTCTGACTCAGAATGCAGTGTTGCCAGTGTTTTTTGTCTGAGCCATGTTAACTATGTTCAGGACATGTTTTGTTTTGGAAAGAGTCCCTCTTCACCTTAGCAGTTTTCACCAAAACTGTTAAGGTGAAGCAGTTTTTGTGCTTCACCTTAACTGTAGGTGTAGTATGTAGGTATACACATGTATGCAAAGTGTACATGTGTATAACACAAAATTTAGTATTTAAAAACTACATTTTGTTTAGTGGTGGGACTTGATAAAATTTTTTATTGAGTTCATTTCAGGTTCTGGAATAAAACTTTGCAAGTAATTGCATTTTAATCAAAAAACATATATTAATTTGCTGCTAAATTATGACATAAATTGACATATGAACTCAACATGCAGCTTGGGAAGCTGAAACTCCTAGACACAACATAACATGACACACTATTCGCCGGTGTTAGCCTAGCAGCATTTATTTCCATTGCCAGTTCCTCCCAAGAGCGGAAATAAGGACAATATTAACTTCTGCTGCAGAGCTTTCACAGTTGTGCACATAAATACATAATAATATGTATTTGCTGTTTGAACTATTAAATATAGAGTTATGAGCATTTTAGAGGCGATCTGATTCACAGGTCATAGCTATTTGTGGGTGGCTGTTGTCCATAATAGAAGTGTATTGTAGTTGTTCTGTGTTAACACCTGTGATGTCCAGAAATGTTATTTTCTGCAATGTTTTTTTTATTTAATTTTTTTTTAGATATCAGCCTACATGCAATATGTATGGAAGCCCATTTCTGCCATGAAATAAAAAAAAAAAATACTACAAAAGCCCAACAGAATGTCATCATTTTGAGTTTTAAATTCATAATTGAGATTCAAAGTTATCATTTCTACTTTAAAGTGACTTTATGTCTCATAATTAGGACTTTGAATCTCTGAATTATGACTTCTTGCATTACTTTTATTTTTTCTTTCCTGGCAGAAATGGGCTTCCATAAATATGAGCTCATTCGGTCTGATCAGTGGAAGCAGCAGGCTCATACCTTCAACCATCTGTACATCCAAAGGTGTTATGGAACAGGAACAGAGTTTTATTTTACAAACTAAGTCAAAAGATCCTTCCTGCCCACAGCATCATCATTCACAATGACTCTTTAAAGATATGTGAATGATTTTAGTTATGGCAACATTTAATTTCCCTCTGACTGATATGCAGTAGTATGTGCTTTCAAAAAAGAAAGCGCCATGTCAAAGAAAGTCATGTTTGAGTCTGAAGTCATGATGACATTTATGAATTCTGCGTTTCCAGCAAACTAACAGGATACACATATTTGGCAGTTTATTTCGGGACTGCGTGTGGGATTTTATCTGCACTTAGTATTTATTGTTCACAAACTGGACCCATTGGTCCAAATTAAGAAGACAGTCTTTTGGTCCATTTAATGTCTTCTTTGCAAAAATCCAAATGACTGCCAGATGATAAATCAGGAGCCCTTTTCCTATTTTTTCTTCAGAATCAGGTTATACTTTGATTCTTGACTTGATTATTTAGCTTGTTCACCTTCAAAGCCCAGCTGTCCACATTAATCAGAGAAGTAACCAGGAGGTCAATAGTCACTGGATTCTTTTGTTCTACTTTGGATGATATTATCACAAAAAAATATATTTAGTGTTCATTTGACTGTTTATTTGTTTCATGGTGGATTTTCAACTTTAGTAATATTTTAAATTGAAACCCACATGGCTCCAGGCTTTCCCTCTCTCATGTACTTACTTAATCTGCTGATAAACTGAAAGGAAAACTAATCTGTTCCCATTACAGACTTTTTATGGTTTTAAAGCTGACATTATTACTGGAAAATACCAGAAACCACGTTGTAGTGCTTTGATATATGGTTTCATTTTTTACAGACTCTGGATTGCTGTTTTTATCTTTAGACGGACAGTAATGCCGGAGAACAGTTTGGCAGACGCCTGCTGAATTATAAAAACTGATTTTAATAAGGAAACGGGCTGCTGTTGTCAGAGGATTTCACTTTTAATCAAATGCTGATTGGAAATGTTTCCAAACTAAGTGTAGCAGACAAACAATTGATGTAATATTATGGCGTGGTATGTCCTCAGTGCCGTCTCCTCTCCTTCTGAAGTGGAACAGTAATCATGCTTGGCGGGCGGTGGGGGGTAAGGAAGGGGTTCTCCTGGGATGGCTGTGTTACCCCTCTGATTGTTACCTCAGAGGGCTGCCAGTATATCAGCCGCTTTGCTCCGGTCCTTCTCGGTTCTGTCTTGTCTCGCCAGAAAATCTGTTTTCCACATCACGCAGAACAAAAGAGCTTGGATTTATATCAGCACATTCCCCATTTCTGTTTTCAGGAAGTGGAGAGGGAGATCTCCTTCCGGACGGAATGTGGACTCTACTATTCGTACTACAAGCAAATGTTGCAGGCTCCATCCATACAGGAAGGTATGCTCACTGTGAACCACCCAAGTCTTCATCATCGTCTGCAGTTCAGCTCATTATTTCCTTACTAAATTCTCTCTTTTATTAATTAGTTATTTACAGCTGTAACAAACTGTAGTTAGAGAAGCACCAATCCTATATTAACATCTGTATTGGTCCTGATGTAATTCTAGTTTGAGTATCGGTGACAATGTTCCCAATCCATAAGATCTATTTGGTCCAATTCTATGCTTTGTGCTCTGACTGACATGTTTTATTATTTATTTTATATTACATTTAGAATTCCTAATTGCACTTTCTGACCCATTTGACTGACGGTTTATTTCAGTTTATATTTTTCATGTTTGACCAAAGTAGTCAACCTATTGTTTTTGTCAGTTTCAATTTCTTTATCATTTATTTTACATGGGCTACTCTACTCCTAATTGCACTGACTAAACACATTAAAGGTGTTTTTACATGTTTGACCAAATTTATGAAGCTATTGGTGTATTTCAATGTGAAGCTTTAAGTTTAGCATTAACTGAGGTGCTGTAATGTTTATGTTTTTGTTTTTCTAGATAACCTTTGTTTATTCTAATTTTTGGTCTACCAGGTTAACACATCTGAGTCTGAGATATGTATTCTCTTACTACAGTAAGAGAATACTGTAGTATTCTCTTACTGTAGAGAATACAGTAAGAGACGACAGCACCTCTAGAGGGCGCTGTCGTCTGGTTGGATCAGGAGTGTAATATTGGTCTGTTTTGGGCATGTTGGATAACCTGAAGCTGGAATAAAATCTTGTAGATCCTGAAACTAAAGGATGAACAGAAAGCGGTTCAAGAGACGTTGCTTTAGGGGACACACAGCATCACACTCTGCTCATCGAGAATGATAATATAAACTTTTAAGAGTGTCCTAAAACACCTTTTTAATTTTTATTTTTAAAAAGTTACAAAAAACGTATGAATTGTTGCTAAATATCGCAAAAAAATCCACCAATATGACTGAGTTGTCAACAGTAGTTGCTTCTCTAAAGGAGGTGGAAGCGTCAGTCAGGAGATGTTACAAAGTAGGAGCATACTTGATAAGTGCTGTGTTTATTCATATATCTGAGGTTTAGATACAGAAAAACGGTTCTGAGTTGACTTAAAATGTTTCTTTTCCTAAACACAGACATAAATGTACTGAATTACAAGTTTACTTGATAGCTCTGCACAGTACAGCACACTTAAATACACCAATAGCTCCACAAGCTTGGTCAAAGATGTAAAAAAACATCCTTCATTGGTTCAGAAAGTGCAAATCGGAAGTCTAAATGTAAACGTGGGTGTGTGTGTGTGGGTGTGTGTGTGCGTGTGTGGGCGTGTGCGTGGGTGTGTGTGTGTGTGTGCTCTCAGGGCTGTCAGAACTGATCCATGACAACTTGACAGAATCAAAGAGGACCATCAATCTTTTACAGCGGATGAATATCTACCAAGAGGTGTTTCTCAGTGTTCTGTACAGACTGCTGCCCTTACAGGTAACACACCACCCACACTGCTCATTGGTAGCAAAAATTGACTCTGGGGAAAGCTTTTTATAATTTTTTTTTCCCAATTTGAGCCATAAAATTAAAAAAAGAGTTGTTGCATATTTAAAACTGACCCAACTTTTAAACTTTAGCAATTTTCCAAACTGCCCAGTTCCTCTGCTGTCATTGTTGGCCTAACTATCAGTGCCTAATAAGCCATTTTCTTTTGTGTGCGTGTGTGTGTGTGTGTGGTCCAGGCGTATCTGGAGCCCGTGTATTTCTACATTTACACAGTGTTCTCTCTCCAAGCCGTGTATGTGATCGCTCTGTACCTCACAGCATGGCTCCTGGCTGGTTCCTGGCTGGCTGGGTTACTGACTGGAGTCTGGTACATTCTTAATAGGTGAGTAATAACAATGTTCTGCATGCTCACTGGGACGAGGCAGAGGAGAGAGCACCACTCTGAGTCTCTGTAGAAGTCGTGTTGCACATATTTGATAGAATTCCAACCTTCTCCCCGACCAGAGAAAATGTCAATCATACTATAAAGTTTGTAGAATTTTTTTGTGACAGACAGAGTAACTATTGCATAAATACTGTATGTAGTGGATGAAAAAATGATTCACTGTTCTTGCATTTTTTAAAATAAACATCTGAAAAGCACATCAGGTATTTGTGTTTAGACCAGGACTTCAACGCGGTAATCTCAATTTATTAATTACATAGATTTCAACTCCTTGTTTTTTAATTTTAGCATAATTAATGGCATTTTTTCTGACATAAAAAGGCTCAGACCAGAACCTAGAAAGGTTGACCTCTGCGTCAATGTCGATTAATCAAAAGATTTTATTTCAATTAACCACATTTTTTTTAATAGCCAGCTACTGGCCACGTCCTGTTATGTCCTATTATGTGACTGGTGTCCTAAAGAAAAGTAATAAAAATGGTGATGTTTGTGGGGATGCAGTATTTGTGTTATGAAATATTATGAAATATTAAAGCTTTAAATCCTTAAAAGCTTTATGACGAAACATGACAAAATGTGATAGACTTTGATAATGGCATATACTTCAGTAAATAAGTTTGTAGATAGAAACTGATATTTGCAAAAATGTATTCTGGCAGCTTATGGTATATCATAATAGAAAGACACAGGGAGCCTGTAGATATATAGTAGTTGTCTGACACTGAGTAGCTGTGTTGATGGGTTGTATTACTTTTTATTTTGCTTGGACCTTTCTTGGAAAAAAAGGCATACATTTAGAAGAAATTTCAGGATTATTTTGACTTTCTGTGCAGGTTGATACTTTGGTTGGATTTTTTTAGTAAACATTAACAGCAGAGGGTAGTAGAGGTCTCCAGCTCTAGGAAACAGCTTTGAGCTGAAAAACAAGCCTGCAGAGCTTGGAGCATATTAGGATGCATCTTCCAAATATTTGAAAACTTCACAGATGTTCACACATGATGACCTTAACTTATTTCTCAGGTTGTTTTCTGAGAAATGAGGCACACAAACCAAATAAAATTGATTTAAAACAATCAGCGTTTCTCCATCTAAGGGCTGCTCTTCTGCTTCTTTCAGGGTGGATACCACTCGGGTAGAGTTCACCATCTCCCTCAGGGAGAACTGGTCCTTGCCCTTCTTTGCCCTGCAGGTTACTGCTGTCACTTGCTACCTCAGGCCTCAGCTCAGCCCCTTGCAGCAGGTCCAGCTCACACACAAACTGATTCTAGACGAATAATCTCAGTTATTTAACAAAGGTAGAAGCAGAAGCAGCACAGAATAAAGTGTGTTTTTGTGTGTTTGCTCGCCAGAAAGTGATGGTGTGGCTGATGTACGTGACCACATGTTGCTTCTGTCTGACGTGGCAGTTCAACCAGTTCATCCTACTGGTTCAAGCTCTCATTGTTTACATCCTGGACATCGTCGACCTCTTGACGACAACGCAGGTACGCAGGACACAGTTCTCATATCTCTTAACCACTCCTCATATCTCACACTTCACTGATTCCATAGTTGGTTGCAAAAGTTAAATATCAACACAAACAGTCCCACCCATAAAGTGTCTTGAAATCCATTGATCAGTATCGTATCAACACAACTAGTTGTTTGCAGTAACAAGTGACAAGCAACATAAAGTTCACTAAAAAAACCTGTGAAGAATATTTTCAAATTGTTTTGTTTCATTTAACAGCAGTGATGGGTTTCAGTGTCGCTTCTTCCGTGTGTTTCTGGGTTGTCTGCATTCAGACTGCTACACTGATGTGTTAACATCTGTAATTGGCACCAAGTGCACACTTTTCCAAGTGAGATGGTTCAACACCCTCACTTCTCCTCCATTTTTGCTTAAAAACTTGATCTGAATATGCAGTGAGACTGATTTGAGCACAGATATCTATGCTAGTGAACGATCATTTGTGACGTGTTCAATTAAATCTCTCACAAATCTGCTGAACCTGCACTCGACTCTGATGAACTCGTGCTCCAATTCGTCTGTCACTCCACTCTGGCACTCCTGCTCCTCAGATACGGAATGCCTGGAGTGTCAAAAAACACATACATCATTTATTGTGTCCTTCACACGCAAAGTATGTTTCTAATGTGCAATCAAAAGTGTTCACAACTTAAACTGTATGTATGTAAATGAACCACATCACCAGTCAACCACAGACGGTTGGTTTTGTCTGATTAAAGTAGTCGTTGGATGGTAAAGAAGCAATCACTAGAAAATCAAAATGCTGCACCAAGAGGCATCAAATACAAAACAAAATGTAAAGATTTAGGAAAAACAAAAGCATAACTTCATTGAATTTACTGTCCTAAGAATATGTAGTGAAGCATAAAAATATGTTTACTTTATGCATTTCAGAGCTACTATGTAATATTTAGCATTTTTACATTGACTTTTAGAGATAGGCCTAGTCAAAGTAGCTCAAATGCACAATCCCTGATCAGTCGACTAATTTAGCATTATGCATGTTATAACATATATGGTGGGTGTTCTAAATTCACACTCCATTGTGACGCTTCATTATTAGTATATTATTAGTTATCTGCTGCAGTCCTGTGCAGTCTGATCCACATGCCTTCTGAAGGTGTTCTGAGGGAAGCCGGGTGTGTTCTCTCCTCAGACCGACTCTAGGATAGAAGCCAGTTCAGGTCTGGCTGAGGTTCCTCTTTTACGCTAAAAACTCAAAAAGCAGCTGGACTAAATGAACCGAGAAAGAGGAACATAAGCATTCTCATGGAGGTTTTCCAGGCTTTACATTGCTCCAATAAAATCTGTCCTCATTTACATTTCACTTTAAGAGCGGTTTGGCAGCTGTGCCGACATGTGTAGCAATTCCTAAATTATTCATAGCCAAGCCAAAACTTTGATTTCTACTTGTTATTTTTTTATTGGACCAGTAGTTCTCTTTTGGGCTGGAATGATGCAAACCTTGACAAGAAAAGGAAAGACAGTGGATGTAAATGCAGACTGGCATAAACTGCAAACTGAATCCTCCATGTGATTGTGAAACTGCATTGTGATTGTTAGCAGTGCGTGGCTCATTCCCGGCTGTCTGTGTCTGCCCAGGTGACCACCCTGTACCTGGTTCAGGTGAGCGGTCTGCTGAGCGTTTGGCTGCTGCAGTTCTGTAACTCCATGATCCTGGGATCGCTGGTGCTCAGCTTCATTGTTGCAGCGCTCTTCATCAGACACTGCCAGGTTAGTACGTGTGTGAATCTACTCTGGCTGTCAGGAGGATTGAATTAATGATGACTTAAATAGTTCATTAGATCCTGTTGTTTGTTTTTCTTTGCATATGCTATTGAACAAAAGTAGTTTAAGTTTTTATCACAACCAGAGAGCAAAACACCGCACCACTTCTCAGCTGAGTTCCTGACTCCTCTCAGATTGGATTTTGCGGAGTTTCCTTTCTTCTTGGTTATTACTCATTGAAATGCATATATACACAGTGAAGCTTTTGTGCTCTCTGCCTCTATCAGAGGTCCTTGAGATGCTTTTGCAACTTAGCAGGAATCCACCTGGGTGAACCTGATGTAAGAGAGCGTGAGTAGGAAGGTGCTTATGTTTGTTTTTTTTTCCCCTCCATTCACCTTTAAAAGGGGAAATTAAATCATGGCCATGCTATTTGTAAAGTCTATAATGCCACTATTTATAATGGTTCTACTGCTCACTGTAGCATAAACAGGATTGTTTTGCAAACCTCAGTAAGGATTTAGCATTATTCGTGCTGAACAACCAGAGATGTCGACTCCAGTTGCTCTTAAGTCACAAAAGTGACTGAGATGCACCGATTGGAGTTTTCTGGCTGACCACCGAGCTTTAAAAAGCCTGACATGCAGATACGGATATTCTTTGTCTGAAATGTTGCTAAATATAGCAACAGTCCGGTGACTGTTGTTAACCGCAGATGTGCAGATGTGACCTGATGGGCGGGTCTGCCAGTCAGGGAACAGGTTACTCAAACTGTTTGGTTCACTAGATTAACAGCAGGTTGAATGTTTGCACCCTTAAGTGAAACTATTTGTTCTATGTCTGCTGCTGTTCATTTTACGTGTTTTTGTGCCCAAACTACAAAGAAAATGTTTTTGCTGTAGCAATAAATTTAGAAGAAAAAGATCTCCAGAGGAATGTGTGTTTCGGGGGGCTGGTACGGGCAGGTTTAGAAGTGATGTGGCCCGCTGTGGGGGCTGATTCTACCGTACATGAGCTATAGACGTGTTTTATATTCCTCAACCTGTTGTTTTAGAGAGATCCAAGCCTTAATTAGGAGTCAGGAGGTCAGAACTCCTCAGCCTCCCAGGCCTGGTGAAGGGAGGATCATTCCCCCTGGGCTGACCTGCGGGTGTGATTGCTGCCAGTAGCAGTTCCCTGGTTAACACTCGGTGGATTTATAATAAATGCCATATTTTCTAACAAATATAAAACATGTAAGGAGTGTAATTTAAAGTCTGCGTAAAAACTGAAGGCTTTATTATCTGGCCGATTAGATTTGAAATCAACACCATGTGTTTCGTCTTGCAGCCTGATTTGAAGACTGGAGGCCTGCTGGTTCGTCTGGCCAAAGTTCTCCTCCACAGCATCCTTGTTCTCCTGCTCGCCTTCATCATCAACTCCTTGACTAAGGTGCTCGTCTTCCTCTGCCTCCCCTCTCGTCCCTCCCCTGCGTTGTCCTCCCGTTCTCTTTCCCCTCCTCTCATCCTCTTCTCAACTCGTCTCAGACCTTCAGAGCAATGATGCAACGTTGTCCGCCCGGTTTCTGCTCCTATTTACGCTCCTGAAGGCTGATCTCAGCCCAGACGTGATGACCTTATCTGTGCTTGTGTTTACAGAAAGCGCTTCAGCTCAGATCAGACGAGCACATTTTTAAATTCATCAAGTCAAAGTTTGCCTTGGGGCCGACGAGGTATGAACACATAAAACACACAAACCTCAATCCATTGCTTGGTTTTTTGCGAACACCTGTTCCCTAAAATCCCATTTGACTCGCATAGGCTGAGAGTATAGTATATACAGTCAGTGTGCTGTGGGCTTGTTACAAAACTTCCACTTGATCTAGAGTGACTACATTATTCACTAAGCACTAGTGTCATAGCACCTGCAGCGTTAATGTGTGTGAATAATAGATCGCGGGGTAAAGCCACTAGACCTCTCATCGATCAGTGTGTGTTGCCGTGTCGGGACGGCTGCTCCGGGCCAGCGAATAACACGGCTCCCAATGCGATGCTGCACAACTGGCCCTTCAATTATTCAGGAGATTGTAGCAAATGCGAGGCTCACTCCGTGCTCTGCTTCACCCTCAGCTCCTCTCTCTCCCTCTCTCTCTCTCTTCCTCACTCAGACTTCTTTCTGCTCTCCCACTGTTTCGTTCTCCTGTCCTTTCAGTCCTGCTTTGCATTTGTGGGAGCACAGCTCTTAGTTTGAGGTACTTTTCCAAGCCTTTACTTATCTTGAGCTGTATATTGCAAGTAGAAAGTACTGAGTAGAAAGTCGGATAATGTAGGCAGCCATTAGAACTCGTCAAAGTCAAGGTGACCTCACAGACTGCTGGCGCCTTGGACTGTGACTGTCTGACCAAGACAAACCTCTTAGTTTGAAGCTACAGAGCAAAATGATAGAATTGTAATGAGTGAGACAAAAAGTGAGCCAAATAAAATTGAAACAGCGGTCTTATTCAAGCTTACAGTATTTGCTCTGAGTTTGTAGCTTTGATTTCCAGTACATCGTCTCACATGAATACTGGATCTCGTGAGTCTGTTGGTCCATAGAGGGAAATGTTGCATTGGAGTCTATGTGTCAAGTAAAAATCTGGTCTAAGTGTGAAAAGTTGGATGCAAGTGGTGTGTTTGGACCCCTGCTTCCCCTGGGTCAGATGATGAGGAGCAGTTGACCAGGTGTTTGCTAAATGTGCTGATGTGCTGGGTTCAACACAGGCCTATACAATCTTCTCCTAACCACAACATATACTTCTCCAACCAATTACTATCAAGATAGATCAAACAACATTCAAAGTAATCAAATGAGAATATGTTGAACCCCAGATGTATTTTATGCTTGGTGCTAATGCAATGCTAACCCCAATTAGCTTTACCGGATGTGTTACTCTGCTGGAGCAAACCTGTTCACTCAGAGAGAGAAACTCTTCTTGCATTCATATCCACAGAGTTTATGCACTTTAAGTCAAATTTATAGCCAATCATACATTTTGTTGAGAACATCAGGTAATATCACCTCTCCTGCAGGGACTTTGATGCCAGTCTGTATCTGTGTGAGGAGGCCTTCGGGCTGCTGCCACTGGACACTCTGGAGCGCCTGGCTGGCACCCTGCTGCTGTACCCATACGTCCCCACTGTCCTGCTGCTCAGTGGCATGCTGGCAGTGGCGGTGCTGCACAACCTCAGGTACGTGATGCTCAGCGGGAAAAGTTTCAACATGAAAACAAGTTGATTTTGATTGTCCTCAATGGCTGAATGGGCTGGATAAACTGAACTATACTGTTCAGTTCATCTAGTCTCTGATGGCAACAACTCATGCAGTATGGTTCTTAAATTTGAAGCATCTTGGAACACAGAAAGTCTCACAGACAGATCCGCACACCTAACACACATTGTTAGGTGTGTGGATCGTCTTACAATGTGGCCATGATCAGAAACTTGTGCTGAATAATACATCAGTTCTTTACTACCTAAATATGATCTGGTATTCCATTCTCTCTGTATGATAATCTGTGAAACAGTTCTGATTTTGTCTCTCTGGGCCACAGAATATTTTCTGTTTTCTGTTGTAAACGGTTCAGTGGCATCTCGTTATTAATTATTCTGGCGATTAATCGAGTAATTGAATTTAAACAATTTTTCTGTTCTGTAGTAACTATTTAAGCTAGTAAAGGAAAACTGATATAAAGATCAGTAATAGGTCACTTGAATAATAATCAGAGAAGAATAATCTACGTATTTGGAATAGGCAGTGCCCCCTGCTGAACAAAAAAAGAACATTTGGTGCAGAGGTTCATCAGACTGTCACAGATACAATGGGTTAAACTGTTTCCTGTTGAGGAGCTACAGCATCCAAGATGATCTACTGTGGCAACTCTGTTTTGCAAATCAGTGAATAAGTGAATAAGATTGGCTTCTCATGTAAACATCAATCGATGACCAATCTCCCAAAATGAAGGAAATTGAAGCTGATTTATTGGTTCACTCCAATTGTTGATGCAAATGAGAGGAGGGCGATATGGACTTGGAATATACTGCAATATTTCTGGTACTATTGTGATAAACTATAAAAATGGCAATAAAGAACTATGGTAGTACTTTATTTGAAGGGGCGTGCATAAAACTGATATGACACTGTCATAAATAAGACATAACACCTATTATGAACATGAAGGAGTCTTTATGAATATTTATGACTGTTGTCATGAAGTGACATTTGGTAAATAATGACACTTTAATTGCAAAGTTGCTTTTACTGCCACTTTTAAAGCAACTTTGCATTAAAACTATTATTTACCGAATGCCACTTCATGATAACAGTCAGAAATATTCATAAAGACTCCTTCATGTTCATAATAGGTGTTACGTCTTATTTATGACAGTGTCATATCAGTCTTATGCACTCCCCTTCAAATGAAGTGTTACCAGAACTATTTATTGCTTATTTTTTAGGCAGCTGTATGGCTGTGAATGTCTGGCACATTATATATACTGTAGTGGCTCAAGCACAAATATTGTTCTTGAAAAAGATTCCCACTTCAGGACTCCATATTCTTAAAGAAGTAAACTGCATGTAGTAACTGCATTTATTATAAAATGTTAGTCAATCTACTGATTGTCTCATGGGACAATCAGTGGAGAAGATAATAAAAATAACCTTTCCGTTAACACTGTCGCGCTTTTTGTTTACATTATTAATTGAAAGTTATCAAGCATAAATAATAAATCCTTATGATAAGAAATTTTTCACAATAAATGATCATTGATAAATCCTCATCTCTAAAGCATAGCCTTGTGTCCCATTGTTTTTACTGGTAACACTGGTAAAAGAAGTTGTGTTTCTAATTAATGAATCAGACACCACTTTGTAAAATAAAGAGATATACTGTATAGTGTGGTAGATGAGATAAGGGTTTTTGTTAGTAGAAGGAAAACCTAAACCAGAAGTCACCATGTTTTCCTCTACTCCTGGATTTCCCTCCATGCTCTGAAAAAGCAGCATCATCCACCAGCTGCCTCTCCCAGCTTCATTTGCCTGTGGTGCAAGGTGATAGGCTGCTCTCAACTAATCAAATTAGCATTTCAACTCGCCCTGCGCCACTGGACGGCTGGAATACTAACCTCACAGAACAAAGGGCTATTTGCCAATTCAGGAATTAATTTAATCCAGTATAGCCAACCTCACGTAGTCAGGGGAGCCGGTTTTGATTTGTATTCAAATGGAAGCCAGTGTCCGTCTGATTCGGTGCAGAAGGCCACATCGTGGGAGTAATATCATCGCCTTCGGGGCCTCTCTCTGTTTGTATGCATGCTGACTCCTGCAGACAGAAACGGTCGTGGGTGTGCATCGTTACATGTCCACTTGCATGCAAGCTGCTAATGAAATCTGAACAGGAGCTACTGAAATCTGAATAATCAGAACAATATCAATTCCGCCCACCTGCCGTCCGTCCTGCCTCTCCTCTCCAGCGTATGGATGTGATGTTTTATGTATTTACCGTTCCCTTTTGGTAACGTGCTTCTTTTCTGCTTTAATGTCTGGTTTTTGTTTCCCATTAGGCCTAAAGGAAGTTGGGAGGAAGAGAAGAGAGCAGCTGCGGGGGGACAGGTGGATGCTTTCCGGCCAGATGTGGCCTACAACCTGCTGCACTCTGTGCTCTACGGCCTCCTGGCTTTCAGCACCATGAGGTAAACTTTGAATTGCTGAGGCAGCAGAACACGTATACATTCACACTTCCAGGCATAGGCACTGATTCCTGAGCACCAGCCATGCAAGCGTGGCTAGCACCACTGATAAACATCACTGCGCCTAGTAGCCGCTATAGCTAGCCACAGGCACTTTTACTAGGCATTGAGTCATATCCACAAACCCACAGTTCCCATGCGGGATGAGCAGGAATCTGTCACAAAAATGTTCATAACGTTCTTCTTTATTATTCAGTTTTCATAAAATGTCGCTTAAATTAAAGCTGTGAAAATTACTGTTTTGATATGTAAACTATGTATTATTCCTAGATATAACTCTATAAACTCTTTGGTTTCTGTCAGTTCTGTCAAGGACTGACAGAAACAACAAATTTATGTTTTATACTGGACAATTAATTTATTTTTACATAATTACCTCAGTAAGAAACAGTCTGTTAAATACCTTATGAAAAATTGTATCTTACTTGATGACTATTATGAATATTTGCGATGTCTTCGAATAAATGAGGAAGTTAGAGCAGTTTTTATTGTTTGTTGAACTTTTAGAAATTTCAACGGCTGCAGTTCACCACAGCAAAGGAAAAATAGCACTAAAAAACAGGTGAAGAATAGCTCAAAACCGCATGCACACCTATTACCATGGCAACCAGCTGACAATAACTAAGACGGAGCAGAGATTAAGTTCAAGTATATCAGGGACATCAACATTTCTCACACAAACAGAAGATTCAGTTCATTACAGTTCCATGTTTTCAAGCTTGGTGTTTATTTTGCAATTATTAATAAGCAGTTGCCTGGACATGAGGTGGTTGATTAGTTAGTGACTGCCCACCAGCAGAAACATAAATCGGCGCCCCAGTCTCGCTCTTACACAGACGTGCTTCAAATCTTATTTTTATTTCATAACTTAATCAGTCGTAGTCATGCACAAGTACCTCTTCAGTCCATTTCACTAAGTTGGTTAATTGGTCCCTTCAGAAGCCTTGATCACCTCCAAGTACTTTCAGCTTTGTGCTGTTTTTTTTAATTTATTTTTTTTATGGTAAGCAAAGACAGTCACAGCAAAACTAAAGATCCTCATGGATTGTTATGGTTAATGTCTATGCTCTGTGTCCATTAATATTAGATTTGATACGCAACAGTTCAGAGAGGCAGCAGCAACTGTTCACCCTCCTTCACTATTTTCTCATTATGTTGCATTGCAGCCTAGTTCTATAGCTTTTCTGTAAAAAAACCAAAAAACGACACAAAATCAAATAACATACTGAAAAAAGTGAAAACATGTTGGAAACATTCTCCTACGACTCGACTGGAGTCCCACTGTGGTGGGTTTATTTTATATGAATGGGTTTTGGGTGTGTTGCCTGATTCAGGTGTCCCAGATTACAGTGAATCTCTAGGCCTCACAAAGAAGGTCACGAGCTGAAGAGCTTTGTGTTCTCCTTGCTTCAGAAATGGAAGAAGTTTGCAAGCAACAGGACCCTCCTTATGTCTGGCTCTTTAACCAAACCAAGGAAGCAGGGACAAATATAACCAAGAACCTAACGGTCACTAAGGCGAAGCACCAGTGCTCAGTTGTGCAGATGGGAGCAGCATCCAGAAAGTCATCTGTTGCTAATGCATATCACATGTCAGGCCTTTCTGATACAATGGCCAGACGGAGGCGCTTCTCACTAAAAGGCACATGAAGGTTTGCTTCAGTTTTGCTAAAAAAAAACAACAACTTACTGATTAATATACCAATCTAAAATTAAATAGAACTTTCTGGAGTGAGATTAAAGCAATGTGTTTGGACAAAAGCAGACACTTCTCATCTTAGATGCCTTCAGTAGGAACAGTCTCAGACTGTTTCTACTGTCTGAGGTGGTGAAAGTATTATCCTCTGGGGATGCTTTTGTGAGAGACTAGCCCTTTTTCACAGTCACCTAGCAACACGAGACCCGTTATTGTAAAACGAGTCTCTTTTGTGACGCAGACAGTGACTCCACCCTTTACCCAATCAGTGACCGCCGGTCTTCTGAAATTCTGTTTATAGTTCAACTCCACATGCTTGGAAGCCCAGCGAAGCAAGTTCTAGAACAGTGGCTGGTACCACGTAGCCATTACCAGAGAAAAACCCTTATAACCGAGTCGAGCCATAACGAGGAGGTGATAGTGGAAAAGGGCCATAGTTTGCATAGAATGTGGGAAAATAGACTCGGGCACCAAAATAGCACACACCTTTACAGATTTATAAATCTGAAAACAACAAATAGTGGCTGAGCTCACGAACACTGCAAAAACAAAATCTGACCTAGTATTTTTCTCTGGTTTCAAGTGCAAATATTTTAGTAAAGTTGAAATTAAACAAAACTAACTTGCAAATAACTTTTCAGGAAGATATAGGAACTTGTTTTAACTAACTTGTTGTTTTAGCCAATTGTAGAGAAACTGAACTGAGCAATGATCCAATGCACACAGCCAAGATAACGAAGAAGTGCCTTTAGCAGTGGTTTGTGAAAGTTCTTGAGTGGCCCACGCAGAGCCCAATTCAGTAAAACTGAACCTCTCAACCAATTCTGCCCAGCCAACCAGGCTGAGATTGATAGGCTCTGCAGAGAAGAGTAGAGAAAATCCCAAGCTTGTCCGGACAAGGTGACTTGAGTCTGGAATCGCTGTCAAAGGTGCTTTAACAAAATATTAAACCTTGGGTGTGAACACATGCTCATATCATGTTTAAGAATTTCTGTTTGTATTAAAAAAATGTCTGAAAAAAATTTTCCTTTGTTATTAAGAGCTGCTTTATGAAGACTCGGCTCAGGTCTTCATAAAACCTGAGCTGCTTTATGAAGACCTGAGCTGAGAATTGAAAGAGTACTGGTGGGAGTTCAAGTTTTTCTCTTAAAAAGTGTGTTGGGTAAATAATACACAATACTGTCCAGTGTTAAACACCCCAAATGTTTGTTCCTATTTAGATGAACTATAAACACAATTTATTCTGTGTTTTTACACACTTCTACAGTAGCAGTAGTTGGATGTTAGGGTGTGATTTAAATGAGGTTCTCTCACTTTCTCCAAGTTTTATTTTACATTCTGAATCAAACAAAACAGAAAAGTGGTCATTGGTCCTCATCCACACTGTTGTTGCGCAACACCCCCCCCCTCCTTTCTCTACTCTCTCATCTCTGCTTCCTCTTCTGAGAGGGGAGATGTGCTACCAGCTCTCCTTCTAACGGGTTAATTGAGTTTCCTAAATCTGCTGGGATTTACCCTGCCCAGAACTGAAGTAAACTCTGTTTAAGCTGGTTTCGAGAAACGATTCGCCTGGTTATCTGACGGCCTACATCCAGGTGTCCCACCCTTCTTCCCCCTGTGAATTAGCCAGACTGAGCAGCCTACAGCCAACTAGTTTCACAGAGCACACCTGTTAACGGTCGCTCGTTCTCTATTTTACAACTTGCATTTGTTATTGAACCAGGTAGGTTTTAGTGACTCGGGCGAGTCCCAAGGATGACATTTTAAATTTGGGCTACCAGCAACCTAAAAACATTTTAAACTTTTTCCTCTCCAGAATCAAACATCACAGCTATTTTACAACCATCAAAGAACTTTAAGGTGACTCATTAACTGAATGTCCACAACATCTTTTAGATTTTCTTTATGCTAAATATTTTATTAGTAAAGCATTTTTGCAAGGGTCAGTACAGCTTAATTCAGTAGCAGAAATAATCAAATAAGTAAAATCAGTCATCTAGTCTATCTTTCCCTACTGCTGACACTGAGAACTAAAAAAGGGAACCTTTGAGAGAGACGGACGGAGTTTGACGTTTCGAACCCCAGACCTGGCTAGATGATGAAGAAGGTGTTGCAGCAGGAGGAAGATGTTGATCGGCGAAGGCCGGGATCTCTGTAGGTCTGATGAGCTTCTTCTCCGCATGGATGGTGAGGTCACACAGGACTTGGTGCTGGCAGGAAAAAAGGCACCAGTTCTTCTTCTTTGTCTTTGCCTTTGTCTTCATCTTTGTCTTTGGGGTCTGAACCCAGCCGATGAGAGAAGTGCGATGTGAAGCCACAGGTTGTGGGCCTGACGGGTTGGTCTCCATGAGAAGGACAGTCTTCGGCTCTGTGGCCCCGGCTCTTCTTCAGCTGCAGAGTTCTTTGTCCATCTCTTGGCTCGAAGCTGCCCGGAGGATCCAACTGAAGGTTCCTCTTTTGCACCCACCTTTTATAGGGTTTATCCACCCCCCTGGTGCGCCTGCTGTCTGCTTAGACAGATGATCTCATATCCATCACTGTCTTACAGACATTTCCTGATGTCTGTGCTAATGTCTCAGGGTTGCTCAACCTCCTGTGTCCATTGCCTGCACGACCTTTTCTCTAAATAAGGCGTTGGTCATCTCTGCTCTCCTGTTAGTTCCCCTTTTTCCCTTAATCGTTCACCTTTCACCTACCATCTACCTCCAACATATCAGTGATGTTTAATTGCAGTTACATGTTTTACACCATTTCAAGTTCAATGTCAAAATCACATTTATATTACATTTATTTTCTTTAGCTTCTCTGATTTAGCATTCATTTATGATTTTATGACCATAACTTATTAATTATACTTATTATAATAATGTGAGTTATTACAGATGTTTTTCTGAAAAGAAACCAAGAATAATCCATGATTCTAATTATTTGATACCAAAGTTACAGTTACTTGTTTTTCTTGTAAGTGTTCCCACAAATGTAAGTATAAGTATTATTACAAGTAAACCCGTATTAATATAAGTATTTTACTTTGAATCTTATCCAATTACTAATAATGTTTAGATTTCATTCTTTAAAACTTTCATGCTTTGAAATAAGGTATAGTCTCAGCTATTTTTATAAATCTGCAGGCTGGAAACTTACTTCCTCTTTTTCCAGGAAACCTGCTTTTCCTGTTTAATGACTCTCTCTGTCTGACTATGATTTCTTATGATTAGATAGAGAAAAGTAGAATTAAAGCAAAGTTTGCATGAGATAAAAACAACACACACAACCAGATTTATTTTATTGACACCTAAGTCTACTGCTGGGCCTTGATGTCACTTGAGTGATTCATTTTAAAGATAACTTTATTTATTATTACTGTTAAACTTAAATCTCCAGCATGGGGAAGTGGGATGAGCTCGGATTTTCTTGACAACACATTTTGTGATCTACAACCAATGAGAGACGATTGCTCACAACCTTCATTGTGAGGCCAACATCTGAGCCAGCAGTTAGTCAATGAGGAATCTAAGCTTCTGAAACGGAAGTACCTTCAGATTCTTTGTCTGTTAATTAGATCATGAAAATGTAGCAAAATACCAAGGTATGAATATACTTGTCTTTGCATTTCGTGAACTGTAATATTTATGACATTGAGTGATAAGTTTTGTGTTTTCATCATCATTTTTTTAGTTATACGAAAGCCTGAAAGCAGAGGAAAATTATTTTTTTTCAATTATTTAAAAAATATCAATGCTCTGATCAATTTTACTCGCCACCTGGAACTGTCAGGTTTCTGCTTAGCATCGCAATTACTTTTCTCTTTCATCCTGCTTTATTTTAGGTTGAACTACAGTAAGTCTAGATTTTAAATGATAGGCCATTTTTTAAATGCACACCAAAAGCACTCTGCTGTCAGACATACAGTGTCTGTCAAAAGCTCTTTTAAAGTGCCAGGTTTTCTGATGTAAAAATATGAAACCATGATGAATCATTTTAAAACTTTTTGCAGCTTTGATGTGACAATGTGTGATGTTCGGTCCAACTACAAAACAAACGTTAGGAGAAGAAATGTGAATACTAAAACAGATCCAATCACCTGGCTGTGTATGCACTCTTTAATCTACTTGCTGAATCATATTTTGATTGTCTGCAGTCGTGTTGGGTAAACAACTGCCATCAATTATAGCTAATTTGCAGTGATGTTTGGACATTTATCTGTCAGTTTTGTTCATTTGCTTCATTTAACTAAAGATACAGTTTGCAGAAAGGATCCAATTTCATTTTACAAATGTAAAAGTTGGAAAAGGGCAAAAATATTATTATTGATGATAATGAATCATCCATTGTCATGATATCATTATCATGACTATGATAATGACAAGCTTCTGTGGTTCTGTACATCAAATTTCAGTTTAAGTACCGAATTCTAAAGAATTGTAATTCAAAACCACTTTATGAACTTTACTATAAAATCCTTCCAGTGATGTTTAATCACAATGAGAGATTTCTTATCAGTGCACTTACAAAATAAGGTTCCAGTTTTGAGAGGAGTAAAAATCTTGTAGCTGTGGAAAAAAGCAGTGTGTGTTGTGATGAGATTTACAGTCTTCCACATTGGGTCAGCACCAACTAAAATTTACCGTCTGTTACTTTCAATGTGGTCACCGAGTGGAGCAGATCGCACTGGAAGAACGAAGCTGCTTTGATGAGGAGCTGTTTGTGTTTCCCTCCTCTGTTCCACCTTTAGAGGAGGGGTCAATGTTAAGTTTTGAACATCGACAAATGATGTTTTCTTCATCAGGCACAAAAACTCTTGCTCAAACGTTAATCCTGCAGAGAACATCAGTAACTCAAGACACCACAGAGACTGAAGTCAGGGATGCTTCAATTAATAAAAAATCTAATGAAAGCAAACAGTTTATAAAACAGATTCCTGTTGCAGTCCAGGTGCTGACTTTGTTCTCACAGAACCACAGAAGCTTTTAATACGATGGAGGTTGTATTTGGAGAAAAGTGCCACGTCTGATGTCAGCACTTTCTCAGACATGATGATTAAGAACGAAAGACCAAAAGAGCAGAAAGCAGTGTCTGTCAGACAGCTGCTTTGCATTAAACAGACTTATTTCTGGATATTTCTGCACCTCTTCCAGCCTCATCCTCGACATACCAGTGAACTTCTGTCCCATGATGTCTCACCTTGTTCACTCTCCTGTTTCATCTTTCCCTTTGCTTCAAAGGCTGCTGAAAAATAATAAGATCTGGACCAACACTTTTTTTTTTTGCTACTAAATTTAAGTTCCCTGTTTTCAACACCAGTACCTAGCTTCTGTTGGCAAGATAAAGGCTGAAGAGCTTGGAGTTCAGATTTCCATGCTGCGTTTCTACTTTTCTCTCCATGATGGGAGCTCGGCCTGTTTTTCTGTTTTCAGATCAGAAACTTGACTCCACTCGTGTATTTTCCCACAGAATGAAATACATTTGGACAGGCCACATGTGTGCGGTCGCGGCGTATGGTGTGTGTGGGACCGACCTGTGGACTCTGCTTCTCAAAGCTCTCCGCTGCAACACTAAAGTTCTGGTACAAGCCTCTCTTTCATGTCCAACTGTAGTTTTCTCTGTATGTTTTTATTTTTCATTTTGATTAAGTATTGCACAGTTTTTTATATTTCTTTAATTTTCTAGTAAATCGGACCTCCTTGATTTGATTGATTTGTATAAATTAATGTGCTTCTATGTGAAATTTTAAATGATTTGTTGGTTTAATGCGAGTGTGACTCATAATGCTGCCCTCTGTGCCTCACCACTAGGTGTCAGTGTGGTCCTAACATGATCACAGCAGGAATTAAATTCTTGATAGTTGGGGAACAGAGCTGCTCTGTCTCTCATCCCAGCCTTATGTTGTCTTACATGTTTTCCAAGAGCCACCTACGTTTCTGACTCTTCTCATTTTGTACATCTAACTTTACACCTGAGTATTTTTTGTTATCCTCTCTGTTTGCAGCTGCGGTTTATCAGATATGCAGTTCCAGTGCTGATGATTGGCTGGCTGTATTATAAGGTAGGCCGTTTTCCTGCTGCTTTATGATCGTTGTCGTATTGGCAGACCCATCAATAATCCTCGGTCAGTTTGAACAGATCCTAACGAACGCTGTGAGCAAGGCTGAATCACCTAAGGGAAGAAATAAACAAAGCCTAACTTTAAAAGTCATTTAAACTTTAAGCAATGTAAAGTGCCTTACTTTGAACACGAGAATAAATGAGATAAATTGCTGAAGCTAAAGTGCAGTAAATGTGTTGTGTTTCCCATGTTTCTTTAGGATTACCTGCTGTCTATGAGGAGTATAAGGTCACATAGAGGGCTTTCTGTCACTGCCTGACTACTTGTTTGTACCTGCAAGTTGAAAATTAGAAGAAGTTTGCTTTTGCTCTCTGTTCCTAACCATTACCAGCTTAGGGGAATCCTACTCTGTCCTGCTATATCAGTCAATAATTTGGTTGATCTTTAGGAATACGCCTCTGCGATGGAGGCCTAAAAGCTTCGAGATTTTTACTTTTTTCTCTTAATATTTCCTTGGGCCAACAGAGTATAGTCAACACAGGCAGAGATGATTCCTTTCAAAGGTTTGAGAACAATCATCTTGATCTCTCCATGAAGCACAGCTCTTATTTTAGAAGTCTGTTTCTTAAAGGGGCCATTTTTTTGTGTTTTCCAGGCTCATAGTGCCATTTTATACCCCAATCAAGTAGCTATGTTAACATATGTTATTATAAAGATAATGTATATATTGAATATGACTTAAATGAAATTAGACTTTGTAATTTAGCTCCTTGAAATCGGGCCTCTGTCTCTAAAAACTTCTGCTCTTTATGAAACTCCAACTTCAGGAAGTCATCACAACATGGCTCCTCTTTTGACGCTTTAACAACATTTTTACCAGCGTTGTTCTGAGAAGTAACTCATATAATGAGCTCCACAGCTGCAAACATCTGGTGCAGTCCCACCAGATGTTTGCTAATTGCTACCGGCTAGTCTGAAGGAGCTGGGTGATGGAGTCATGGGAGGGGGCTACTCTGTGAGGTGGAAGCTTGGAAACTGCCTCTTTGAGGATTAGCTCTTGAAGGGAAGCCAACCAGGCATTTTGCACAGCTAAATGGTTGCCATGGAGATTAAAGGATTTCTCAACCACGCATGAAAGAATCAAGGCAATGCTTCAAGTATGTTTTTGATGAGGGAGAAACATTATAACATGGTGTAAAAAAGTTGATTTTACATAATGCTGCCCCTTTAACTTATGATCAGTCCAGTCAGCTAACTTCAGCCTGGCTTGTCCTGCTCTCCCTCAAATCCCCAGGACCAGTTCAGTGTAACTTATTGGGGAATGACCCAGGCAGCCCGACAGCCTTGGAGTCCACGGTCAGTGTGTAATTTTCCAGAATGGACAGATTGAGAGCTCAGCCTTCGGATTAGGTCACAAAACAGGCTGGCTGAGAGACAACAGCAGAGAAGTCATTCTCTCTTTAGTTATCCTTTCACTGTGGATGTTGTTAGGGTACACCTATGCAACACCTCCATCTTCAGAGATTTGGTTTATGATATTCACAAATAACCAAATTCTATGATATTCTATGTTTTTATGCTAAATTCTGTGATTCAGAGATCATGTAAATGATCCCTCTATGAAGGCTGTCTTTTCAGAGGATACTGTACCAATGTTGGCGTTGAGCACACATTGAGACTGTGAGAGCATATTTCTGTGAACAAAGATGAATGCAGATCTGTGTGTGTTTACATCTCACATACTCTCATTACACTTGGCTGTGTGTCTGCGCTGTAACTTGATAAAATGAATGTAATGGACCACATCATCACAGACAGGTCTTTTTCATCCAGTCAAAGTAGAAACCAATCACACAGCAAATCAAAATCCTACAGCTGCAGACATTATTGAACAAAATGGTGAATTTAAGAAAACACAAGAAAACGTAATACTATACAAACTTAGATTTAGTACCCTAACAATATTATTAAAGCATACAAATAGTCAATATTGTCCATTTATATAATATTCCTTTTTATTTATTTTTGCTTTTAAGTGTGACCAGCATTACGTAGCTTGTTTTAAGATCCACACACAGGCTGATTACTTAATTAGGATTTAACCAAAGTGTAAAAAGTTATATTTTTTATTTACTTTTTTGGTATTTGCCTTTTTTACGACTCTATAGTTTTTGTTCAATAATGCCATCCGGTTACACATAGTTACCTAGTCATATTTTCAAATTTCCTGTCAACTTTAACCTTTTTTTATGCAAAGACCTGGTGAGGCGCTGGTGGACAGCCCCAACACCCCGACCACCAGGCTTGGCAAGTTTTCAGGGGGAAACCCTGACAGTTTCTTTACTGTCCAGTAGGTCCACATTTCTGTATTGGAAAGGCATTTTATTGGTGTTAGAAATAATCAACATTTCAAAGAAATTTGATTTTAATCATCTGTAAGTGATAATCACCAAATTAGCAGATATAAAATCATAAAATGCGTAACGAGCTGATATAACATTTGTATTGTAAAGGTTTACTGTTTGGAATTGAATTGCTGGTGTCAATAACTTTTTGAGGATGTTCTAATCAGTTGAGATGCACCTCTATTCAATCAGTGCAGTTTTAAGGATGAATAGGTTTGTTGTTGTACTTTGTGTCTTAATGAAGGTAAACCCATGGCTTTCCATCTCTCCTTCTTCTTCCTCTTCTCCCCCTTCTCTCCCTCTGTAGTTCTGGCCTAAGCTGATGGAGGAGCTATCAGAGCTCAGGGAGTTCTATGATCCAGACACAGTGGAGCTGATGACCTGGATTAGGTACTTACACACATGCTCACACATGCACCCAAATTTACAGATCTGGAGCACCCATTATATTGATGCAAATTTGATTAGCTTGTTTCGCTAGATCAAGCTTCGCTTCGCCTGATGTCCTTGATTAGTGGGGGTGTTCGTGTGTGTGTGTGTGTGAGTGTGTGATGCTGGTTTGTGGGGGAGTCTGGCTGATGAGTGATGAGAGACGATGGGTCGCCATGAATAAGACATAGGAGTGGTGGAAGGAGCCCAGCTGCTGGAGAAGCTCTAACCCACCTCGGGGTCTCTGGGGCTCTGGGCTTGAAGAAGATCAGCCTGATGGGAGCAGAAGCAGCACTCTGATTTGGAGTGGCCCCATGCTGTTGCTCTGTATTTTGGAGCTCCAACACACACATTGCATTGCAGAAATATTCATTGTTCTTAAACTTTTCCAGGTTTTTGCCACGCATCAACTTATATCATTTTATTACAAGATTCTGTAATGGGCTTTGCAAAGTAGTGAAGAATTGTGTACCGGAAGAAATTTTGCTTATTTGTGGCCTGCAAATAAAGCTGCAAGCCTTTAAAGGTGAGTTTCAACTGTGGGGATATTTATTTCTCCAGAATTTAGCCCTTTTAGCTATATAGGCTGTTTATGTACGTTTAAGTGGCGCCTGAAACCCGGGATGTTTATGTAGACTGAGTCCCCTGACGCTGAGCAACCGCTCCAACAGGAGAGCCACTGCAGCCTGGAGACAATGGTCTCTGTCCATGACAACAGTAGAGTCCAGAAAGCGATTAAAAACTGTGGATTGAGACTCGTATAACACTATGCCTTGTTTGCACAGCAAGCTTTTAAAATTGTTGGTTGATTTTCAAAGGCTGAGAGATCCCACACATATCAGATGTCAGACAGGAAATCTCGCAAAACCTCTTGAGATCAAACGTGAGTTAAGAGTAACCAAATATGGCCGACTGGGAAGAAGCAATGGCGATAGTTTGTGGAGGTGAAAGTGTTTCCATCACGTCAACAGAGTCCATGCATCCAGGAAGGAATTGTTTCCCAATAGCCATGGATTTGGACCCTCTGTACAAAGCCAAGCCTAGAACCAGGGGCTACTTTTTACCAAACTACTTCTGCTGTAGTGCTAAAAACTGTGGGTATTGATGCATATTGGGTTATAGTTTGTGGTGTTAAAATAGACAGCTGTTAGTGTTTTTATTGGGGGTCTCAGACAGTTGAGGTCCCTAACCATCTGGGGTCCACTGTAAAGACTTTGCTAAAAAAAAAACCAACTAGCAGTTGGGGGTTTTTTTTAGCACCCAATGGGTGTTGGGTTGAAGGTCTACAGATTAATCACAATAAGTTTTAACGGACACCTCTATTGCTTACTGTTGTGCTAGATGGAGGGATGAGGATTCATGTTGAACTGGTGTGGGGTGAGTAGGAGGAAGTACTTATTATCCCCAGGTCTGAAACCTGTCAGTGCTGCTGAAAACATGAACTGAGAACAGAAGCAAACTGATTTATTCACAGCATGACTTATGCAAGCTGTAGGAAAAGATGAAACATGTGAACTTAAAATTGGATTTCTTACTAGGATCTTAGTGAATGTCTATTGACTATTTTAGATGATGGTCAAAATCTTCTGAGCTTGAAAAGATAAGTTTTTCTACTGTTTCATGAAGACATTACTGAACTGAGAAAAAATATTTTAGCAGATGTCTGTCTATGAAACCTCTTTTTTTCAGTCAATTTCATTTGGGTCATATTGTTGGAGATGGCGGCAGGGTAGGGCCCTGAATTATTAAGCTGCTCCTAATCATATACCTCCCCAGTGTGCATGTTATTTAAAAGAAACCACACGCTCCTTCAGCTCTCAGGTTTTTCTAACCAGGACATAATAAAAATAAAATAAAACATCTGGTCCATTTAAGACTTGAAATGGGTTGAAATATGGACTCAGATGAACAACTATTCTGTACATGACACTTTTAATTATTCATTTAACAAAAACCAGGCCAAAATGCAAATCAATGTCTTGAATTCCCTAGTCACTTTCATAAGAATATGGTCCACCGGACCGTCGGTGCTCCTCCAGACCCGTGTCACGTACGTATGGCCATCTGTACCACACCATGAGGGTCCATACGGTCCCCCTCCCCGTCACCCAGAGGCACTCTGAGACTACACAAACTTTTCTTGACTGTAAATGTGTGATGATTAGCTCCTAACCAAGAGGTGGTGCCAAGGGAACAATGGGCAAAGAAGAGAATTTGTAAAACCAAAGCAAGGCAAAGAAATTGGGCAAGAGGATGCGTCAGAAAACTATTGCTAACTTTATTTGGTCCGTTTTTTTCTCTTGGGAACTCAACAGCATAAAACTGGGTTGAAGTTCAAGTAAGTAAGAAATCTTTTAAAGGGGCAGCATAATGTGTTTTCCATGCAAATAGTGCCATTTTATAGCATAATCGAGTAACTATGAAATAGTTTTTGTGCGTTTCTGCCCGTCTTTTTTTCATTGTTATTCTCAATTAGGGATGCAACTAAATTATTTTAGCACTAGATTATTCTGACGATTAATTGATTAATCGGATAGAAAAATTGGCATGTTCTACAGAATTTTCATTGAAGCACTTCAGTCTTTCTGAATATAATATTGGAAATTAATTCAAAGGTGCAAATAAACAAATAATTCAATTATTTTTAAATAAGAAAATATTTGTTTTTTGCCTAAAATGCAATAATGAAGCATTCTATTTGTGAATTTGAACCGGGTGAAAGTAAAACTGTCACTCGAGGTGTTGTGGGTAAAACATATTTTAATAAATTACATTCAAAATGTATACATATTTTATACAGTTTTGGCTTAATTACTGCTCTACGCTGTTTTTCAGCAAATTATCATTTGTTGAGTCTGTATATGAATTACTAATTTAGCTGATAATTACTTCAATTATTGATTCATCATGATTAATCGTTTCAGCCGTACTCTTAATAATCCTTCCGTCTCGCTCTCAAGCTCGTGGCGTCCTCTTCATCATGCAGCAGTCCAGCCTTTCGAAGCACTTAGCCGTATGTTAGCCACATTCACATTGTGAATAAAACAGTGGCGGTAGAAATGACGATGGCACAGGAGTTGGAGGTGTCAGATTTTGTAGAATCCTTTGAATTGTAGAGAAATTTCCTCGTGAACTGGGAGGTTTTTTTTCATTAGCCCAGGGTGAAACTCTCCTGTTGAACAGAACCCGTCAAACTGGACCAGGCTGAGGTGTTTCTAATAGATTATCACTTGCTTTCTCCAGGAATCCCGAGTTATTGATGTGTATTATGTCCACCCAGGCAGTGGGCAAAAAGATAAAAAAGATCATTTTGATCTAATCCAATTAGACAAATAGTGGAATGGCACAGCGACTGAAGGACATGGATATTAAGGCAGCAGAAGAAGAGGTCTGCACTGCGAATGTAAATGTGTGTGTGTGACATGGGTTCCCTTCCCTCTCAGATAATCCTGTCAGGCAGTGGGGATTTGAGGCTGCCTCACGGTTACCGCGGCGGGGGCTGAGAGCAGGGGGCAGCGCTAAGCTTCTTGCTGCTGCGCTAATTACATTCCAGATGAGAGCGTTAAGATGGGGGGCTAGGGGGTCGAAAAGGGACTCGAGTTAAACTGTGTTCTCCTAGTGAACTGAGGTTGTTTAGTTTTACACAGAAGGTTCGTAATGACGAGCGAGAACAAGGACAGACTCGTGCAAACAGCAGCTAGCATGGTTTATGACCAGATGGTGTGTTTATGGAAAGCTGTTAGGAACTCATTGCTGTAATTGTAGCTGCAGGGGGTGTAATGTAGCTGTATATGAGATGAGGAGAGCAATATAGGTTCCTGCAGTTCAACCAGACTGAAATACGGGGTTATACATTAAACGGCAGTAATGGTTGGGCAGTAGAATAAGCAGCTGGAAGGAATGATCCGATTCAGATGTATTTAGATCTACATGCAGACCACCAATGAGGGTTTAATTGAGTTAATCTACAGAATGCTCATGTCTAAAACGGATATCAGAGGGCAGAAGTAGTGACAGTTTTGCAGGCAGTTCCCGAAGTCTCTGACAGTTGATGATTTTTATTTTTTTGTAATCCAAACTATCATTTTGTGTTTGTACTTTTGAAAATTTGCGAGAAATCTTTCTATATTCTTTCATCATTAATCCCCTTCTAGAATCTACAAATAAAAGAAAAAAGACAAGAAATATACAGCAAACACAACGGTGCGTACATGAGAATGACACTGTAAGACCCTCCCCCTGGTTCTGATTGGTTGCTTTGTACCAGCAGCAGTATATTTTTGCAGATGGCAGTAGGATTACAGGGAGGAGGAACATGAGCTCAATTATCTGTCTCATACTATACTGCAGGACATGGTGACAGTTTAAGCAAATATGTTAAAAAACATATATTTTTTTAAATTACCTGCTGCAGATTTAATTGTTGCCCACTGAATACTTTCTCTTTTTAAAATGTTCTCCATAAATGGTTGCGTATGTACCGGTAAATCCAAGTAGTTCAGCAGTTTGTGAAGTCCTCAGACTGACCCCTGAGTCCTCTGGTTCTAACAAACACAACATGTTTAAAATCACTAAAATCCCATTTGTTCCCCATTCAGACAGTTCAGCTGAACTTACACTAGTTGTCTCTCCTGTGCTCAAATGCATTGCTGCAATATGATTGGTTGATTCACTCTTTGCAAGTGATCAGGTGTACCTAATAAAGTGGATACAGAGTGTATAATGGAGCTTTTAGGCCAAAGAACATTTCTAAACAGATTTTAATCAGTATGTGCCATCTTGTGTCAAGTATCGACATTTAATAAATACTGAAGACTTGAAGTACCCTCAGTCTCAGGCTGTTTTCTCCGACTCAAAAAATGATTTTCAATTAATCAGTAAACAAGAACACTCAGGTAAAGTGCACTCTTGTTATATAAAATCCAGTTTATGAAAGAAGAAAAATAATAATAATAGAGCTGCATCTGCACAAGAGCAATGAGCAAAATCAGCCCTATCAGACATCTCTTCATGTCTTTGCTTACAATTATTTGAAAAAGTGTTCACCCCATTGAACTTTGTTACATTTTGTAATGGAACAGTTTACAAATTTCTTTGTATTTTAATAGAATTTAATGTCATAGACAAACAAGCTGGGCATAAATGTAGAGAAGAAGGTAAAAAAATACATCATTTAAAATGTTCTAAGTCTAAGGTATTTTAGGCGGATACCCCCAGGTAACATTCAGTGCGAAAATTTAGACTTCACCCAATTAGTAAATAGTGAAACATGTTGGCAGCAGCATCATGCTGTGGGGATTCTGTTCCTTCACCAGGGACTGCAAAGGCTGAACACAGGATAATCCTTGAAGGAAAACCTGTTAGAGGCTGCAGTAGCTGCAGATTCACCTTCCAGCAGGACAACCACCCTGAACACACAACCAAAGCTCAAATAATGGGTTGAGATGACAGCATATTTACAGGTTATGATGGCCTAGCCAAAGTCCAAACCTGAATCTGGTTGATGACCGGTGGTGACTTCTGGGTACGGCGTCAGGTGGGGAGGACACGTAACGGAGTACTCCCAGTTCGGTCTTGGATTTTCTCAAAGTCAAGTTTATGTAAAAGCAAAGTGAAAATCTCTAAGACCATAATTAAAAAGAAGAACGATGACTTTGACTTGACCTTGACTCAGGCAGTGGTGCAACCAGAAAACTTTAGTAGTGGTGGCCAATAACTGATTGGCTCCAGAGCCACTTCAGAGCGCAACATCTGTATTTTCAAAATGATTCACTAAAGACAGGAAATATTTTCCTGAAAGTCTATCTAGATTGATAAATATTCCTGTTTTGATGGAGAACTAACTGCCTGTTCCAGAGGGTTGTTGTGTTCTGCTGGTTGAGTTACATCCCCATGGGAACAACCAATCACTGGGTGGATCTAGCCCTGTCTTTTCCACACAGCTCCTCCTCGGAGCTGCAGTTTCCAGACTTTCGAGTTTCTGCCACACAGAGCCTCCCTCCCTGGCGTCTCCCCCACTCAGCTCCTTCAGAATAGCCAGCAGCAATTAGCAAACACCTGGTGCAACTGCTGAGCTCATTCTACATGCAACTTCTTGGTGCGATGCTGCTAAAAACGCTGTTAAATGGTTAATAGAGGAGCCATGTGATAATTTCCTGACGGCAGAGTTTCAAAAAGATCAGAAGTTTGTAAAGAGACAGAGGCACAATTTCAAGGTATTAAATTACAAGGTCAGAAATATTTTTGATATATAGATCATTTTTAACAACAGAAGGTAACAAAGTTGCTTGATTGTGCTTTAAAATTGCACTATTTGCATAGAAAACCCATAACAGTGGCCCTTTAAGTCACAATTAGGATTAGGTGTTGGATCAGGATAAAGTTATTAGACAGGAGATAAAACTACCTTCACTGAATCTAATGACTGACTCCTTATCCTTTCATTTGCATGGCAAAGCAGATTGATATGAGGGATTATTAACACTCCTGTGAGAGTAAGTGCAATCTTTACAAATGTATAAATCTGACTCATGGGATAAAATGGCGAGTGTTGTTATTTTAGCAGCAGCATAACTCAGTTTTCCTCTTAATAATGTGCCATGATTTCCCGGCCCAGCTGCAGACTGACGCTAAGCTCCCAATAAACAATCAGAGAAAATGAAAAGCTGTTCTCTGCCCAGCTCCCTGACCGCTACTGGGCACAGAGGCAGACAAGGCAGTGGGTTTGTTAACAGGTGCAGCGCAGAGAGGAGCAGCCCAAGCTGAAGCGCGCGTTTCCCACAAACGGCTGATTGCAGGACTCCCAGGGCTCTGGGCTGTCGCCGCCCTGCAGGTTCCTGCACACTGATGCCAGAAACAGCCAGAAAGCTCCCAGCACACCTCACTGTGTGCACAACACAATCAGATTGATGTTACAGTGTAACAGTCACAGTTTCACTTTGGTTTTGACAAGTTTCACAAGTCCAAAAAGCAGACAACGTACATAAAACTCAGCCTTATGAACTAAATGTAACTCTAAAAGATTCTTTTGCTAGTTTTTTTTTCTGAACTCCATCCTCCTCAACACTCTGAGCTGAGATATATATGGTGTGCATTGGAGAATTATGAAGTCTGCAGTGGAAATTATTAATGAGAGCTTTGACAGCAGTTTTGCTGCAGATTCAGGAGGCTCATCTGGCTACTCAGCATGGAGAGCCTGTCAGAGGAGGAACAGGCTCCTGTGGACCAGTCAGCAAATTTCACTGTAACACTTAGTTGTTTATACAGCAAGTGCTTTAAAAATAAAGTCCAAGTAGTTGTGAAAACTACAGTACCAGGACCAGTGGTCATGTTTCAGCAACAACTACTCATGGAAGATTATTTTTTACAAATAAGTGTTTCAGTTTAGGCTTTGTAAAAGTGTTCACACACCTTGAATACGATTATGATTTATTTATTTATTTATTTATATTTTGGCTAGATTCTAGAGTTCACTTCAGCTTTGGCCTCTTAGACAACTACCCTGATATATCAATGTGCCAACTGTAACTGACGGAAAAAATAACTGAATCTTCACAAATGAAAATGTATCTTTTCACCCAGAACATGATTAAAGTATAAATGTGTCTACAAAGTACACAGGTTATAGAAAGGTTTTTTTTGTTTATTTAATCACCTGTCTCTCATAATGTTCTATTTTGAATTTTGTAAACCTAAACAAAGAGTTCCAAGAACTGAAAAAAAATGTATTCACATAAAAAGTCTAGTCGTAAATTTATTTAGAAGGTCCGTGGCCTTTTAGGTTTGGAAATAGATTTTCAGAGATTTTCTTATTTAATGTGATGAAGCTTGAGGTGGATAAAATAAAAGATGGCTGAGACAGCCTGAATAGAAAAGCATGACAGGTTTTAGAGCTGCATTTGTACAGTTAAAAGTGTATTCTGTTTCTTTCACTTCGCAATTATGTAATTTGGCGCATCATGAAAAATGATAAATGTGTGAATACTTTTCAACGCTGTGTATGTTCAGCTTTCTTCTGTCTCTTTAGATGAACTTAACACTTTACATCCTTCTGTTTTCCTGTGATTTAACATTATGACATGAATGTTTTTCTCTTTCATCACGATTGTTGTCTCAGCGTCACCCTGAAAGCTGATGCTTCCTGCAGGGTAATGACATGTAAGCACACAATGCAGCCAGCAAACTGAGCAGTAGAAACTCTGAGGTTCAACTTGGCGCAGATCACTCGCGCCACCTTCCACTCAAGCTGGACGATTTGGAAAGTGTTCTTGCAGAGCAGGTTCATTTGTGTCGCCCTTGTGAGGACTCATTTTTCTTTGGCGAATACTTCAGCGAGTTTAAAAGCCACAGCGCTTGCATTGCTTCCCTAAGCTCAATGCAAATCACAAATATAACCTATTGTCGCCCTGTTGAGCGTGGAGGGCAGTGAGAATGATTTATCAGTGTGAACAAAGAATTATGTTCTATGTCTTGTGTTTACATCTCACTGCCCAGCTGTGTCTGTGCTGCAAACACAGATAAAGTTTGTATGTGTTCCTCGGTGCATTAATGTGCTGGTAGTTTAGCCAATGTAGGAGTTATTGCGCTCGCCCCGTTGTCATGCGACACCACATCAAACCGCGTCATATCAAAAGGCCCCAGCTCTCAGCTCTGCTCCGCTCCTGTCAGGCACTTCTGAGCGCGCGGCCGCGGCTGCAACATGTGAGCGAGCGCTACAGGGCCAGCCGGATGACAGAAAAATCAGAAAAAACCCTGTAACAATGAGCCCAGACAAACAAAACAAACAGCCTCAGTGGAGCTTATTAAAAACTCAACAATCACTAAAAGGTAAAGCTTGCTCCCTACAGGTATATACTGTATATCTGTATGGCGCTTTTGCTAGTAGTGCCACATACATCTTCCTGTTGGTCTCTCGATGTGCAGAGTAGCGACTCCAGCTCATCATGCAGAGCCGGCCTCAGGTTGCATGAGGCCTTGAGTAGAAGATGATTTAAACGTCACTAGCAGCATTTCAATACAGATTTATTGGAATCTGGGAAAGGGGGATAAGATTAATTGGCAGCGCTGAAAAGTAATCACTGATAATTGTAATTTCCTGAGATGTGCTTGTGAACAGGCTGAGTTCAAACACAAAGATTAAACTTATAGCATCAGATTGTTGCTATGGTAACAAAACAAAATAAAACTATGAAGATTGTTCTTTGCACTCTTACAAAGTAAACTTGCCAGCTCTTTAAATCTTAAACAATTTAAAATCTTTTAATTGATCTATTCTGAAACCATTAAATCAAATTTAACAGCAATGTCATTCTTGATAAACAATTGTAAAAATTTGAAATTTATGATCTCTGTTAAAATGTTAGCATTTATTTGGCCCCTGAAGACCAGGGGTTAGGGGCTTAAGCAGCTGCTTAGTTCACTTATGCCTTGTAAACACAAGACCTATAAATGTGACCAACATTACATAGTAAAGACCCTCTAATTACTTAATTGGGATTTAACAGAAGTGCAGAAAATGCATATTATTATTTTAATTGTATTTTGTTGTTATTAAGACAATTGTTGTGTCTAAGTATTGTCAACAATCTCTTCCAGTAACATAATTACTCACTGATATTTTAACAGTTCTTGTCAACTTACCATTTTTTTAAATACAGAAGCACTGTGGGCCGACCACGGGGCTGGGCACGTTTTCTGTGGGAAACCCTGCATATGTGTAGCAGTAATGCCTACTGATGCATTTTCAACACATACCATCAACTGTATTGACAGTGCTGCCATCTAGTGGGCAGACTGCTAGTAATTGTTTTAAAAAAGGAGCAAAAGCAGGTTTCTTCCTGACACTCGCAAAAAGTGAGTTCTGTTTTGATGCATTTATAAGGAAAATGTTGTTTGCTTGTTCAACTGCCAATCACTGGCTGACTGATGAGCTCATCCTTAATACTGATGTTGACATACCAAATATATATTTGGCAACATCAAAACAACTCTTACTGCCCATCATGGTCAAACATGATTAGATGGTAGGATCCATTTTCATAAAATAAATGAAAATGGAGTTCAGTAAATGAAGAGGTAGATGTAGTCACACTGGAACACTCTCAACTAAACCGGCTACTTTGTGTTCTCATAAAACACGCAGCATCACTGACCTTTAGTCGCTAGTTGTACCTCCCCTGTTTTAAAAACCCCGTAAAGCATAAAGGACACTCGGATAGAAGCTGCATTTTGTAAAAAGACGAAAATCCAATTGGGGGAGAGAAAAAGAAGTTTTTCAGTTAAGAGATAATGATTCTGGCTTTTAAAACTTTTAAGAGTTTTCCTGTCTTATAAATCAGGAATGACGTATAGAACTACCTTGTAATTTACACAGATCTGCATATGCTAATGGGGGTAGCTTAAGGGGAATGCTTGCAACAATTTGTTGCCACCAGCTGATTGATGGGAACCGTGGCCCCGTCAACAGAGCTGTCAGTGGAAACAATGGGAAAAACAAAATCCTTGAAGACTGTCATTCAGGATGGAGTGCGGGAGAAAATGTTGGTTGTTTATATTCGACTGTGTTTAATCCTTGTAAGCTGTTTGGGTCTGTGGGGAGCATTTTCTTTTTATTATTGCAAAATGTGTACAAGTAATTCTTTTTTCAAACTCAAACTCATTGGCTCTGGGTGATTTTCTGTGTAGAACATAATTCAAAAATAGAAAAATAGAAGACTACATTCCCCAAGGTGCCACCACACAGTGTTATCTGGATTGTTAGTTCTTTAAGTGACTGGTGTTCTATAGGAGTGTGTTATAAACGGGATCTTTTTTAAAAGTATTGTTTGTGTTTGTGGGACTCTGGTTGCTGCCATGCAGTCACAAGCAACACAAGAAACAACAAACAGTTATTACAACACAAAATATCATAATAAAACTTTTAAGTCCACATCACTCAAAGGTCACTCAAGAAACAGTTATATTTGGACACTTTCATGCAATGCTGATGGCAGAGTGAGTTATCATCATTTTACTTTATTTGATAGTCATAAATCACAAAGATCATCTGAAGGGAAATCTAGTAATAATAAACAAGGCCAATGTAAGTCATATTACATGCTCTTTATAACTGACCAGCGACCAGATTTGATCTCCTTCCACCCTTATTCAGAGAGGGAAGATTATTAAAAAGTCATAAAGGCACCTTATTTTAAGTGCTAGCCCATTTAACCGAAGCTGACATTTTTATGGCAGGAGCAGTCTCCCTTTTTCACCCTGTCGAAGAAAAAGGTTAGTCTAGTAACTCACGCTGTTCCTCCTGGTAATTCAGGCCCGGTCTCAGTAGCTTCAGTCTTCCAGCTTCTCCTGTTTGTATTTGTGTTCATCTGTCGGCGTAATTAAGACAAATTAGTCAATCGCTTCTATCCAGGAAACATGCGCCGCTACTCATTTGTCTGTCAACCATTCAATGGAAATCGATTTTTTTTTTTTGCAACTTCTGCTTCTCTTTTGTCTGACTCCCTGCTTTGCTTCCTTCGTTCTGCCCCTTGTCGTGTTTCTAAATGGTCTAAATAAGCAACATTTGGCCCCCATTCGTCCTTCGAGGAAAGACTCAATCTGCGCTCTGTTCTGTGGTGTTTGTGTCTCAATTCTCAGGGAGAGTCTGAGTGGTTTCCTTCATTGAACTACTGTACTCACTTTTCAAGTGGGACTTCAGTAATCTAGTCCTGCTTATGAGTCCAATAAGATCACCCCTAATCACTCTGAATCTCACCATCAGTCATTGTCCTGATTAGCACTCAGGAGCTCTTACCTTTGTGCATGCAGGAGCCGTTGAGCTGGAATTAGAGTTCTTTATAGATGGAATAAAACATTGATAATGCTCTTTTCTGTCTTACGGACGGTTCACAAGTTTTACCTAAAGTCAGTCACAAAGTCAGGATGCACAATCACTGTTTTGTGGCCAAATTCCAATCACTCTGGAGTTCCTAGAAGTCTTTGACCAGACAACACCCGATTTTAGCCGATTCTGTTTTCTTTTCGATGCCGTTTCACAGAACGGACACTCTTCAGTAGGGTTTGCTGCATTCTGTTGATCAAAGTTTCCTTTCACAATAGAGCTTGTCATACAAAGAGGACCTTTTGAAACTGAACTGAAAATGCCAAGAAAGACATTCAGTTCTTCATACTAAGGAAACTTGTCCTTTGGATCTCCTGAACTGTTTACCCACAATGCCCTGCACTGAAATCTACTTTCTGGATTTGGTTCACTTGAAGTAAAACAAGATGTAATGTATGTTTTTCAGTGGACCACTCACACATCCCCAAACAAACCGGACTTCCATAGTCCATTGACCTGCAGCTGCGGCCAACAGGTCTGGTGTAAATGCACCCTGAGGGCTATGATGTATGACGATATAAAAATAGCATTTGAGATGCTTTTTTTTTCTATGGAGTATTAACGCCTTCTGTGTCAGAGTTTGTTGCTTCCTCTTTTGGTTCAGACCTTTTGTGCTGGTGTGAATACACTCAAGCAAAACCAAACAATCGAACAGAGACCCACTTTTGATTGGTGTGTTTTTACTTCTGGTGTGAATACAGACCGACCTTGATCCGAACCAACAGTATATCTACGTCTTTTTTGACTTCACGAGACACTGTTGCTGGGCGTCGTGGTAAAAATGAGGCTTTCAGCTGACGAAGCTGCTACTACACGTACTAAAATTGTACTGGATCCGCTGTTTCCTGCTTAGTAATGCTGCTGCCACCATGTTGTGGGTCTCATTCAGCTTGCAGCAGCATTTCCTGACACCGTTCCAAAATTAGAGATTTCACATCACCAAACCAGCGCTGAATGAGTCCCTCTTCACATTCAAATTCTGTTGGGGTTTTTTCCAGCTCCGTGCTCTGTCCCTGTCTAATGGGAGAACTGATCGTCATCGGCATGGCTATGTTTACAAATTATAATCCTTTTGAAAAAAGCTCAAACAGCACCAAATGGGAAAAAAAAAGTTGTCTTTGGTCTGTACCAAACAAGCGGACCAAAGCATTTTCCTGGAGTGAATTCATCACTAGCCTTTCTTTACTGATTTATGATGGTCGGAGCAAAGGAGTCACATGGCAACATCTGCATGTGAGAGAGCAGTTTGGTGTAAACATAGGGTTTTTTTTACTAACATTTAAAACAAAGACTAATTTATTATTTAGAGTGGCTTGCATGACTCAAACTGCATTTCCTGTATTCTGTATTTTCTACTTTCGTGCTGACTGATCACCACTCACACTGATCCCACTGCTAATCCACCCAACACCTGACAGAAGATCATTTTGCCTGCGGCTATATGCATATATTTTTCAGACCGGCTTCTGTCTATATGTGGGCCTTGTAAAGCTTACAGGAAGTAATCATTTTATAATCAGACATGCTATGAAACTGACTTATTAACACACAACAGCTTCCCTGTGTTTGTCCTTGGTATTTGTTCTTCTTGTTGAGTTGCTTAATTTGTCTGAACAAAGAGCACTTTTATATTCGCTCTTCATGTAGATGGCTGCTGTCTTCAAAGTCACTTCTCTGAATGGAAAAAAAAAAAAAACTCTTAGTGTGTTTAGATTATAGCTGCAGATCAGAGAGCAGCTGTGGGCTGAATACCAAAGCTGGAAAACAAAGTGAAATTCAATTCAACTTATTTTTTTTTTTTTTGCTGGCTAAATTTATCTGTGAATAACCTTCAGACTGTTTCATCTCCTCCTTTCCTCCATGTATTCATTTTTAAAAAAACTTTTTTATCATTTTAATTTCTCCTGTTTTCCTCTCTTAGCTGGGTAAAAGCCCAATCTTGGATTGATGATAGGTCATATTTTTAGATGTGACTGTTGAGTCGTCCTACTATGTTTGTCCACAGCACAAAGACCCCGAAGCAGGCAGTGTTTGCTGGAAGCATGCAGCTCCTGGCCGGCATCAAGCTGTGCACAGGCAGAGTTCTCACCAACCACCCACATTATGAAGATAAAGACCTGCGGGAACGGACCAGACAGGTACGGCCGCCTGCCTGACTGCCTGCAGGCTTTATGTTACACAGCAACTGTGAAACTTAACTAAAGCAATCAGATCAGAAAACTCCAGGGGACTCTGAGTTCAGTTATGGGAAATTTACCCCAGAGTGTCAAGGTAAAAGCCTTTTTTTTTCTTTTTGAAGGTTTCAGAAAGAATAGGGCATGTAATGTTGTTTTTAGTTTGGATAAAATTATAACTGTATAATTTTATCAAAATGATACAGTGCCTAGCATAAATACTCATGCTTATGATGAGTTTTTTTTTCAAGTTTGCCAATCTACAGAATGAAATCTTTGCAGGGTCAGAGTCATTTCAGTCAGGTTGGACAGAGAGCCACCATGAACATTGATTTTATAGTTTTGAGACCGATTTTTAATTAGATTTTAGTCTGTGCTTTGATTAGGCCATTAAATGTGCTTTGATCTAAACCATTGCATTGCAGCTCTGGCTGTATGTCTGTGGTTGTTCTGCTGGGAGGTGAACTTTAACCCCAGTCTCAGGTCTTCTTTAGCCTGTAACAGTTTTTCTCCCTGCACTGCTCTCTATTTAGCTCCATGTAAGCATCCCCACAGCATTATACTGCAACTACAAATCATTTTTAGCTTAGATAATCTGACGATTAATTGGATAAAGATTTTTCATTTAAGTCCTTTTTATACAACATTAGAAATACATTAAAAGATGCAATTAACCAAATAATTCAGTCCCTTATTTTAAATAGGACAGTAAACATTTTATTACTTTAAATGCAATAAAAGCATTCATTTAGTGAGCGCTTGATCATTTGTAGTAAAGGTGTCATCTCCAGCTGAAAATACTTCTAACAACAACATGTGAAAAGCTCAGGCCTTTCTGTTGGACTCAACATCAATAAGTGAGCAAATGTTTCCTCCCTGCACATCTCACATTAAAATTCAACTTGTGCTGACTCTTCATGATTGTACATTAGAGACATTCATTTTCAAATGAACAATATGCTGCCTGTCTCATGATGGCATTTTAAAAACTTTTTTTTTCTTTAGCATCTTGCGGTTGTCTCTTGGGGGGAATTGCATGTTAGTTGCTAGAATGTCATCCACTTATAAATTATGTGTTAGAAAAACAAACAAAATTCCATGAAGTGTCTTTGTTTTATTTATTTATTTATTTATTTTTATTTTTTTCATATGCCAGTATTTAAGCAGTAAACTATCATTTTCTCCTCCGGTGTCAGAAATGTTACTTTTCCGTATTTTAAAGCTGCACTACGTAACTTTTTATAAAAATATATTTTTAACATATTTGCTAAAAATGTCACAGTGTCCTGACGGCAGAACTTGAGACAAATAATCTGTGAAAGAAATCAAGCTCCTCTGCCTCCCTGTGGTCCTACTGCCATCTGCAGAAATACAGAAACAACCAATGAGGATCAGGAGGAGGGTCTTAACGCTGTCAATCATAACTATGTGTGCCCTGATTATCTGTCTCATGTTCTACTGTCAGGAGATGGTGGCAGTTTTAACAAATATGTAAAAAACATATTTTTATATGTTACCTACTGCAGCTTTAAGGCTTTTTTTTCTTTAGAAGAATCTGTCCGTGCAGTAGCATCCAGTCCCTCTTTGGCCCGTCAGAGATCAACCTGCAGATGTAAAGGGCTTCACTGAACATGTTAAGCTGACATGGATCTGTAGATGCACAGAGTACAATGTGTTTCCATTAAGTAAGAATCAATACAGGACAGGAAAATGCAGTCTGAAAGGTCTGCGTTCCAGTAAAGTGGAAGTTATCTGTGTGTTGATTAGAAATGCTATCAGGGTTTCCAATCAAGCTGCTGACGGTTTAACACCTTAAAAAAACAAATGATTTATATGTTTTATTTTCTGACTGAAGGCTTTTCCTGTCGTATCATTGTTTAGTATCTTGTCTTCGACCTCTGTGCCATAATGTCCAAATCTCATGATTATATAACAGAACTGATCACTGATCATCACTCTGGCTGCTCCTTCATGCAGCGCGCGCCTTCCTCTCAGTGAGCAGGAAGTGATGTGTAAGTCAATATCCTGGCCAGCTCAGCCTGTGTTCTACATCCCAGCGGGAAGCGAGCCATGCTGAGGCGCTGGCGAGGCCAGGGCCCCGCATGGGGCCTCACTAATGACCCACGACACTGCTGTAGACTCAGCCTGCAAAGTGTGTGAATGTGTGTGTTTAAAAAAAATAGGTGTAATTTAATGATTTGCTTGATTCTTTTCTTTTTTTTTCAATGAATTTGAAGTGAATCTCAGTTTCTGTTTAAGTGGAAATAATGGGATGTTCTCCGTTATAAATAAACAGGCATGTGTTGTGAATCGGGTTCCAGTGGATTTAAGGTTCTGAGCCAAAGTGCTTCCCTCCTCACAGATTCCTTCACCACTCTAGGATGACAATGACTTTTTTAACTCTTTACAGTCCATCCTTGTCATTGTGGTTTTGTTCTTTGGCTACATAATATGTGATGTTATCCACAGAGGTTTTGCATGATTTGCTACAAACCTTGACTCGTAAGCCGAAGAGATCATTAAAGCTAACTTACCCCCCTGTGAAAGCTAAACCTCACCCTGGCAAATTCTGAAAAAGTCCAGAAATGTGGGCGGAGCCAAGAAACAGCTGAGTGTGAGGATGAGTGGACGGGGTGAGCGCGGCTGGACAAAAGAAGTAACGTTGTCAACTTAGCCACTTTGTCGCTAAGTTGATAACTTAGCGACAAAGTGGCTAAGTTGTTAACTTAGCAACATTGAAAAGTCAATGTTTATTGACTTTTCATACCCTTCTAGCGTATTTTTAATAAAGGAAGCAACAAATCTGTCAACATTTTTCTGTTTTGGAGACTGTTTTGGAGACTGTGTGTTTGAGAGAGACTGTTATATACCCAAACACGTGGCTGTGATGAAGTTGTACGAAGTTATACTGCTGCAACCAATCGGAAATTTCAACTGCTTAGGCTGCATTTGACCGAAGGAGGCCAACACTGAGACAGTTTTAGGTCTCATTCACACAAAAATATCAACATTTGCACAGAACTATAAGAGTAGAACCCTAAATAGCCTATTTAGACAGTTAGTCAGCAAGAAAAAAGTTGATTTGGAGTTTAGTAAGACTTTAAGGCCTTGTACACGAATAAAAATTTATATTTCCACCACATCATTTGAAAAAATAATATTATACACACTGGGTTGATTTCAGAAAAACTTTTATCCACATGAATCCGCCCAAATCCCCCACAGAGCATTGTTTTAAACATGCCCAACCTACAGGAGGCAGTGTTGTGCAAACCAGTTAGCCAATCAAAATCCTTCAAAATTAGCACGGCTTCCTGTTAAGAATTAAAGATGGCTGCAGGAGGTTCATTTGTGTGGACGGATATAAAGGTTGAACTACTTTTAAATGGTGTATTAGAATATAAAGTTATTAAAACAAAAGACTATGTTATGTGTGAATTGTGACAAAGTTTGTGGACATATTGGTGCATTATTTGCCTCAGATCGCATGTTTGCTCCAATTTTTACTTTGATTGAACTTTTCAGAAATAATAATTTTAGTGATATTTAACAGAGTTTTTGTGTGGATGGAAGGCCAGAACAGATCAAAATGCATTTGTTTCCCCACATATCCGCTTACATGTGAACATCAACTGCAGCTTGTAATGAAATACTTTTGTTGCTTGAGGGTTTAGAGTTCAACAGACTCCGAACACAGTGTGTCTTTGTTGATGGTTAGAAATGTGTTGATGCTGAGTTCTTCTGTATTTGAATAGAGACGTTAGCAGGAGCGTGTCAAAGGTAACACACCACATAAAGTCTAAATACTTTGATCCATGGCCATTTGACACAACTCCATCAAGTAACTGTCAGGATATTTTAAGCGTTTTCAACCCACAACGTGTTTGTTAGGAGCTCTTACATTTAAATCTCCTTTTCTGCAAGTAAAACCTGCTGGTTCCGTTCTACAGGTGACCTGGTGACTGATGAAAGCAGAGCATGGACGGGCAGTGGGTTCAGGGTCACCGTCATGTCACATCGACTGTTTTGTCAGTGTGACGTGGGAAATGGAGTCATAGACAGCCACACAAATAAAAACAACTTCGTGTTAACCCGTGGACTCACACCACAGCTGTTCAAACAGCTTGAATAATCTCAGTTTTAGACCTTAAAAAGTCTGAATTATACCCAGATTTTCTATACTAGTTTTAAAATTACTTGCGTGTCTTTAATATGTACATTTCCATTTTCTTTGCTTCTTCCATAAACTCTTTCTTTCTTTTATTTATTTTTTTTATTTCTGTTTTTTCTTTCTTTATTTCTATTATTATTTCCACTACTTAGGGAAATTTTTGAATCATTTGGAGAACGTTTTACAGAACAGTCTTTTATTTTTGGCTTTTCATTTGTCAAAAGAATGAAAAGAAGAAAAAAACATCTGTTGAATTTTTGTCTTGGTCCAGCAAAGTTGGCAATTTATTTGAGATGAAAATATAAAATTAATAATGAACAGAAAACTGATTTTTCAAGAGTCTGGCTAGAGCAAGAGTGATCAAAATATCTGGGATTATGAAGGTGTTCTGTTTGCTATATTTATATGGATCACTACTGAGTGAATAAATGAGTTTTTAAAAGTAAAACAATCATTTCTTTCTCCTTTCATCTCTTTTTCTGTCTTTTTTCTTTTTCTATCTTTGCTTCTTTATTATATTTGTTTGTCCAAAAAGAAATGCCCTAATGTCATTTATTCATTCCACAGGTTGTAGTTCTCACATAGGAATATGTTTAAAGACGTCCTGTCCAGCAGTACAGATGTCTGGAATTTGAAGTAGATTTTCTTGTTGCCTTGAAGCCGGCGACTCCAAGCAGTGAGCAGTCAGACAAAATTTAAAGCTGAACATTTTATGTGTCACTCAAAAAACATGTTCCTCCCAGAATTGCTTATTTTAATTCCTTTAGGGAATATTTAATCATATTCAAGCTCGAAAGTCATAAAACAAGGACGTCTTGCTGATTTATGGCTTGAAAACAAGGATTTGAGTTGCTGGCTAAAATCTACTGAGGATTTCAGCCAGTAGATTTGGTAGCGTTGAAGTCAGTAAACCCAGAGGGTAAACAGGACAGGAGTGAAGAAATGTATATTTAACCTGCTTAGTTTAGTTTATTTAAGGATCCTCATTAATCTCTACCATAGTGGAGACTATTCTAAGATCCACACCACAAACATTACAGTAAAATCAAGCTGTTACACAAACATTACACAAAAAGACATCACAAAAAACACTAAAATAAAATCAAAACACAGAAATGCAAATCAACAGACTTAACCATTTCAGAGAAAAGGGTTTTGTAGTTTAACTCAAGTTATTTTTTGTTTTTCATCTATGTTTAAAAAAATAGGTCTGGGATTAAACTGACCAACTCTTGCAGAAACTCTGATTTCTCCCTTTTAATGAAGCCCTCAACGTGTCTATGCCACAATGTCAAACTTCAGGGGAATGGGCCGTTCTTCACATAACTTTGTATGACATTCTACATATGCTCTATTGTTATTTTGCTCCAGAGCTTCTCTGGGTTGAATGTGTGAAAGCCATTGGCCCATATGACTTCCTCAGGCTCTCAAGATATTTACACAAAAAATACCAAATAAAAAATGCATAACATGATCTAATTTCTTTCACTTAGGAAAGAAATAATATTTTTAAAATAGTCTAACTATGTTAGTCTTGCACACTAAAAGACCCACTAAATGTTGTTGTAAATATAGATCTGTGTTTTGTTGTCTTGCTCTTTGAAGGAAACAAGAAGCTAGTAGCTGGGATAGCTGTTCTAGTATCTAGCTGTTCTGGTAGCTAGCTAGCTGTTCTAGTATCTAGCTGTTCTGGTAGCTAGCTGTTCTGGTGGCTAGCTGTTCTGGTAGCTAGCCAGCTGTTCTGGTAGCTAGCTGTTCTGGTAGCTAGCTGTTCTGGTAGCTAGCCAGCTGTTCTGGTAGCTAGCTGTTCTGGTAGCTAGCCAGCTGTTCTGGTAGCTAGGCAGCTGCCCGTAGCTTCCAAGAGGTAAATAGTTGTCATTTGTAGAAATTATTGAGAGTTTTCTGTCAATATGTTCTAAACAAACTGTACTGTTATTTTATTTTTTTTATAGTTACTGCATTTTAGTGAAATTGTCATTTTTAAATCATCTACATGAAATATGTTTTTCTCAATTACTCAGCAACCTGAGGTCTGCATAAATATCAAATATCCCCTAAACTCAGTAACTAGTTGAGCTTCTCTTAGCAACAACTGACATCAAGAGTCTGTGCTCATACCTGGAAATGAGCAAGAAATACTGTATTTAAATTCTGCCACACTGAAGAGTTTGTGAGAATGAACAGCATGTTAGCCTCATATTACAGTCACTGAATTGGAAGTGTGGACTTTGTCTGTCTGTGCCACTCCAAAATATATTTCTTTATACTGTGCTGTGGATGATTGTCCTGGTGTAGAACCAAAGTGTGATTGGGCTTAAGGTCCAGTTCTGATGACTGGACATCCCTGCTGCAGGATGTTCTGGTAAAGAGCAGAATTTATGATTCTATCAATTATAGCAAGTCATCCAGACCTTGAGGAAGCCCAGACCATGACACTACCACCACCGTGTTTGACTTGTCAGTCTGGTTCTGTAAATGAGATATAACACCACCTACACCATTCTATAGACTCAAAGACATTTTTTCAAAGCGTCTTGAGGATTATTTAGATGTTTGTGGGAAATGTGAGATATGCCTTTTTGTTTTGTTTTTGTCTACAGTGGTTTTGGCTTTGAAACCCTCTCATACAGGGGTGTCAAACTCCAGTCCTCGGGGGCCAGTGTCCTGCAGTTATTAGATGTGCCACAGGTACAAAACACTGGAATGAAATGGCTTAATTACCTCCTCCTTGTGTAGATCAGTTCTCCAGCACCTTGCTAATGACCAAATTATTCTGTTCAGGTGTGGTGCAGCAGAGGCACATCTAAAAGTTGCCGGACACCGGCCCTTGAGGACTGGAGTTTGACACTTGTGCTCTAATGAATGTCCACTCTGTTGTTAAATATTGAACTGGGACCTGAGGAAAGTGAGACCTGCTGTCCTTTAGCTGTAGTTCTGTTTCCTGGGTGTATTGTTGATTTGTAGTAATTTTGGTTGACTGACCTTGGCTTCTGCCAGGATTCATCACTGCCATCTTCCATAATCCGCCATCTTTGTGTGAACTTAGGGCCGTGGTTAAACGTGACACTTTTTAAATATTCCTACTGACACATTTCCTGTTTTTGCAGAACATTGTTTGGATCTACTTTGTCGTCTGTAACAGACAAATTATGACTGTGATTTTGTTGCAATACTTCTATTTTTTCCCATTCTGCTGTTTTTCACTTTTATTTATTTTTTTTCATTTGTTTTTGTAAAGGACTCGTAATTGAAGCTGAACCAATGGTAGTTAAAAGTTAAATGTGCCTGTTAATTCATTTCCAGGAGAGAGGTTCCTCCCTCCAGAAATATTGCTGGGAATTAACGATCCATAGAAACCTGAATAAAATCCACTGTTTACTGTGTGTGTGCGTGTGTGTGAGCAGGTGTATCAGGTGTATGCTCGGCGGTCCCCAGAGGAAGTGTATGACATCCTGAGGGCGGTGGGGGCCGACTACGTGGTTCTGGAGAACAGCATCTGCTATGAGCGGAGGCACCGGAGGGGCTGCAGACTGCGGGACCTGCTGGACCTGGCCAACGGACATGTGGGTGGCATTTATTCTACGTGACTCATGTTGATTCGTGTGTTGGGGTGTGTGTTGGGGTGTCTGTGTGTTGTTGTTGGGTGTGCCTTCTCGGTCGGCATTTATTGCTCGGTGGAATCTCTCAGCCTCCGCAGAGAGATCAATAGTCTCACTTCTTATCAGCGCGGCGCTGCTTCTCACTTTCTTGCCGCTGCGCTTTCCTCTCTCACCACACACACACACACACGCACACACACACACTTTTCCCTTCTCACTCTTGTTGGATGTAGCTTGCTTGACTCTCTGGATTACCAGAGGCGAGTCAAGCCTCAGTCTGGCCCAGTGTGCTGTAAGACACTTAAAACACAGAAGCTCAGAGCCGGCGTGTGTGTTTGTGCCGCTGTAAATGTCACGCAGCATACACACCACCTGACATGTAGACAGCTTTATTGAAGTGATGCTGCGAGGATGTCTTTCTGTCTGAACATTTCATGCTCTCATTCTGTCGTTAATTTCTCACTAGTCTTTCTCTGCCTCAGTTCTTCATTTCTTCTTATCTCTATTTGTTTTTGTCGTCATCTCTACTATTCCAGCCATTACAAAGAGCATTTTTAACATATCATTTTAGATTTTGTTTGCTTTTAATGATATCCCCTTCACAAGCTTTGGAGATTTAGGGTCCTGCGCATTGCAGTGTGTGACAAACAAAGCGCCAGCATGTCCACATATTTGCTTTGACACAAATCAAAAGTGTTTAGTTTCAATAACTTCAATTTCTAATACACTATTTAAAAGTAGTTCAACCTTTAGATCTATCCACGCAAATGAACCTCCTGCCACTTTGTTTAATTTTTAACTGGAAGTCATTTTTGTTTTGAAGGATTCTGATTGGCTGACAGGTTTTAGCTGTGCCCTACACTGCCCCCTACGGGTTTGGCATGTTTAAAACAGCGCTCAGTGGCAGATTTGTGCAGGTTCACGTAGATGAAAACTTTTCTGAAAACAGTTCTGTGTGTACGATATACTTTTTAAAAACAATGTGGCGGAGATATTTATTTTTTATAAATACCAGACTATATTCGTACAGCGCCTTGGATGGGGTAAAACTCACCTCCTCTTACAGAGTTAATGATAAAACCTTTTATTTTTTATCAAAATGACAGTTTCTTGACTTTCTGAGAAATCTACTTTATAAACTTGGTATCTGTGTGTCCAGGTGCGGCTTTCTGAGGTAAAGAGTTTATCAATGGATCAGTCGATATTCCTCAGTAAGCACTGAAGGTCAGTGTAGCCGTCCTTCCCAGAGTTATTGCAGGCAGACTGAGGGATCACAAAGCAGGAGGCCGTCTGTCCACCTCCACAGTTCATCTTCATTTGTCCATGCTGTGTTTAACAAAGAACATACAGTAGTTACCGACATTCTGCTGCTGCCACTGACGTCGACACATTTCCTCCCCTTCAGATCATGGACGGACCAGGTGAGAATGAGGCGGACCTCGTCCCCGCCTCCCACCCTCGCTTCTGCGAGGCCATCAAGACGGACGCCGCGGCTTACACCGCTCTGTTCACCAGCACATTCCAGAACAAAACCTTCTACGTCTACAGGCTCAAGAAGAAGCGTAAGAAAAGCGGCAAAGCGTCCTCCGAGCCCGGCGTGAAGCAGTAGCGGGACCAGAAAACACCCGACCAGAGGGAGCCCCCTCCCGACTGTACAGAGCTGTGATCGTGACTTTTATTTTGACGTTGCTTTGTTCTTCGCTAAGCATGACTCCATGAAGTGTGGCGTCAACGCAGCGGGCCACTGAAGTCCAGAAGTTGCACTTTTGCTGTTAGCAGAGAGCTGAAGCAACTCTTAAAAATGCTGCTGTTTGCTACTGAGATCATGTTTGTCTAAGAAAACAGAAATTATGAAAACAAATGAAGAGTTTCTATATGACCACAATAGAGCCCTGAAAGTCAAAACATCAGGCAGTTAGGATTTATTTGAAGATGGATAGCTGAAGCAATATAAAATAGAAGTAAAAAAAAATATGCAGGGTTTAACAATTAGTTTTGTGGTAATAGAATAGATTTGGCTACTTATTCAGAAATTCGATAAAGGAAATTTTTTGGTTTATTAGTTTCTTAGTTTGTGGATCTGAGATTTTAGATATTTTCTAAGGCAGCAAAGTGTTTCCACCAAGAACTGAATCATTCCAGGCCGTTCTCTGCCCGCCACTCATCTCAGATGATGTTGCCATGTTCTACAAAGTGTCAATGCTTACATTATGAATCTCTGATTGTATGAGATGAAGTGTTTCTGGATGTTTTTCACCATATCAGTTCATCTAAGCAATCTGCCTCTGTGTACAGCAGACCTGCTCACACCTAACATCAGCAAAAACATCAACCAGCTCTGTGAATTATTTATTTTTAGAGACTAATCTCTACCGTACTAAGTTTCGAGGACTTTTCAAGCTGCCAATGTATCATGTATAAACGCCTACCCCCTGTCACCTAGCAACAATGACTCAAGCTGGGGAAATGTTTTTCCTGTTCAATTAAATTATTAAATAGCATTTTTATTATTTTCTCTTCTGTTGCAAAATCAAATGACATAAACCTAACAATACAATCGCTTTAATCTTTCATATTTTAAATCACCAGATTTTAATATACTTTCATATAAAACTGTACTCCTTCATATAAAACTGTACTCCTCTATTGCACTTCCACTTTATCCGCCGTTGTTTCAAGAATTAAAATCTGTTTGGTCTGTGGAGAGGAAAAGATACTCCAGACCCGTCCATCAAATTCGGGGGGAAAAGTATGGATTTGGAGGAGCCTTTGAATTCGGACAGATTTCGTTGCTTCGCTGTTACCTATTCAGCCTTCAAAGGTGGACTTCGAAGGTTGCAGCCCTTAAATTTGGACGTTTCACAAGGTGCATTTTAGGGTCAAGGTTTCACTGAAAAGGGACATGACAACATTTGTTTCAAAACAAATTGACGGCACACACGAAGGCAGAGTTTTAACTCTGGTAGCTAAGCTAACTGGGATCATGCTAGCTACCTTAAAGATGTAATTTAAAGTTTACCCATCAATAAAGTCAGACATAAACCTCTTTGAGAGTGAAGTTCTCACCTTAAAAAGTCAACAAAAAAAATTCACCAGCACTTCTGTCAAATTCCAACTTGCAAAATGTCGACAGTTCAACTGGAAACTGTTTTATCACCACTAGTGTCAAATTCACTCTTTAAATACGGAGACACTTTCCTAAGCTCAGCCTCTGGCAGCCAATCGACGTATTGATTAAAATATTTCACAGCAAAACTGGAAACTACTAAAAACAGATTTGACATCTGATGGTGAAACTTCAGCAGCAGCAATACTCACAGATATAATATGCCAGAGGAACAGATATCAAGTTTACATGAAAACATTTCTTAAGGTAAAATCCACCAAAGTATTTATCTTTGTGTATTGTTTTTTTTTTTGGATTGCTGATAATACAGTAGCACAATTTTATTTGAACAAATTACCTTTCATTTATTTTTAATTGTTTTCTTTTTGTTCAGAATGGGCAACATTGCCAAATTAAATACATCAGTATACATTAAGCAACACATTGCAACTGCTGCGACACTAAAATATTTTAATGACTAAAATATTTTTTCTTCCTGTCTGCTGGGAGAAAAAAAAATGAACCTCTGTGGGAACAACTTATTTGTCCAAAAAGCAAACATTGAGGATAATTATTCTTTTTTTTTTTGGTCACACATCTGAGGTCAGAGCAGCTTCTTGGTGATATTTGTGTCGCCTTTGTTGTTGTGATTGCTGTCATGTTTCTCTTTGCGACTCGTCAGCGGCAGCCTCAACCTTTTCACTGCCGTCGCTCCTGCATACAAACACGCATGAATAATGGAAGCTGTGAGGAAATTGCAGCAGGCTGACAACCGCACTGATTCCTCCCCGCAATTTCCAAAATAATTCGGAGGGTTTGCCGAGGTATGGCAAACACTCTCACATGAAACCCAGGAGCAGGAGGAAGGTGGAAAAACTGACTCACGTTAGAGAAAAGTAGAGAAATGAGAGCAGATCCATAATGATCTAAAGCCTTATTGCCTTTATCCTCTCGGCTTAAGGAATGGTTCTGATTGAAACAGAGATGTAGATGCCAGTCAGACAAGGCGCTGGAGTGTGTATGTGTGTGTCTCCTCACACACCAGCTTTCCACTATTTGTGTGCATGTTAATAGGATCGTCGCTCTTTGATAATTTACACCCTCCTGCTTTTGAAAACGTGTCGTTCGTTAACTCCCGTCGTAATGCATACCAATCGGATCGGCGGCGCTTGTTCTTCGTCTGTCCTGCCTTCATGCTGGATGTTTAATTAAGTAGATGCCGGATCGCTTTATTTGAGAGGAAAGTGATTCCATTATGTTTGCTTAATAGGAGTGTACTAATGTAATATTTTTCCAGCACTAGTCATTTCCATACATATTGGGATTGGCGGTTCTGCTGTCGGGGCCCCTGGTGTTCTGTAACAGACAGGATGATTCCTGCTGAAGAACAACAGAGGAGCTCAAGCAGTTTTCTGGCTGTTTGCTCCAGAATCAGGTGTTTTAATGTGGATTTGAAAAGAGCAACAAGGTCAGTGAGCTGCTGGATGATGATGCTCAGCACGGCTGACACGTCAGGGGCAGAAACTCATGAAACACTAGAATATATTTTTGAAATGGCAAATTTAATTTTCAGCTGGAGTGTTGTTTTTTTTTCTGTATGATTTGGGTTGTGCTCCTGCTCCAGAATTAATTATATTCTGAGTTTGTTTTGAGCATCAAACATAAAGTTCACTGGTGATGTTTTCATGTATCTAAACACGAGTACAGATACATACTGTCAGATGTTTTAGCATCTCATTGGCCAACTTGATCAGGGCTTTGCTAAGGTATTTATTCCGTTTAAACAAACATTTTTCTGTTTAAATCATGAAAGTTAATGCCAACACAAAGTCGTGTATAATTCAGAGATGGACTGAAAACAAAACAAGGTTTCAACATTTTGTAAAGAAAAATTACAAATTTTAACTCATAAGGGATTAGATACAGATTCTCATATTGATTTATGTCTGGACTTTGACTAGGCCACTCTGTTTGATTAGCGCTGGCTGCATGTTTAGGGTCGTCATGCTGAAAGGTCCATTTAAACTTGAGCAGCACAAGCAAATGTGGTGGATTAGCAGAGCTTTCCAACAACTGATGGTGAGTCAGGAGAGGTTACTGTGGAATGCTGCTAGTTGAGCTGTTAGCATGTTACCCTATTGAGCTGCTAGCATGTTATCCTGTTGAGCTGCTAGCATGTCATGACAGTCATGAGATAGTCTTTAGTCAGAGGCTTCTTGAGAGTTGTTGAAAGACTGACTGCTACTGGAAATCCTTCCTGTCCACATCATCACCAAATAATTGATGAGTTCTGACGACATTTAAGTTTCCTTTGGGATAAATAAAGCTTTTTAATTGAATGAGTCATGAGACAAAATGGCCACCATATATCGTTTTCTTTACGCTGCAACATGACTTTGTGTCGGTGTGTCACATAGAATCTTGATAAAATAAATGAACTCTGTTATAAAAGGCTTAGAAAAAAATGAATTCATAAATTCACAAGGAGCTACAGAGCTCTTCACCTTCATTACATATGTTTGCTGTTTCCCCTGTGATGTGATCATGTAGTGTGGTGATAAATATGAAAATGTAAAAAAGAGCATGTGTAAGACGTTGGTCTTTGTCTCTTGGACACATTTAGTACAAACACTGCAGGAAACTTTAAGGAAACATAACTCGGGACGTCCTCAGAATGTATGGACTGTAATGACAACATGGCGAATGTTCAGTCCTGGATTCACTCGGCTCATATGAAGCCAGTACTGCAGAAGTGGGTCAGTTGACTCTGCCAGTTCTCGTGCCAAACCCATTGTTACCGGAGGAATCTGTTATTTTTTACATGTTATATTAAACGCATCTATGTTCCGAAAAACTTTGCTCAATAAAAGTGCTCTCCGCCGCCTCCGTGTTGTTTCCTTGTCTGCCATGGTGTTAGACCCTCCAGTCAGAAATCTGTTTCTCTTCTTTTCCCTCCTGTTGCATGTTGGAGCCTCACAGCAGGGAGTCTGGTGTCGCCCATCGCTTCCGTCACGTCCAGACGCTCGGTCGGGACCCAGAGCGCCACTTCTTAATCCGCAACATGTGATGGGACCCCGGGAAGCGGGGGACACGTGGTCTCCGCCCACTGGTTCACATGGAAACCTAGAAAAACTGGGTATTCATCTTTATTATGATCAGCAAAACTAAGTGATGAAGTGAAACTCTGGAAACAGATTTTACTCTGTGTTCTACGGTGCTGGTCTTTCATAGTCATGACTGTTTGAATTTGGGTGTTTGGGCAAATTTGAGCAGTTCTATTTTCAGGGTAAAATTAATTTACAAGATAGATTCTGTAAACTTTAAAAACAAAAATTTGCAGCTGAAGTTTGAATTTAATGGAGATGGTTTTCTCTTCAGCAAAGAATCAGAAAAATCACACTTTTTCAAAAATCATAGTCCAAATATTGTCAGTAGGGTTGGAATCAAGACCATTCCAGAAGCGCCGTGTCAGCCTCCGTTATTTGCTCCAGAACCAGATTTTTGGGGCCTGTGATGTGAAAAGCAATGTTTTTTTTATTTTATTTGAATATTTTAGGTTGACTTAAAACATGAGAAAGTTTTGACCTACTAACACCAGAGATGAGAAGAGTGGTCAAACATCCAGTCAGAGTCCAGCCAGAAGCGTGCCGACGGCAACCAAAGGCTTGTGATCGAGGCGCAACTTCCCCTGGAGCAAAAGTCCAGATATTAATGGAGGCTTGTGTCCATTTTTGAGGCTCTGCCTATAACTTTGACATCATGTGGACTCAAGAAAATTCAGCATGATTTCTAACTTGTGCATCCAGTTCTAGTTTTTAAAATCTTTCCGCACTGAAAAGAAGAACAGGCGATGAGCGTATGCAAACTTTACTCTGGCAGTGTGTGTGTTGGGGTGTGTTTGGGTGTAGGTGTGTGTGTGTGTGTGTGTGTGGGCAGCAAATATCCAGCTGCTTTGTTCACACTCAGTCTCTGGTGCAAATAAATGGATTTATTGAGAAAAAGAGATGAAAGCAAATACAAAACACTTATATAACTGTTAAAAGCTCATCACCATCATATCAATAGAAAATATGTTCACTTTTATTTTATTTTTTTTTACCCTGCACATTGCAAGCCGATGCTGCTTTTCTTGACAAAAAGCCATAATTCTCTCTCTGTTATTTACAAATGAGGTAAAAACATTACGTTTGCTCACAACAGGGCTGCACCCAGAACACAACACCAAGGAAACGGTTCGCGGTTCGGAGGATCGTCATGGAGACATGAAGAGTAAGGCGACTCAGTCCTTCCTGTCTCAGCCTCAGTCCGCTGAAGAAAAAATAATTCACAGACATCCCAAAGTCCCTACAGTCTGACAGGAAATCAAATGCAAGATCAAAATAATAAAAACTGAATAAAAACCCAACACATGACTTATCGGAACATTTCTGGAAAGCTGTAATCTGGGATTTGACCGATCTGTGAAAGTTCACGCAGTGCTTTGGTTTGTCCAGCTCGACCGCGACCCGTCAGCTTAGCTGACCTGACCCGATCTCATTAGGGCGACCCTCTTTACCGCCGTCGCTCTGTCGCCATGAAGACCGGCGAAGGAAAGAAAACTCTGCTGTGGCTGAGCTGCTGGTGGAGCGGACAACACTTCGCTCGTTACTGGAAGATTCTGTTGCTGTCACACATTTGACCTGACCACTTAGCAGTGGTCATTTTGTAGGAACCTATAAAACCATGAGGTTAGGATGTATTTTGTCATTTTTGTGCAGCAGGGGAAAAAAATTTAATTAAACGCAGAAGAATGTGCCGTTTAAAAACGACATATTTAAGAATATGATGATTTTTCACCAGCAAAGCTAACAGGATGCAGTCAGAAACACAACATCTTTTTACAAGTTGGCTAAATCAGTCGTAGTTGGGCAGAACATTACCAGATTGAACCAAAGTGCTTCTAGAATGACTCAGCATGTGTTGAATATACGTCAACAGGTATTGGTGGCGTATATACCAAACATTTTTGGTCTAGAAGGGGTTTAAGTTCTTAAAATTCTTTAATTTCACATTTCATTCCCAGAACTAGTTGCTGTAATCCATCCATCCATTTCCTCCTCTTATCCCAGGTCAGATTTGGGGTCGAGGTGTTTAAGATGTGTCCCTGTGTTGACCAGTTGACAACACAAGCTTATTATTTTGTTTTAGACTTAGCGAGAGATTGAACTGTGTGTCATTAAATTTATACTTTTTATATCAGCAAGTGGCCATTTTGAACCTTCAATGATCTTTACTACCTTTGGCTAAAAACTATAAAGAACAAACTGTTTTCAAATATAGATATAAAAACAAATGGGGATTTTATTAGTTTTACAAATTTTAATGGAATATTTGCACTGCATTTTCACAACAGAATGAAAAGGTGTAATTTTTTTCTTGTCAAAGCGAGGCTGATTTTTTTAACCTATTTTTTCTGTAATATTAATACTCTATAGAAGTGTATAGATCCGCTCTGTGAAAATATTTTATGTTTTTAACACCTAAAAATAGAAATAAATGATATATTCTTTAAAAATGTCAACAACAATCTTATATTAGCTATTTAACATAAATTCCAATATATATATATTTTAAATCATGTAACATTTTATGTTCTAACAGAGCCATAATGAGTCAAACTGGTGCTGCTTTACATAATGTTTGTTTTGAAATTCTGCTGGATTCAAACTTTAACTTTCAGTTTCAGTTCAAGTGGCATCTATTGATCTGGTAAGTGAATTTTGTGATTATGAATTTACTATTTTTAAAAAATTCCGATTTCTATTTTGAGTTACATTTAAAACTTTCCATAGAATAAATGTATTTTATTCAGTGTTAAATTAACACATTGATTCTGCTAACATCTGACAATACACACTAGTATTAGGTAAATTCAACACTGATGTGATGTGTGTTACATTTAAACTATTGGTAGTGTTGTTTCCACTCCATCATGGTGTTTAACTCCACGTGAAGTTACTGAAAAATTCTGTTCAGGATTTGATTAAAGCTGCAGTATGTAACTTTTATTAAAGTATTTTATTACATATTTGTTGAAACTGTGGTGGTACGGTATGAGATACTCTGCCTTTTGCCAGTTCTCCCAGTGATATCTAGAAACAACCAATCAGAGCCTGGAGGAGGGACTTATCGCTGTCAATCATGCTCATACACGCACCACTCACCAATCTCTGCTACGCTGCTGCTTCTCCGTCAGCAGAGCCTGATGTGAATGCTAATGCTAGTTAGCCACTGATGACAATTTTCCTGTGATAAGTTGTGTATCTGCCATTAGCACATTAGAAATATTACTAAATTGATTGACAGCGCTAAGCCCCTCCTCCTGGCTCTGATTGGTTGTGCAGCAGACGGTTGAAGCCGCTCAGGGAGGAGGTGGAGGAGGTGGAGGACATTGACCTTTTCACAGATTCTCTGTCTCAGTTTAGTAACTGTCACGACTTGGTGACAGGTTTAACAAATATCTACAAGACATATTTTATAAAACTTACATAACATTTCCAAATTTATTGTGTGCACGGTTGGGTTGTGTTGGTATGAATTTGCTTTATTGTGCATTTCTTTATAATTGCGATATAAAGTTGATGACATTTTGCTACAATTACTGCAAAGATGAACAACGTCTCTTCAAGCCAACCAGAGTGACCAGTCGTCCCAGTAGGCCTGCTTCCTGCTGGCCGCAGCAGAGGTCAGGCTATTTGCTGTGTCACTGACTGTTGCTTCCTGCCTACATTTCCATCCACACCTCCTTCCTGTGTGGAGCGCTCGGCAGAGAGCCGAGCGCTCTCTGCCTCTCTGATCAAACCCTCCACCATATAATCATCTCTCTTATCAAAAGGTGAGAGGAGCTGGGCCTTCCCACTCCCTGCACCCTGCTTCCTTTCTGACGCTTTATTTCTCCTCTTTGTTCTTTCCCACATGAATGCTTCTCACTGGGTCAAAAGCATCAGGAGGAGGACTGTTTAGTCTAAGAAAAGGGGTGGGGGGGAAAACTCAGATCTGTGGGATGTGAGTTTTCCCCTGGTGACGTGGGAAAGACGGTGCAGATATTTCTGTATGATTTCAATGCACAGGTGCTCCTGCTATGAATAATCCGTTTAAATCTCCGATCCGCTCCTCCATTTATTTGAATTTCTGGAGCTGTCACCTTGGGAAGCCGCTCTGCGTAGTTTGTATTCCGCTGAGCGACCGCCTGTTTAAACAGTCTGTAGCAGCTGCCACATTTGGTATGCCTGTGGAGGGACGTGGGCTGAGCGTCCCCCCAGCCCCCCATCCCGGCCCACGGGCCACTCGTCCACTCTTTGTTAGAGATCTGTTTGAATTTTCGTGCGGCCCCCGCCGGCCCCCCTTGGGTGAGCTACAATGAGCGGCGGCGGCGGCGGAGCGGATGAGAATAGGAAATGAAATGACGACGCGGGCGCGGTGCTAAGTAGAGGCGGCTTGATGTCTTACAACCCACAGAGTGCTGGAGCTCAAAACACTTCACCAATACTGAAGTACTCAACTGAGCTAAGAGCAAAAAAAAAAAACAAAATAAAAAACAAAAAAAGTCCAACTCTTGGCACCCGGGGGCTGCAGGAACCTTTTCTTAGGGGCCACTCCATGGGGGCCAGCAGGTCCAACCTGATCAGCAGGGCAGGAAGTTCATCTAGAAGGTTCTGGTAGGAACCTTTAACTGTGAGAGTTTTGTTTTATCAAGCCAACAGTTTTTTCAGTGTAAACTCATCAACAGCTACAAATTTCTGTCAACCTGAGCTCCATATTTCAATATATTAAACAAATCCTGTAATTTTTAAAATAAATCTGTCTTGTGTATGTGTTGGGGTGTGTGGGTGTGTGTGTGTGTGTGTGTGTGTATTCTTTTTGACCATCAACCAGTCTGGAAACTACAGATGAAAATAAGTGTGTTTTACTACACTCATGTTAATTAATATGAACTGTCTGTTAATAAATCAATTCAAATTCAAAATTTTTCATTAAATTTTAGACAGGAGATGCTGTTGGTGTATGTGTGTGTGTGGTGAATGCTACTTTAAGTAACATCTTTTATGATTTATTTATTAAAAATCCAACTACTACAACACTTATGTAACTCAAGTTATTTTAATTCTGGGCAACTCTCTCCCCTGTAGATAATCCATGCTGTCAACATCTCAGTATGTAAGTTATAAAGATAGAAAGCTAAAAATCTGACTTTGTGGCTTTAGAAACTCTCTCCTGCTCTCTGTGACTGAGGAATTGGTCAACACTCAGGTTGAGTTTCAGCCGCCATGAGAAAACAGGCCAGTAAAGGCTGGAAGGATCCAGGAAAAGTCTTTCCAGAGGAAAAACTGCCCTGGTCTCATCGTCGAAACGCGTCTTCAGGTTTTCCCCTCATAAAAACTTTAAACGAAACTTCAGAAACTGTGTGGAGCCAAGTGGCAGAACATAATACAGTATATATATAAAAAAAAAAAAACAAGGCTCTATCTCTGTATGAGAAACTGATGATGTTATAGTGCAGTGTGCAACACATGTCCCTTATTTACACGGCTCTCATTCAGCAGCAACAAGATACAAAATACATTTTCACTGGTGCTGATTTGAAATAAAAACGGCCTCAGAAGGACTGGACTCTGCAGAGTGACGTCCGAGTGTTCAGGACGCTCTGAAGCCTTAATCTCACCTGGAGGTGATGTCTGTTCTCAGAAAGCAGTCGCCCGCTGCAGGGCCACAGCAACCCGGACAGCGGATTATGGGACAGACTGTCAGTCACTCACACTCCGCTCCCTCACCGCCAACCGTCTGAAAGGTTTATAAGGCGTTCTGTTATTAGCGTCCCGTCATGGCGTCCCGTCGCTCAGAGGTCGCTGGCCTCTGCTCGCTCGTACAGAGCTCTCAGTTTCTCAAAGCGAGGGCCCCACTCCCCCAGCGTCTCCTCCCGCCGAGCCTCCCCAGCCCCTTCCCCTGTGCTGCCCCCGTCCAGCCCCGCCGAACTGAAGGAGCTGAGGGAGCCGGCGGGCGACCCCCCGCCCTCGGTGGAGAACACCTGCAGGGAGTCGAAGGGCCCCGTGTCTGGGTGCTGGTCGGCGTCACGGATGATCTCACACAGGTAGCGGGCCAGGTCCTGGCTGGAGAAGGAGAGGGAGCGCCGCGCCAGCTGGGAGGGGCGCGCCTGGCCCTGGGCGGGGGGCCGGGCGGGGGGCACGTCCCTCCGGAGGCTGGCGGTGGTGGTGGCCGTGGAGGACGTGGAGGCGGCCGAGGGAGGCAGGGTGGTGGAGCTGGACGTCCGGCTGAGGGGGTCCAGCGGCGGGGCGGAGGCCGGGACAGGCGGAGCCTGGTGGAGCAGGTGGTGGTGCAGGTGGTGGGCGGGCGGCGGGTGGTGCAGCGCTCTGGAGCGGCAGTACTGGACCGACTGGGCGGGGCTTGGCTGAAGGGACTTCTGCAGCTCCGCCATGTCGTAGGCGTTCTGGAGACACAACATGTGAGGAGACGCCGTTAGCGTAGCGTGGAGCGGGAGAACGCAGTAAGAGGAGAGGAATAATTGAATAAATGACATTTTGAAAATGAATTTGCTTAACAGAAAAGGTTTTTTTTTTTTTTAACTTTCTTGCCGAAATTGGTTTATTTTGCAGTTTGCAAAATAAACCAATTTACTGTTCATTACTGTTCTGAGGGTGTTGTTTTGTACTTTTATGAAATGGCATGTTTTAGACTCTGTATACTCCAGGTAATAATTAATTGGTTACTAAATTAGTTGATTATTACTTCAATCATCGAATAATCAGATGAATCATTTCAGCCATAGTGTAAACTCATACCTGTAAAGGGGAATAGTTGAATAAATAAGCAGCAGACATGTTTCTTCCTCTGCTCCAGTTACTCAGGAGGAAGTTCTTTACTGTAGATCACTAGCGCTAGACCCCCCCGCTGGTTACATTTGGTTATTACCTCTCCTCAATCAAATTACATATTAACATGTATTTAACTCAATCTACTGGCAAGCACATTATAAATGGAAACAATAACATCCCAGTCTGTAATGCATACAGCATGCAGATTAGGCCAGAAAAGATTAAATGTGCCTCTGACTTATAATGAACACATTTGAATCCATCACAAATGCTTGCAGGGGAGAGGAGGCAGGAAAAAATAAAATGTGACAGAGAAATGAAAGGAGAGCCGGGCTCATTATGTTTACTGAGAACGTTCCGCCGGTTAAGTTTCCGTCTCCATTTATTCTCTGTGAGGTTTAAGGTTTCCTACGAGCGCTCTGACCCTGAGGATAAAAATATGAGCCGAGGCGATTCGGAGAGGAGATGGGACTGAGCCTGAGCTGCTGCTGCTCTGACATCCAGTAACCTGCAAGTCACTTCACAAATAATATGAGTCCATGAGAACTGTAAAAAAAAAAAAAAAAAAAAAGGCACAGAGATGTAAAAAAAACCCGTGGGAGGAGAAGGATGAAAAGATGCTCATGCATGGAGGAGGAGTGGGAGGATTTGTAAAGCTGATTATGTGAAAAGTGGCAAGTGGCCTTTTTTTTTATTTAGGTTTTTTTCTCTCCTGAGATTAAAAACAGAGACCAGAGAATCGTGAGCGGCAACTGGACCTCACATCTGGACAAAAGCTTGTGAACATTTTTGCCGAGATTGTAAAAAAAAATTGCATTAAACATAAATGGATCTAAAATTATTTGAAAAAACAAGCACCACCCACCATTCTGCATCAGTGAATATAAAAATAAAGAAAAGTGCCTGCCTTAATGCAAAATTACATTAAACCCGCAGCATTAATCATTGTGATTTTAATCCAAAATGTTCTAAATTACAATTAAAGGGATAGTTCAGTCTCCTTTCACTGGGGGTCTGTTGGGAAGTTTGGTAACACTTTATTTGGCGGTTGTGAATAAGACAGTCATCACACCGTCATGAACATGAGTGAGTCTTCATGAATATATGACTGTTGTCATAAACTGTCATTCAGTAAATCACAACACTTTTAATACAAAGTTGACATTATTCAAAATGTCTTCGTTATGACAACTTGACATTAACCAAGAAATCATGATCTGACATAAATTTGTTATAAAAGTGTATATTACTTAAAAGAAATTTACTCTGTCTCTTTAAGAAACTCCTGCTCTTTCTTAAACTCCGCCTTCAGGAAGTCACCACAACATGGCTCCTCTATTAACCCTTTAAAAATGTTTTTAGCAGTATTTCACTGAGGTTGTAGAATGAGCTCAACAGATGTGCAGTTCCACCAGGTGTTTGCTAATTGCTACTGGCTAGTCTGAAGGAGCTGAGTGGCTGATTGGCCCTAGCCTGACTGTGGCTAGGTCCAATCAGGCCCTAGCCACAGCTGAATGGTTGCCATGGAGGTTAAAGGATTTCTCAAACATGTATGAAAAAAGTTTGAGAAACATTTCTGATGAGGGAATAACATAATAACATGATGTAAAGCTCAAAAAGTCAATTTAGCATAAAGTGTATGTGTGTGTGCGTGTGTGTGCGTGTGTGTGTGTGTACTGTATGGCGATGTGGTGATCACATATTTTTCTCCCATTTTTCTCTGATGGATATTACGCCGGCTCTAAGTACAGCTGAGTGCATGTGGGTTCCACTGGTGGTGGAGAGCGGAGATAAGGATTTCGCGTGGGCCTAATTAAAACACGGCGCACAATTTCTGTCCAAATTGAACTGACTTAATCCACTGCAAGGCTGGTAGCTTGCAAACACTGCCAGGGATGTAAAAATACACACATCTACAGCCTTTAAAATTAGAGTTCTGCTGCTAAAAGCATTTCCTCTGCACACAAGCAGGAGATCCTGTTGGGGAATGTGTTTGTGAGTTCCGGCCGTTCAGCGTTCCTCCGGTTCCTGTACCTGGTCCTCCTCGCCGCCTCCCTCCTCGTCGTAGTTGAGCACGTTCTCCCGGATGTCCTCCCAGCCGTCGTGGTGCGCCGACACGTGGTACACGCCCTCCTTCAGACCTTTGTAGCTCCGCCAGCGGGTGTAGAGGAAAATGCCCAGCAGCAGCACTGCAGTTGAGGCAAGAGAGCAGCGACAGCTCAGCACTGCAAATTCAAATTAAACAATAAAAAAAATAAAAAATTCTCCAGTCCATTGAGGGTGTGCCCCCAAAAGAGAGGCACTTTGATGGAACTGGCCTTGAGCATCATTTGGCGGTAATGAGACCTAAAACTGGGCAGGTTTGGGGATTTAACTGGTGAAGATGTTTTAGAAATCAACACCAGGAATTCATTTTGTTGCTCATATCTTCTAAAATATTCCCAGGCTGTCAGGCAGTGGAATTTTTCCGTTCATTACAGTCGTTCACATTTTCCACAGTAGAGATGTAAAAACCTATCTAGCGGCGGTGAGTTTGGCATGAGGAGCGCTCGTTTGGAGGAAAATTTGCAGCTGCTTTTATTGTTCTTTAGTTTTACGTTTATCTTCACCTCCTCCGGGGGGAAAAACCTTGCACAAGGTTAAAGGTCAGGGGAGTTTACTGGCCAATCAGAAACAGGAACACCACGGATACTGAACCAAATCCTGCTGGAACATAAAACCATCATCTCCATCCAGCATGACGTATCTGAGACATAATCATCAAAAATAACAATAAACAAAGTCTTCTAGAAGCTAAAGGTTTCTCGGTGCTCAACAATCTTTGCTTTTTAGTTATCAAATCCTTTTTTATGCTCCGGGCTGGACAGAGGTGAGGGATGGAAATCAGAATAAGCAGCATGGCCCAAAGGTCATGAAAGCAACACATAAACACAGTCGATGTCTTTAGGACTTCTGAGATGAACTCGCAGAAAGAGATGGCAAAACTTTATTTAATTCACCGCAGCCACCGGTGTTCTGACAGAACTGGTGAGAAAAAAGAAAAAAGAAAGATTGTAAAAGCAGATCATTGACATTGGAATATCTTTTTTTTTTTTTTTTTCTGACATAAATATTGTACGGCCTCCACACACATCCACAGTTCAACCAATCTGCATGTTTTTCTTACAATGACCTTTTAAAATGTCCAACAAATCTTGTTTAGCTTCGAACCTCTCACCTCTTGTCTTCCTATTTACCTCAAAACTCACCAGCTGTTGTGCATTATTAACCTCCTCTATACACACACACACACACACCCACACGCACACCCCCCCCCCCCCCCCCCCCCCCCACACACACACACACACACCTCTTCTTCTCCTTAATTCAGGTGTTTTCCTCACTATACTGCAGCAGAGTTTTGTGTGTTAGTATTTAATAATTTACCCTGGAATGTCATCAAGTAACTGAGTCATGCTCCACTGTATCTTCAAATCTGTTTTGAAGACAACAATAAAAAAAATAAAAAAACCTCTCCATAGGAGAGAAGCATTTAATCACATTAGAGAGGTGCACCAATCCCAGACCGCAACTGATTTCAACTGGCAGCATTATAAACATCCCGGCTGCTCAAATCCCATTAATCTCAGATATCACCATGGAAATCTGTGATCTTAAACAACTCCAACACAGATTTTAAACATGCTCTCGTCCGCTTTCTCCCTCTCTTTCCACTGTTTTCCCTCTGTGTCTCCCACGTCACACCCGAAGCCCAGCAGCACCAAGGCGAAGGTACTCAGACTCACCGGCGGATTGATAACATCCCATTAAACAGGCCTTCCCCCTGACAACTGTGTAAGAGAGAATTCGCTCAGCCAGAAACCAGCTGCACTGCATGGGAGCAGAGATCAATACTCATTTACTGTCAGCTTGTCGCCTGCACCACAACTTCAGCGTCTGGCAGATTTATAAGAGCAAATTGTTTCATGAAGTTCACTGTTCATTTTTAGAGCCTGTGTGACTTTTAATGGCCAGCGAACCAAGGGAGGGAGACGGGATAAAGACAGGAAGACAGACTGTTGCTTTTGGTAGTACGCGTTTGGGTCGCCATGACGCCAAAGAGGCAGTGAACCTGCAACAACAACCACACAGGTTCACAGAGCTTCCTTAAAACACAGAAATGATTTGAAACTGAGCTGGGAAGGAGCTAGCATGAAGGTTTCTGTTACAGAGTGAGACTCAGTGGATAGAAATGTTTACTTTGACTCCACATCATCCATTCTGACTTGTACCTACTTCACTTCCTAGTCAGCAAAAAACTATTGTGGAAATATGTTTTACTTATGAAATCCTGTGTAGAATAGTGCAGACGCTAAGATTGATGTGTTCTTTATCTAAACTGGTTTGATGTAAAACAGCCATGGGTACAAAGCCACAGCCGCCCGCTTATAGCAAATATAACTACCACCCCCTCTCATAACATTTATAACTGCCTATTTTATTAGTCCAAATACCAAATACTCACTAAATATGCATTAATACGCAACAATGGGAACCGTCTTAGCTCTACCGCAGAAGTTAACTTCCTTATTTCCTTTCTTGAGCCAATGAGCAATAAGGAAAATGAATAGCGTTTATGGATTGGCTGCTTTGGAAACTCTAACCAATAGAATTGCTAAGTAGCTTTGCATCTTGGTATTTCAACTTCCCAAGCTGAACCGACGTTATAATATTCTACATACACTCAAAGGAAAAAAAAAAGAAATTTTCCATGAATAATTTGGATTCACGTTCCGCATAAAAATCCAAGAATGTTTATTTTCTTATTTAAAAAAGGAACTGAATTATTTGTCTTTCTAACATTGCATGAAGTTTAAATGAAAAATCTGCAGAATATACCAATGTTTTTATCCGATTTATTGATTAATCGTCAAAAATAATCAATAGAATAATAACTCAAATAATCATTTGAGTTAGTTAGTTGCATCCCTACTCCAAACATGTCAAATGTGCTTATACTTACAGTAGTTCAGGTAAAAGGAGCCTAACAACACAAACTTATAAAAGACTCTCTTAACAACGCATGCAGATCAATATTTTTTTATTAGATCTAAATCTAAACAGCAACTTTCCACACAGAGGTTATTCCCTTACAGAAATCTCTGACCTGGGCTCTGCTGTAGCCCTGTGTTCTATGACCAAGTTCCACATTTTCTTTGTTAACATAAACAAGACATGCAGTCGAGGATGGATTTGTGTCCATAATTCACATTTGAGAAGAAATAAAACCGTCGGTTGATGACAGAGATGAAGGAGAGGAGCAGCGAGCGATGCAGCAGTACATCTGTGTTCTACTGAACAAACTGAGCCTATAACAAGAAGCTACAAGGGATTCATGTCACATAACTAATTGAAGTTTATGCGCTAATTAAACTCATTAATGAATCCAGTCTAAAGCGGCAACTTGCCTCAGACATGAGTAATATCAATTATTAATGAGGGAGGGCATGGGCTGGAAAAACTCTGCAGTCGTGTTCCAACACAATCCAGAACGGCACAGGATCTGTCTCGTTTGAGTTGCCATAGCAACGCCAAACCTGAAAACTATCAAGTATTGATTATGCACTTTAGGTCACCTTCCTTCTTTTTTGTCTGCTAATATTTGCATGCTAATGCTTGTCCAGAAGTTGTACAAAAAATGTACACTGGTCATTAACACCATTAGATATTAGTGAGTAGACTTTAAGTTTCTGTGAGCTTCAGTTCAATTCAAAGATACTTTATTTATCCCAAGGGGAGAAAAAAATGTTCTCATAACTTATGTTTTCAAAGTATCTTCAAAGTGTCAACCAGTGTATCCTGGTTGTCATAACAACGTGACACCTATGTATCCGGGCAGCAGAGACGGTATTCCACGGGATGACATCATCAGTTGACAGCAAGCACTACTAATCCACCTCCTTTGCTTTTGCCGCTCCTCTTTAAATTTGGAGACGTTGGAGACGAGGATCTGATCCTCACCAACGTTATGACTGAGGGAAGAAATGGTTTGAACTTCCTGTTCAGCTCCTCTGGGGTTTGGAGTTTTATTTAAGCTTTTGGGGATGCAAATCACTTGTCCCCAGTTGTACAATAACATTGTTGTCATAGTTACGCATCATTACTGTCCAAAGAATTTTTAAAAGTAGGAACAAGAATAGATACAGTTCCAGGTGCACAGCATCCAGAACCAGAAGGAATAATTGTCAAAAAAAAAAACAAACATTAATCCCTCAACCAAAATAATGATGAACAAAAGTCTACAAAACAAAACAAACAAGCAAACAAAAAATCTGAACTAATGTGACAGAATGAGCTTGGAATTGAACAAGGTTGTATTTTAGACTCCAGTTTACTCCCGATGCATCAGGTTTAGTGAGGAATAAACGCCTACTACACATTTGGAGACTTTAAGACAAATGTGATCTAGTTGATGCAGCTTATAGCAGCACTGTTTCCCTCAGGAACAGGATCTGTTTACATGCAGCGTCGCTCCCTTTGGCAAAGCCTGCAGCTAAAAGTCCCTACATGAAGATCTGTTATTGATGTCACAACCTGCCATTTCCATTAGTGCAAATTTTTTACAGTTTTTTTTCCTTTATTGTTTTCTTTATATTTATTCATATTAAGTATTTTGATTTTGAAAATAATACGCTCAACTTCAAAACGTAGCTTTTTATTTTCTTAAATAATGAACAAATATTGGTTTTTGCATTTTCTTCGTCTTTGAAACAAACAAGCATGGGATGGTGCAACGACTCCGTTACATACTCCCGTTTGGCGCAGCACAAAAAGTCAACATGACATGTGAAGGGAAGCGCAGGAAGAACAGAAAGAAATCTGATGTAGAGCCACTGTGAAGATGACTGCTGGAATCAATACTCTGTGAATTAGAGCTCAGGCCCACATGAAGGGGAAAAACACACACCACAATAACTCACGAAGCAAACAAACAGCAGCGAATATGAACTGTGTTCCTCTTTGGTTTATGGCGGCAGAGACTGTGTTTTCATGCGTCTCCGCTTTCTGCTGCTTTCCTCGGCGGAGCCGTGTGCGCCAAACGGGTGTGTGTGAGTGTGTGAGCATGAAGTGGCTGGAATGAGCTCCATGGAGAGGTGAGCGGGGAAGCTGGGGGTCAGGGTGTACAAGATGTATCTGTGCTGTTCAAAGCCCTCTCTGGAGGGAAAACAGAGAAATGGAGAAGTTGATCGGTATTTCTGACAGGGCGTTTGTGAGCTTAAAAGAGAGATTATGTGTTTATCTGTTTACAAAGCCTCCAAGGTCCTGCGCTGTCTTTGACCATCTTTTTATTGGTTTAACTCTCTCACTCTCTTCTCTGCACCACTGACCACCACTTTCTGGCCAGAATCTTTTTTTAGACATCAACTTCCTGAACTCATGCAGCCAACCTGCTTTTAAAGTGGTTTTCCAGTCGTCATCTGTTTTTTGCACAGTAACCAATGCATTAGCCCACTATGTTGCCATAAGTGCAAGCCTAGCTTAGATGCTACAGGTACTCCCATAAGATAAAAAAAATAGATTTATATGTAGTAAATTATATGGTAGTGCTGGCAAAAACAAAGGCAAATAATTGTATTGAAAACATGCAGTACAGCTATATCCTCAAGGCAGCTAACAGCTAGCATGCAACGCTAACAGAAGTAGAAGACTCAATGCTACTATCAGATTAATGACCAGGATGTGATTATCAACACGCAACATTCATGTCTAAAATAAGCTTTGCTGTCATTTCAGTGTTATTTGATGAAGTCTTTCAGAAAATCCCTCTTGATACTGCTGGAGGTTGCTGAAGCATTCATCCTTAAACGCTAGGTGCTAACGGACATTAATGTGGGCATATTCCAGAGAAAAATCAAATTTAACCAGACACTTCGAAGAGGCTCTGATGCAGGGGGATGATGTAAGGAATCCTGTGAGTTAATACACACACTAATACACACTAGAAAAGATTACATTAATATTTTGACTTGTTTACTTGCAACTTCTGCACAACTGAATTTGGACTACAAAATCACTGTGAGGAAAAAAATGGCAGATTTACAAAACTGATTAGCCAGAAGTCATGAGCTTGTTTAACAGTTCCACAGTAAATACGGTGGTGTCATAGACAAGAACATTATAGCACAACTACTCAGCTGGTAGGGTCATAATTTCATGTAAAGTTTGTATTACCAGTTCAGGTGGTGGAAAGATAAGGGTGACATTCCCTTACGGACATTTTGGGCCCTTAACACCAACTTAGCATTGTTCAAATGCTAATACTGAGTAGCGTTTTTTTCAGCGTCCTGTAGAGAACTTGGACAGGTCAGAGGTGAACACTCTCAACTGGGATCCATTGTACTTTGAGAGGTTCAATTGGCGCTAAATGAGTGGGTGTGTGTGTGTGTGTGTGTGTGTGATGCTTTTTGTGTGTGAATGTAATGAGATTTCCAGTCAGAAAAATCAATATCCAAGCTGGCCTGCAATGAGATCAGTGTCTATGAGTGCATCAACACAAGTCAATAACACAGCATAGATTTTACCCCATGAAACTATAATTCTGTTTACTGCATCCATCTCTCTGTGTGTTTGATCTAGCACTGCTCACCTTCACTGCTCTTAATGTGCTGCCGTTTGATGTACGCTTAAAGGCCAGCGCCAATATGCAGTTTATATTCGCCAGTAAATATCCGTCTCAAAGTCATTTCTCCTCTTGTTCCCACTTTTAAAATCTAGATTTAGAGAAAAATAATTAGCTGCAGGAAGTGGATTTCTATGGGAGTTCACATCGTTCCTCAGACGCTGTAATGAGTGCCAAAGAAAAGTAACTGAATTGGAAGTTCTTATTACTACTTCTTAAAGAAATATATTTAGTTCTAAGGCCAGTAAAGCCTTCAGTAAAATCAAATCAATTCCTCGAATAAAGGCAGGGATCTGTCCGGTTCCTTTCTACCTGCAGTTTGCTTTTTGTCCTTTTTTATCAGATCTGTCAGTCTTTCTCTCTCCTTCTCTTTGTTCTGGGCACAACCTCAGCAGCAGGGTGTTAAAAATGCATCTGTTTGGTCGGACATGGGCTTGTAGGATTCAGTACAATCCAATAGAAAATGGAAACTTGTCGTGGTAATCAGCATTTTTATTTTTGCAACTGCTGCCTGACAAAGCACCCAGAAAGTATCCACAGTACTTCTCTATGTAACAGAGCTATCCCAAATTTTATTACATGAATCTGTTTCCTCCAAATTCTGCACACAAATACCCCATTATGTCAATGTGAAAGAAATGAAGAAAGAAAGAATGTAAGAAGGAAAGGAAAAAAATGCTTTACTGAGAAAATGTTAAAAACTATCATTCTGTACATCAGTATCAAATTCATTACCAATGTTGAGCCCAATCGATACCAATCTGGAGAAAATGACACAATTAATACAAACTAAATCACAAAAAGCTTAGAATATATCGTAGATCAATTCAGCTTCTCCTCCTGCTGTCTCCGTATCTCATCCACAACTTTCCTTTAACAAACTTCTGCCTGTCATTACATCTGATCTGATTCAAATAGTATACTCTCATCAAGGTGTTTAAAAACAGCATATATCAAACCACTGATAAAGAACTATCTGGACAAATCACTACTGCAGAAATACAGGCTGATCTCCAACCTGCCATTCATCAGCAAAATGATTGAAAAAGTTCAACGGCTTCCTAACGGTGACCAACCGCCTCGATGTCTTTCAGCCTGGTTTCTTGTCACCACAGTAATGAAACTGGCCTAGTCAAAGTCTTCAGTGACATCCATATAAACTTGGGGAAAAAAATGAATAACACAAAACCAAGAAGTCAATGGGGAAGAGACCTGAAAGCAAGACGAACACCAGCATAAAACGGGACAAATGGTTTACAAAAAGTAACTAAAAACAAAACCAATCAGGATTTTGACATACTTAAAGAACGCTACACAAGGAAACATAATAAAATATGGAATAAATACTATTTATGACCAGAAAATCAAGAATCATGACAAACAGGAGAGAAATGGACTGCCATCAGACAGGACTTAAGATCCAAGATACTGAACACAAAATTGATGTACTTGTTCAAAAAAGCCTTAAATTATTCTATTTTTTTTTCTCTTTGTGCAGCAGATGTATTTTAAAAATGATAAAGAACATCACTTGTGAACACTGACCTTGGTGTCCAGGCTGTTACGAATTATGAAGTCACATTTATTAAAAAACAGTTAAACTTTAGAACCAATAATCTGTATAATAACTGGTGCTATTCTGACACTGAGCATTTTTGTACATGACAGCACAACCACACAAGTATTGTCTGACACGATGCTTTTTGTCCAGATGTTGTTGTGTTGGGTTATTGATCAGGACTGACTTTTTTATTTCAAAGAAACCATCAAAAAAGAAACGAAAAACAACAAATGAAAATAAATAAATGTAAGAAGGAACAACAGAAGCTCCTAGCCACACACCCACGCTGAAATAATTCAAGCTTCCATCAGGAATACATTTTCAGTTCAGCCCAAGTTCTATCATACTTTGAATCAATTATGCATCACTGCTGTGTTGTTCAAGGAAAGGCAGAAATAATGAAAAAAAAGACTCTTCACTTCTTTTTCCATGTTCAGGGGAACAAGGATGTGGATACCATGCACTGAATGAAATCATTTCAATATTTCAGCGTGGACAAACGGGGACTTCATGTTCACAGAGAACCTCAGTCCATTCCTGAACGCAGAACCCCTCCTGGTGGAGCCCCAGCAGCAAAACGTGAGAAAACTGTGAAAAAACGTTGCTTTTATTTCTGTTCATTTTGTTTCATCCCAAGTAATCCTGTGAACTCTCTTGAACACGCGCAGCAGGGGTGTCCCGATCTGATATTTATATCAGAAATCTGTCCGATATCAGGCAAAAAACGAGTATCGGATTAAATCTCCAACGAAGATAGAAGAACTCCACCCAGGACGTCGCGTGGCGCCGTGGTTAGAGCGCGTGCCACGCATACAGAGGCTACTAGCCGTCCTCACTTCAGGTCCTTTTCCGCATGTTTTCCTCCCTTCTCACTGCCCACAGGAAATCTAAAGGAAGATCTGGCAGAACAATCAATAACACGCTGCCTTTATGGTATCAGACTGAGGTTTAGACTGGATCGTATTACTGAACAGGGCTCGCTTTTCAAAGACTAAACTAAGTTTTAATACTTGCATAAAACTGATATTTCTTTCTGTTTTGAACTCTGAAAGCTTATTTTCAGTTGTATGCCTCAAGGCCAACATGGTGATCATGAAAGATGGACGGTAAATGATGGATGTGCTGGCTCACGATATGCAACACATAGATGCTTAAAGGCACTTGTGGTTGAAAATCAAGGTTTTAACTCTGACGCAAACATTCATGGTAGTGCAAACAGGTCAGAGTTCACACCGAGCGTTCGCTCTGCTCACTGCTGAACAACTCTGCTAATAAACCAGATGGGAATAAAATCCTTCAGTAAATCACTGTGATTCTTATAATTGTCTTAAAGTCTAGAAAAGTTGTACAGCCTATCATGGATTAGAGCAAATTTCTTAATTAAAATCTAAGCACTGGTCTGGGTCCAGATAAAACTTTATTTTAATCTGAATACTGAGAGCAGTCTGTCATGTGGGGACCTATGCACTCTAATAGCAATTGAGAAATTGTTGAATTACATACACATTGTCAGCTGTTTGACTATAATTTTAGAAAATTTTGGCATGTCACATATTTGTTACAGATTCAACCCAAATCTACACATTGGCAGAGCTGGAAAAGCAACAGTGGTACGCCTATTTGCATAACAAGAAGGTATTTTTGTCATTTGATTTGGTTTATGAGGATTAAATGAATTTGAGAAAAACAAATTAGACATAGTTTAAGCACACACGCACACAATCTCTGTTCACAGCACCCCTCAATTCTAATTGCTAATAGAACTGACAGCCCATAAGATCAAGAACATGCAGATCAGTGACAGGCAGGAATATGTGAAAAATAATAAGATAAAGTTTAATGTTATTAGCTGGACAGTGGATAGGTTTTGTAATTATTGGGTACCTGAAGTTAACTTTTCAGCCAACATGAATGAAAACATGTCAAGCTCCTAAAAGATGAACAGAATGGATTCAAATGATGAAACATCCTTTGATCTGAAGAGACAATTTGGACCTATTTAGACTCGGTCCACAAACCCTTACACACGAGTGGCTGTTCATCCAACGCCAAGCAGAATTCCCAAGGGCTCATTATCACACACAACTCATTCATAAAACTTATAAAGTGGTTCAGGATAGAGCCTAATCTATAGCATGAATGAGTGAAACCGTTTTATTGTCAACTTACTTCCTTACTGATGGTCAGATGTATGCATCAGAGAGGAAACACTCTCACAAATCAATTGTGACTAGCTTTAAGGGACTAACGTCACACCTGATTGGACCAGGCCTTGCTTGACCTTTACCTTAATCCCTTCTTATTTAAAAGCAATAAAGGTGTTTAAGGACAAAGTGTTAGTGTGTAACTTAATGTGTCCCTGCAGAGGACTGAACACTCGGAGGGGACCTGTTAGTTGGCATCTTTAAGACGTGGGTCATGTTTATGAAGTCGAGCTCAATCTCTGACAGACTGAGCTCCACTGGGCTGCGCATATCAAGTAACCCAGAGGTTTCTGAACCAAAGTATACAAGAAACATATTCAGACCAGTTCCTGTGTCACAGAACCAACCCAAATTCTTCAAAAAAGTTATTCAACTCAGCAGTATAGAGTTGAATGTCCAACTTCTTAGAAGAAGTTAAACGTTGTGGAAGAACTGATACTACAATACCATCTTAGTAGGGTGCATTCATTCAAGCTTCATACTGGTTTGCTCAAAAGGAATTAAATTTTAAAGTAAACTGAAACGCCGCCAATGAAATGTGCTGTGAATCTATCTGGTTTCCTGATGCAACATGCAGCTGTGAGCCTTACCCTGGGTCTCTGCAATGCCCATACACACCTCATATGCTGCTGCGCAGCAGTACTTTCAGTAACACTGTAACACGCAACATTCAACAGTCTCTCATGGACTAGAGGAACTAAAGGTAACTTATGTTGTCAATGGAAACCAAAAGCAACAAAGAGTCCACACAGACCACAGAGGAGACGAAGCAATGCCAGAACCTAAATGAGCCGACCATCACAAACTGGCCAAGTTTGTATAAAATATACATAAAATAAAAGTGTTCACCTTTCTTTGGGCACTCTTTTTAAAGGGACAGTATTATGTAAAATCAAATTCTTTTGAGCTTTACATTATGTAATAATGTCATTCCCTCATCAAACACATATCTGGAGTGTTGCCTTAATTCTTTCATGCATGTTTGAGAAGTCCTTTAATCTCCATGGCAACCATTCAGCTGTGCAAAATGCATAGAGACCGAGAACCGCCTTAGCTCCTCCTCTGAGCTGCAGTTTCCAAACTTCAGAGGTCTGACCCCCAGCTCCTTCAGACTAGCCAGCAGCAATTAGCAAACAGCTGGTGCTACTGCAAATCTGTTGATCTCCTTATATAACCTACTTTTCAGTGCAACACTGGTGAAAATGTTGTTAAAGGGTTTATATTGGAGGGATGCTGTGATGACTTCCTGAAGGCGGAGTTTCAGAAAAAAGGTTTTAAAGAGACAGAGGCCCAATTTTAATTTGTTTTAAGTTATACTTGGTATTTACAGCATTTTTATAACAACTCGGTACATAGTTGGTTGATTATGCTATAAAATTATTCTGTGTGGCTGGATAACGCATAATATTGCTCCTTTAATTTGCAACAATCCTGCCGTTATGCAGAGCCTCACAAACACATTCACACCTCTTGACCTCTGGTCACATACAGCCACAAACCTCCAATGTTTATGGTTGACCGATATGAACCTGACTAGGAAAGTTATTCATCTTGTTCCAAAGAAAAAAAAAAGTGTGGAGTGAACATATATTCATCCCCCTTTTCTCAGACACTCCCAAATAAAACCCAGTGCCATTTCAGAAGTCGTCTACAGTTTAGAAAAACAACCTCTAAAGCTTTAAACATCACAAATCTATCAAGAGATGACAGGTGGGAGAATCTGTCAGCAAGACAACTACACACAAATCTAACCTTTAAAGTCCTGGTTAGCCATGCAGGGTGCATGAAGGACATGTGGAAGACGGTGATGATAAAAACTGACATTCACAAATGCTTTCCATCCAATGAATTAGTTTTTTAAAAAACTTTTTACTTTTAATAACTTTCTTATACAAACATATACACATGGCCGCCTTTGTCACATTTCACATTTTATTAACATCTTATATACACAGACCATTTTAGACATTTACCCCACAATAAGGCTGACAGGCTGTCATCTGGGGACTATCGATGAAAAACAGAAATACATTTGGCTCAGATAAACAGTAGCCCCATTAAGAGAAACCAATATTCATTGACAACATCCATGAATATATAAATCCACAATAATTACAGTGAAAGGGACGACAGTAGACATAATGAAAATAAAGACTAAAGTAATAAAAGAACAATAATACTAATATAAAATAAACTCAAAAGGTAAGCAAGCAAGTAAATAGAGGTGTCAAGGTTACAATATGAATCTAATTATGGGTTTCCACTTAGACTCAAAGGTCTCCATCTTAAGTTGGAGTCTAGATGTTGTTTTTTCCATAATGCTGACCTTTTTAATTCTCCACTGTGTAATACTGGGAGGTCGTGGTCTTAACCAAGCATATGTTATACACTTCTTCGCAATCAGAAGCAAAACTCTAATCAAGTATTTATTGTTATTGTCGATCATCTTATCAAATTATCCCTAAAATATATACATAAAATATATAATAAATGCCTAAAATGCTTCTTATATCTGTTTGCTCATTTTTCTAAAACTCACCACCTCATCCAATGAATTTTAAGATCATTTGCAAAGACACATGGGAAATGTATCATTCTTTTATGGGAAAAACTAATGCAGACATAACCTAGGAGGTTTGCAGGTGTAGCTTTAACAAAAGGTGACTATAGAACGTATTAACTCGAGGACTCTGAATGCCAATGCACATCAGACCAAAACGTTGAATCATTTTTCTTTGGAACTGTCTTATTTAGGAGCTACTGCCCTTCCTCTGCTGCTCCGATTCAAACACATGAAGTCAGCAAAAGACGTTTTTGATGGTGTTCTTTAAAAAAAAAAAAAAAAAAAAGGTCTCTTGCTGCTACTTAAATTTCAGAGAGAGGAATGCTTGACCAATCGAGCGCAGAATGCTCCACCGATTGAAATTACTACCACAGCCCCTGCAGCATTGATCTCAATTTCTGCAGGTTTGAGTAAACAGCACCTTATACGCCTACAAATCAAGTAATTAACACTTAAAACAGAACTGAGCTTCAACGGGATCAAGGTTGGATGTCGCATTTAATACGAGCCTGAAGCTAAATTGCAAGGGAGAGCTGTGGAATAAAGGTGAAAAGAGCAGAGAGAGAGAGAGAGAGAAATGATCATTTGAACTGTGTCTGACTAGTTCCAGGGTGTGAAGGAGTTGCCCTCTAAATACCAATGAGACGCGCAGACATTGCCAGAAGCTGTGCACACTTTCACCATCCTCCTCAGAACTACGCAGCTCCTGGTTTCCTTTTTTCTAATGAAAAAAAAAAAAAAAAGAATGTTGTGTACCACCTCTGCTACATAATCTCGTCAGTTCTCTTTTGTTTTCCTCTGATAATTTCCATTGTCCTGTTGTATTTTTGTCACGCTCTGATCTCTTCCACTGTTCTCTGCCTCCGTCTTGACTCGGCTCTTCTGTTGCAGCGTCCTCAATTAAACAGAGGGAGCCTGTCAGCGGCAATTCTCTCTGTGTGACTGTGCCCAAGGCAAGTTTCTCCTTTAGGAATAGATTTTACGGAGCTAAAGGTATAGGAAGATGAATATTTAACAGACAAATACAGACAGTCGGGAAAGAAAAAAAAATTTGGATTTTAATACAGGCAAACTAGACACTAGTGTGTTCCAAGTTCATCCGCCTCCAGGGAGGAAGTGAGGCTGGTGCAGAAGTTTAGCAGCTACAAAATTTCTGCTGCTCCTTTCTGACCTTCTTGTTATGAAAGCGTAAATATCAAGAAAACAGCTTTATCATCAGTCCATTTCTAGTCATGGAACACTGGCCTTATCAAATGCAGGTCTATGAAACTTCAGAATATGATTCTTAAAAGTGTTCAAAGGATTTTGTATTAACAGCTGATACACCACGGTCCAATCATTAAGTGCAGACAGCTACCAACACAGCAGGAGTAAGACTCCTGAAATACACAGCAGCACTCCAAGAATTCATGCAGATTTCAGATGCTGTATGTGGAACTGAGGAATTTCTACCAAGAAGAAATACAATATAACCTGTGAAGTGCTTAATTTTAATGCATGAATCAAATCTGTGAAAGAGTCAAAGACTTTGACGGTACTATGATCGACCACTTTATTAAAGTTCACTATACTGGCACAAAAAAAACCCCAACAGTTTCTGTCAGAACTGCATCTCTGAAAGTCAGGTTTAACACTTTTAAGACCTTTTTAAACGCCACCTTGAATGAAATTTAAGATTTATAAAACTATAAATACAACTGGTGGTTTGGGGATCCTGCTATATTACAAGCAAGCATAAAGAGTGTGATATTTCCGGGGTCGGTTTATGGCTCTCAGCAGTGGCTTTGTCCTCACACTGTATGTGGCTCTCTACAACCATAATGCTTGTTAAAGGAAAATGATTATTTGTTGGCGTTTAATACAGCTAATATACGACATGTGTAAAGGTACAGCCAACACTCTTATTTGGAACAGTTTTCTGTTGAACATGTGGGAACTGATATAGCAGGGCCCTTTGCCTCCCCCACACCAGAGCAATAAATTTGCATTCCAATGGGAGTGGGGACTACGGAGGTGTCTGTGAAATCTCATTTTAGGACGCTTGGCGCCAGGGATCTTCCGTATCAGGCAGAGATGACCACGGGGTAAAAAACAGACACCTTTGCTATAAATCAGGAAGTCCCAACTTTCTTTGGGGGCCTGAGGGAGTTCTAATTGGTCGAAGAGCAGAACGCCTTCTTTGCATATATTAAATAGGGAAACACCCTTTTGGTTTATAGTTTCAGGTCAGCACCGGAGAGAGGAGAGTTTTTTACCATCTTTTCTCCACGTGGGCGCCTTTGTCTGTCTCTGTGTTCGTTTGTCTTCCCTTGTGTGTTTTTATTTTCATGAGAAAATGCATATCTCTGTATCTCTGCAGCTTTGTTGTCGATTGCTTTGTATGAGATTAAACTCTGTGATCTGTGACGTCATTCTGTTTCGCCGTACTTTTGCAGCCGTGATGACATCCGCTCGCGACCCGGCTAACAGGAGGAAAAGGAGAGCCATGCTTTTTCCAAAATTTAAGCTAACATAATAACTTTCCTCCTTAACACTCTCTACAACCATAATGCTTGTAGAGACAAACTTACAAGTTTTCAGGTTTTTCTGCATAGAACACACCCAAAAACCAACATCATCCTCAACTGGAGATAAATTTGCGCTTAGAGATACATGGGAGACGCTCCATTCATTTTCTATGGATCTTGGATCTTGTACAATGAGGTGGCGATCCCTAGCCATGCTCCAGCCAACCACCAATGACATTCATTCATGTGGAATTTTGTGTTTGTACATGTGGATGTGGACATGTAGGCTTATGACACGACACAGGAAAGCTGAAAAATGTTTTTTCAGGAAAGCTGAAAAAAACTTTTCTCGCTGTCGTCGCTATTGCGTCCCGTGTGTTGGGTTTCACCCAGAATGGAGTGGTCAATGTCAACTTGCTCTTGCAACACACCTACAATAATTTAGAAAACACATAAACATATTCCCAACATATTCTATAAATGCCCAAAAATACACAAAATTCCACATGAATGAATGTCATTGGTGGTTGGCTGGAGCATGGCTACAGAAGTAAGAAGTAAGATCTACATGTTATTAAAATTAGTGATAGTGAACCAACTGCCCTCCAATAGGCCTTGGAGGGAAACAGTAATAAAATTATCTATCAATGGAAACTATTTTCTATTGTTAGGAATCAAACAGTTTAGCAATGGCATGGAGGAAATTAATAATCACACTGTGGATAATAATAGGAACCGATAAATTACAGAAAAGCTGTATGTACATAGATTCTGTTTTACATACAACAGTTTCTCATAAAATGATCATTTCTTGGCTCTATCACTAATCCACAATTAAAGTTTTTCAGACCAAAAGCCACCAGTGAATCCTGTTTCAGTCTGTTGTCATGAAAAAATCCCTGATTTTCAACCAGCACAATGTCACTGTGTGAAGGATGGGAGTGACACCAGGCCAGTAAACCTTTGGGGATTCTGTCAGACCTGCACTTCTTTTTATTCCTGTGCTTAGCTGAGTGTGACACTGTCATTTCTAAATGGCCTGGAGGGTTTATGTAGAGTCATGGCCGATACCAGAACAGTCTCAATGGTTTTTCCAGTTTGCTTCAGATAGGTTGATGGCCACAGCCCAGATGACCATATAGGTACAAATCATCTATAACCACATCCTGCTCATCATATTCAATCTTCTTGATAGTTCTGTGATTTGGGATTTATTCATCATTGTTTATGTGTCATTTAAAATGACTGTTTGAAGAAACTTTATGACAGCAACATTTCATTTTTCTTTGTACTTAATAAACTATTTTTAGATGAATTATTCCATGTTTCATCAAGCAACTCGTCCATGTTAGTGGCCGCTCCCACTTTAACGTTTGAACTTCCCTCATATTTACACAACCCAGCTGTTCATATGCAGATTTCTGGCCACTTGGATAGTAATGTATGTACAGTAGCTGCATTTTACTTACGAATGTATGTAAATCTTTGTTGATGTTCTGCTAATGTCAAAACACACACAGCAATTTGGCAATTACTCAGTTTCCATTAAATAAGAAATGTAATTAAAATCGCACACGATTAATAATTTTCGGAATTCCAATTTGTGCAATTTTATGCTTAATGGCAATGCAGCAGGTGTCGTGGAAAAATTAGGAATTCTCCATTAAATATTTGGTTCTTTCAAATGAAATGCTAACATATCTTTTGGGTTCAGACAAAAGAACTGGTAGAAAACTACAGATGTTACTACTGGCACAAACGTGTTTGTTTTTCCCAGACAATGTGCAGCTGGCTCCACCAGAGCTCTCACAGCATCACAGTTCATAAAGTTGTGTGTCATTCCACACAACATGTGTAATGTTGTGTGGATTGTGACCTGCAAGTGTACAAATCAGAGGGGCTGCATACAAATGTGGCAACTACCAAAATACAGTATTAAATCCATAGTTAAGAATCCATAACTATTCTGTAAAATCATCGACTACAATTTCCCCAAAACGGAGCATACATAGCCGCTTCCAAGTAGGCGGGGCTTGTTGCTCCAACGCCTGAATAAGACCCCCACGTCTCCTCTGATTGGCTGATAGATGATGAGTGCTAGCACCAGGTCTGGATTATGAATATATTCAACTGTGAATATATTCATAATTCATAAAAAATAAAAATTATGGTCACAGCCATAATTTTTAATGACTTACTGCATGAACAAGGTTATTCATGTGTAGTTTTAATTTCTATTTCTCATTTTGCAGTTGTGTTTTTTTCGACATTAGCAGAATATCTACAAAGATTTGTGTAATAGAAATGCAGCTACTGTTCAGAGCTGGTTTGCTGCACTGCATCCTCTCCAGTTTCATGAGTGATTTTAATTTTAGTTTTTAATTTTATGGAAGCATTGTGATTGCAAAACTGTGTTTCCTCTGACCTGGCTATAAGTTTTTATTTTGTATCATTTTTTTAAAAACATTGCTGTCTGTGCTTGAATGCTACTCCAGCATCACATAACATTACACCTTCACTAAAGACTTTATTTTCTGGACCATTTAGAATTATCTTGAGACCTTTTTAAATCCCTTACAAGTCGTGCTGAATTTCTCAATACTGTTGAAACTTGTGTTAAGTAAGCTCATGTTTAGAGATATTAGAAAAATATACAGGCTTTGGTTGCATATCCAAATTGTTTTACGTGACCTTTTGTTCCACCCACCCACACCCTGTGCTGTCTCAGGGTGGTGTTGGACTGTGTCCGGTGTGATGGACTCTGGCCTGTTGTTCAGTCTGAAACTATTTGCATCCTTCAGTTCTTTTTAAAGTCAACACTTTTGTTTATTTGTGCAAATATTCTTATTTCTGGAGGCGATAACGATCACCTCAAAGGTCTGCTGCATGCACATCCTCACAATTACAACACCAATCAGTCTAAAAATGTAAAATAAATTAGTTATTAAATAGCTATTTACCCACTGTTGCAACATTGGAAGATATATCACCGTTAAAAGACTAAGAACATATATCTGCATGTTTTTCAGAAATTTATGGATTAATGAAACCTGAGCAATTTTAGCAGAATGTCAACTAACGTCTGAATGACTGAATGTGGTTTGAAAAGGTTTTTATGTGAGGAATCCCAAATCTAAGAAAGGATAAAATCGTTGCTTTCTAAAGTTTTAATTGCTTTGCAAAACATAATTTTAAACAGGAAATGACTTGACAAAATTCCGTCCAGTTCCAGCTGCAACCCTTCCACCACTTCTACCTTCTACCTCTACACTGAAAAAACCCCCAAAAAACAATTGATATGCTGTCCTTTCCTTCCAGCTTGTGCTTCCTATTAGCACCTAATGCAATGCATCATGCAGTAATTATTAAAACTGCTTCTAAGTGTTGTGTGTTTACAGGCCCGTGTTAGTGTAAGTGTGATAGCATTATTCCAACAGCTTAAATACCTACTGCTTTAGTTTACCACACTTCTCAGAGTTGAGGCAACAATCTGACACTTTTCAGAAATAATTAGAAACATCAGGAAACACACAGCTAATGCACTGTGTAGAAACACTGCAACACCCAAAGTAATGAGACTGCTGCCTGGACACACACAGACGTTAATGGCATGCAGTAGATAAGTCTCAATCAATGCCGAGTTAACCAATCCTTTGCAGCGACGTTGTGAGAGCTCTGGTGTCGGACAATATGCAGCTGGGCAGCTGGGCATATTGTCCGAAAAACACAAACAAACCTTCATCCTCCTCCTACTTCCTGTCGTCTTCTCCATCGTTTTCACCAGTAGTAACATCCGGCTGTTGATCATGTGACTTGTGCAATGCAGAAAAATTGTTTTCATTGCTTTTCATTGAAAAACGTGAGTTTTTTTCTAAGATGGAGTGTTCCCATATAGCAAGTTTATTTTCTAAATTTATATTTGCACAATTCTGTGGTTAATGGGAACGCAGCTAGAGTTGTGTTTAAATTCAATGACCTACAGAGAACAGCCAATTCTTTCATAAAAGTTAGTGGAAGCAGAAACCAATGAGTTGAGAGAATGCCTGAATACCTTTGGCTATATAATATAAGTTGTAGTCATGCCAGCTATTTAATGAGCATATTAGTAAATGTCTTGAACGACTGCTATATCTTTGTTTACCCAAATCAGAGGGGCTGCAAACAAATGTGGCAACTTCCAAAATACACTATTAAATCCAAGGCTCCCCCTCCAAAAATACATTAAACTGCAGTTTTAAACATTTACAAATATAAAGAGCCTGGAAACGTGGAAACTTCACTTAAGATCAAGACATGTGAAAAGTGTTTAGCTCTTCTCACTGTGATATCAAATATGATCTCAAAGTTTTTTGTCTTTTTTTTTTTTTTTTAGAAAAGTAGCAGTAAGACTGTCTTCCTGCAGTAAGACTGTCTTTTGTTGTAGACATTGACCTCCCTGCATCACACTTAGTCAAAGTCAACCCTCCCAGCAAAAAATGGTGTCATCATTCAGTTAACATTATTAGTTGCAAAGTTTTGTCTCTAACTGGAGGATTGCTTCTTCACAACAACAATCATCTGTTAGCCTGCAGATCTTTGCATCCTGCAGGGCGTGGCCGCAGCACTGTTTGAATCTCAATGTGGCTCGCGCTCGTCAGGGGCTTGTTTAGTTTTCAAACTGTCTGAGGTTCAGTTTTAAAAAATGCAGAGTGAAAGCATGCATCAAGGCATTATGTAGAAACAAAGCAAAAATAAATGTTTTTTTGTCCTTCTGCGATACGAACTGACTGCGTCCTGATGGGCTTACCTGCTCTCCTGAGAATGACTATTATGGATTCTTTCTTAAAACACACTGTCACAGTGTGTACACCGCTCTGTTTTCGCTTCTCGGTGTACAAAAACAGAGTTAAAGACTCCGAAAGATCCAGATTGTTTATTCTACTACAGAAAGTCAATGGCAGGAAGTTCTGGTAGGACAGCAGATTTCTTAGAAGATTTAGAAAACAATGTTACCAAACCTGATGTGTTCGCAAAAAGCACAAGCTTGTCTGTATCCTCACTAAGACACGGCTCATAACAGCTGCATCATCATACCAACTACAGTGGGATTATTTTCTACTAGCTTTACTTTCAGGACTCTTTCTACACCCTCTGCAAGTTTTATTGTTTCACAGAATGAAACCCACTAAAGCATTTTCTGATCTACCTGAGAAAATTCTCAAACTCATCCTTTTCTTGTCAGTTTGCCAAAAAACAAGCTGCTAACAATTAATTGATTAGCTTATCAAGTTGACCCAAGGTTGACCAACCCTCACGATTTTGGACTGACGTTGGAGCTTTTCCTTTGATTCTCACTCTTATTTTTTACACGTCAAACATGAAAAGTGTCGCGGAATTCTGACTTTGTGCATTTTGATAGCTGTTTGCTTTTAAGGTACATAAAACAGTTTGGACTTTAGATAAATTTAAACAATAATTGATTTCACTGGCCAAGAGCTAAACCTAATTTCATTGTATTTGTAGAGTTCATCTTTTGATAGACACATCGAAGCCATATTTAAGGATGTGCAAAATATCAGCATCAACATCCGATGTTAGCCGTTTTCAACATTTCAGAATCGGTCCTGAGTAAAACTGGGTGTGTATTAATAACTGATGGTTATTTCCATTTTACTGCCATTTGTACGTGCATTTTGAGAGGGGAGGGTGTTGACCATGTGTTATTTGTTTGGTCATGTGACAATGAGAGTGATGAAGTTTTTAACTGAAGCAGAGAAGCAATCATAGTCGTGTAGTCGACAGGTTATTGCAATATTTACACCATTGGTAAATATCGGCTATCGGCTGTAAACATAATACACAATGTAAACGGGGTACAGACTTAAAAAAACATGCTTGACATCATTTCTTAAAATGCATTAAAGCATAATTAAATGCTTCTTAAAATTGGTGATCAGAACCTTGTTGCATCTTTCTACTGTCATATTGATTAATATATATTAATATTTTGAGGTTAAAAGGCCTCCTTACCATCACCTCCTTTCGTCTGTATTGGATTTAAGTTGCGACTCCAAAAAGTGTTACTTCCAGTAAAAAGAGACATGTTGATAAAAATAAAAAAATGAGGAGTTTAAACCAAAATCCGGCATGGTTATGAATAATTTTGGGCCCAACTGTAGATTACACCAAGCAGAAAAAAAAAAAAATCTCAATCTGGCTGTAAATTTCTGACCAACCTCTTAATCTGTGGATCTGTTTGTGAAACTTTCATTTCACCAATTTAAATATGGGTGAATGAATGTCACCTGTCTGACATTCATCAGACAGGTGAGGTTTCCCGCCGTGGTGGACACACTGATATTCCCGCTGATGATTGTTCATCTAAAGTTGTATCTGAAAATATTTTAAATTCTAAAGTTTTCAGATGTTTGCAACAAACAAAATGACGGTATAATAGGCCAAATTCATCTCTACTGTAAACCCTTAATAAACATTTACAAATCAAGTGTTGTTCCAGGCACAACTAATGGAACCAAACCAACCAAGGGTTTATGAGTAGGTTTCAGACAGAACACCTGAAATAGCTCGAAGTCTTGACAGTGACATTGCATAGTGAGAGAAACGGTGGCTACTACAGCTTCAAACTGTAAACCTAAGAATATTAACGAACCTGAGACCTTTGGCCAGGAGGCCTGAACTGAGATTCCTCAGGAATGCTGAATTATTCTCAGACTGCAGAAGTTGTGAAACACTGAATTTTGTGATGCTAGATGTAATATTAGCTGCACTGAGCTCATTGAATGGTTCTTGTTTCATTTGGTTATTACAAAGAGATGCTAATCTTTTCATGGATGTTGAATACTTTCAGGTGAAACACTACACACACACACACACGCACACACATCTCAATCATTTAGTTAGCCTTTTTCCATACAACAGTCGCTGAGAACAACAAAAGCTGTAGCCTCAAAGCTGTAAAACACAGAGTAAGGCCTATCTTTATTTCCTGTCAACATAAAGCCAGATATTTCTCAAAATTGTTTTTAAATCACAGTTTTTTTAATAACTTGTTTTCTGTTTGTTTTTTCAGAAGTTCACACTTTATGTATGCAAAAGTGCAAGGCTGGGTTCCCCGGCTGAATGTGAAGCCCTAGGCTACAATTTGAACCTTTTACCAGAAAAACATCCTTAAATTCAGTCACTAACACCTCCCCAGCTGTAAGAGCAAAGTAAACAACTTTAGTTTACAAGACACTAAGGAGAATTTGGAAATATACCAGCTTTCTATCCTTATGTGTATGGCAAGGGAAAAAACATCAGCTGAACATAACATTTGTACCTCTGCCTTTTCAGAAATTTCAATTAGAGAGCGGCACTACGTGAAGCAGTTCCTCTTGATGTAAAACTGTCTAAATTTCACCAATTTTATGACCGAAGGACAACAAATTCTCAAATGAAGAGGACTAATTTAGCAGCTTGGTAACATGTACATATATATTTAGAAACATTGGAAAATGTGTTCTAACCTTTTCGGTGCCAAACAGTACTGAAAAGATCAGAGAGCAAACGGCTAAACATGATACAACATTTACAAATATAGAATGTTTTTCTTCAGGATATTCCTCCACAATTTTTATGTTGAGGTTACAAGGGCAGAGTGGAAAGTTATTTTAAAATATGGTCCAATAGAGAACCCACCAGAACGACACTTAATGAAACCAAACTAAACCTGTCCAGATGCAACTGAAGCAACACTTACCTAGCAACGCCATGAAGCAGATACAGATGGCAAAGAGCGAGCTGAAGCTCAGGCCCACGTCTTCCCTATAAACAGCCAATGTCGTCTCACAGTGGCGCCCCCTGTAGCCCTCCGGACAGTGGCAGGTGAATTTAGAGGGTGACTGGGCCACGCAGGTTCCCCGGTGACAAGGCCGCGTAGCACATAGCGTGTACACACAGGACTTTTTGGTGCCGTTCACACGGATCATGTGACCAGGAGGACACCTGCAAAACACGAAAAAAAATCAGGGAGAAAAAGAGATTTAAGTAATTTAAAAACCAAAAACCACCCCAAACATATTCAAACATTAGTTGTCACAGTTTAAACTGCAGTAGGTAAAAAATCTTTTTATTTTACTTATTTGTTACAATTGTCACCATGACCTGACAGTGGAATATAAGAAAGATAATCTGTGAAAAAAATGGATCTCTCTGCCTTCTTCATGTGGTCCATCAGATCACAGTCAAAAGCAACCAATAAGAGCCAGGAGGAGGGTCTTATCGCTGTCAATCATACTCATGTACATGCTGCTTACAAACCCTCCCCCCGGACATCATGAACAAGCTCAAGATCGCTGGTTTCCTGCAGCTGTGCCAGTGGTGCAGAAACAGGCTTTTAACAAGAGTTTATGTTCATTGGTGGCCATGATGACTCACAGCAGGCTCTGATGTGGAGGAGGAGCTGTAGCGCAGCAGTAAGGAAGAGGAAGTGTGTGAGCAGCGTGAACATGAGCATGACTGACAGCGCTTAGTACCTTCTCCTTGCTCTGATTGGCTATCTTTGTCTTTTACAAGATAGTGTACACTAAAGATTAGGAAACCTGAGCTAAGGTGGCTAGTCTAGCAGGAAACAGAAATGGAAACACAAAAACATTTTTTGCTAATAGGAGCCTAATGAGGACAGTCCAGTAGCATATTTAGGATTTAAAGAATATACGTTAATATAGGACTGGACAGTATGGTTTAAAAACCTACCACAATATAAGTGTTTCATATGGGTTGACATGATAGTTATTGGTTAGTTTTTCGTTTTAAATATCTTAAATACGGCCAAACTGGTGGAGAGACATTTCCTTTTTTATACACAGTTTTCACTCCACACTGTTGCTTTTTATTTTTAAGCAGTTATGAGTCACGGTGGCAAAACCTCAAACTGCTGCTGCACATGTTACGGAACAAGCTGTTGCTAGGTAACCAAAGAGTGAATTTGTTAGTATATGGCATCAACCTTGCTTAACCGGCCATGAGAGGTTGAGTGGCTGAAGCTTTTCCTCTGCCTACATCTCCCAGAATGCTGAGCAGTTCTAGACCTGAGTTCAGTGAAATTATTGAATATTATATCAGATGTATTTTCTACTGGTATTGATTATGTGTCCATTGTAATATATTTTGTTATTGATATATTGTTCAGCACTGCATGCATGCACACAGTAATAAATGAAACACACGACACACTAAATCACAGCTGTGGAAAACGTGTACCCAAAAGTAACCATAAGCTGGTCCATTTTTAATCTCCCTTATTAAAAAATTTAAATGGTTTGGGGATTAAAACTATTTCTTTAAATATATGTTGGACAGCTACTTTGATTCATTTATCTGAGAAAATTTGACTCATTACCACCCACATCTAATCTTATGGAATATTTATTACAACTTCCCACCAGTGGAAGAAGTTAATTACTCCTTTAATCATTGATCTTACAGGGATGTAGACTTTAATAGAGAAGGAACGGCGGGAGATGAAAACGCTGACTGTGGTACTGGCAGTAACAAGGGTGATTTTATGCAGATGGGGCCACATTTTCTGCTTCACTTCAGAAAGCACTACCGTAATTAAAAGCTCATTTGGGTGAAGCAACTTAAACAAACACTTTATGAGAGGCGCATCTCATTCAGTGTCTACGGAGCAGTTCTGGGCGCCACATCCTGATGCTATCTGAAATGAGTTTTGGGTCTCGTCTCTGGTAAGGTGCTCATGCTTTGAAGTAATGGCTTAACTTCACAGAGAAAGAGCCACAATACATTCTGAGCACAACTTTCATTTATCTCATTATTGTTTGTCTTCTGCCACTAAACAAAGAAATGGAGAGTCAATGTAGTGTGTCTTCCGCCAAGATGGGTTATTATTCTGCAATCATGCTCACATCAAAATAATCTGTTTAGCTATTTACACTTGTTGGATTGTCAAGATGTGTTTCCAATACTATTATTTGTATAAAATGACATCTGTGATTCTTTATTTGGTGAAGAGGAGGAGTGTGGCAGCTCAGCTCTCGCTCTAGCAAATAGAAAGCAGCAAAGAAAGGTGGACAGTTTGGATTCTTTTCATTCTACTTGATCCATATCACATTAGCTTCATCCTGCCTCAAGATAAAATTAAAGCCTAATTAGTAATTTGCTGAATTCTAATTTTTCTCACAAGTAAGGCTTAATAAACTAGAATCTTATCCAAGTTCACTTGGTTCAATACAGTAATTGAAAACAAATTGTACATATAGTGAAACATTTTAAGTGATAATATCAGTTATTTCAACATAGTTCAAAAACACTCTGCAACCCGCGCTGCCATCCCTGCAGTGATTGGATGTTGCCATGGGGATGTAGCTCACCAGCAGACTTTTGGAACAAGCACTTCCCCTCCAAAACAGGGGGTGGCAGCAGTGATAATATCACTTTGCTACTTGCTGCTGGCTTGTGGAGGAGGGCTGATCTGTGAAGCAGAAGCTTGGAAACTGAAGCTCTGAGTACAAACTTCTACCTGGGTCCACCCAGGTGTTTTGCACAGGTGAATGGTTGTCATGGAGATTAAAGAATTTCTCAAACATGAATGAAAGAATCAAAGCAACACTCCAGGTAAGTTTTGATGAAATAATAACATTATAACATGATGAAAAACTCCAGAAATTAGATTTTACACAACAGGTTTCAAATCTATCAAAACCTCAACACATTTTAAATCAAGTTTTAGGCAGAGAATTACTGCTCTATTTACTTATTTTATTTATTGGGAAGAAATCACAGAAATTCTTCAGACCTAAAAGTGAGTAGCAGTTCTGTTTTTAGTGGGGGTCGACCGTTTCATCTGAGGGAAAAGAAAATCTATAGTCTCACACTCTTTAATGTAAATTATAATGTAGGTTGACGCTGTTTCACATCATGGAAGATACACACAATGTTTGTATACATCCACCCATGGGCATTGGGAAATACAGATATGAGGCAGACTATATGAAATATGGATTTTTTTTTTCCCTGAGAGAAACAAAAGACGATTAATATGAGACCCCCTTTGGAATCAACACTGAAGTCTCCCAACATCCAGAGTCAGCAGTGGGACTGTGATGTGACCACACTCTGGAATCCATGGTGCTGTACTGTGATGAGCGACTAGAAGCTCCTATAGTTCAGCGCCTCCTTCCTCTGAATGTGGCTTCTCTGCTCTGGTTCAGTCTGACCCATAAACCTACTATTATCTCCAGACTTTGAGACTCTAATGAGGAACAAAATCATTCTGATCTCATATTAATTCCTGGAAATTCCAGGTTTTGATGTTGCCATTACAGCCATTACAGATTGAACTCAGTGTTGTTTTAGACACTATTTTGTTGTATATCATGCTGGTTTTTTTCAGGCTATTTTCTGCAGAACAGAAAGTTTGAGAGTTTTAATGCCATTTTTTTTTTATTGTAAAAAAAACCCCAAAAACAATTCAACACTGGTGAGTGTTTAGACAGTCAATGATGTTGCAATTCTGCTTAGCAGCAAAAACAAAGAGGAATGGATTGTCTGAGGCACACTTCAGATTTAATTTCTGCTGTTCAGAGAAAATGCCCACTATTCTCATAATGCTGGTAGGAAACACAGTCCCGGCTGTTGGAGAGATATTTCAGAAGATAATTTGCTCTGCTTGGGGATTTGTGTGCCCTCTCCAAAGCTCAGCACTCAGCGTTCATTATGCCTGGCTGCAGACTGTGTAGGTGTTGAATGCAGGACAGCCGTCAGTCAGGCAGACATCACTGCTTCTCTTGTGGTCTCTCTGTTAACACTGCTTTCATTAGCAATGACTAGAGTCTGTGCTTTGATGAGTTTCTCCTCCTAACCTGTCATAACAAAGCAGCTACTATTCATGGCTAATATTTAATGGTTTTAAAAGATGGGGTGCACACACGGATACACGTTTGTTTCTCTATCTTTGTGGGGATTTTCCATTGACTTCTATTCATTTTTACAGCCTAGCTCTCACCAGAAACAGTATTTCACCTCATGGGGACCGGGCTTTGGTACCCATAAAGTAGTATGTGTCAGGAAAACAGTTCCTGCAATGCATCCCACACATAGCACACACACATGCACATGTTTTTATATTCACGTTTGTCACACGCTACGTTGGGGTGTAGTTGCCACTAAACACAAATTGTTATGTTAGATTTAACTTGTACCATGTACTTTTCAGTGATTTGATAATAGTTATTTTTATATATCAGTGTTGTTAATCTTTCAGCGTCTAGTGATTCGGTTTAAACTTTTAGGGTCACGATTTGATAAACTATGAGAAACTAGTTTTAATTCAGAATCTAATTTTTCTGTTCAAATGATCAAGAGATTCTGTTTAGCTCAAGTGACTGACAAGAGGAAAAGACAGTGAACACAAATACAACATTTACTTAAACCTAATATATGAAGTTTATATTTAAACAAAAAAAAAGGTTTGTGCATACATTTCACTTAAATTACCAGTATTAGGTTAGCTTAGATGCCTGTCTCTTTCCTAAATGAATATATAAATTGCTTTTTTAAACTTATACCAAATATACAAAATGTATTCTGACTTCAGTAAAAATACAAAAAATTTATTGAGAACGCATTAGCAACAACAAATATAACCATTATTAATACAGCAATTATGTGTTAACACTGGCTTATTACAACTATGCTTCACTAACTTCTATGTGTTACTTTAGTGAACTAGAGCAGCTCTGGGCTGTGATTGGTTGATGTGTGGTGTGTTTTACTTGTTTCCTCTTAAGATGGTTTCTTGTTTTGTTTAGCATCCGTAGGTTTAGCTTTGCTAATCTTTATGGATTTTTGTATCTAGATAGATAGGCTAGTTCATTAAGGAGAAGTTCTCTCTTGTTTTTGACTCAAAAAAGATTCAGTTAGATTAAAATACGTCAGAAATATTTTTACTTTTTTGATTTGAATGGAAATCTTATAAAGTACACCAGTAACGCCTAATGAGTGAGAATCATCGGCTTTTATCATAATTATTTTTAATGCAGCATAGCAATTGAGCTACTTTCACTTGCTTGTGTTTTAGTTGTTGAAATCTGCCCAGCTTGGCGTCTCTAGCACCGTTTAGATGAGTAGTTTCAGATCACTGGTCATAATAACACAACCAGAAACACATTTCACTAGATCATTCATGGCCACTGGCCATGTGCACGGTGGTGTAAAACAGGAACCAGAGGCTAATGGCTCAGCCGTGATCTGAGTGCAATGGGGGGTGACTGATCAGAGAACAACACAGTTCCACTGCCACGACTCAATCAGGATGCAAATCAGCCGTATTATTTTTTTTTTTTTTTTAAAACATCTGCTTTTCCTCCTTCCCACAACAACTGTGCAAACAGAGTCTCTGGGAATGTTGACGCTGGAAGGATTTTCCCAGAAAGAAAGGAATACACTCTTCTAAATTTACATCTGCATATGAACAACTCGTAGGGAGCGAGGCCTTCTGTGGGCTACATTTGGAGACAGATATTCTTAACGCTCCCTGAAGCCTGTGCCCAGGCTCTTAGAAATGCAATAAATTGTCATTAAAACACTGAAAAACAGACCTAAATTTAACAACAGCCATGACTTTAATTTATTAACCTTAATCCACTCTTGTATTCTGTGTTAAAAAGAGAAGTAGATTCGCACCCAGCTTTGGCAGGTTGTGGCGTTTTCAGATTTTAATGACAGACACAGCAGATCTTCCAGAGCAGGAATTCTGATTTGTTGCTAAAAGGAGTTAATAAAAACATTTTCAGCTACGAATTGCTCTCAGCAATTGCTGAGATTTGCTGTAGGATTTTTTATTATTTTTTTGGAATCCAAAAACTGCTAGTAAAGAGAACATGCCAATCAGTGCCTAAATTGTGCACATGCATATTTAAATGGGCAGCATTGTGTGTTTTGCAGGCATATATTGCCATTTTATAGAACAATTAAGTAAATATATCAACTTCAGTTGTTATGAAAATGCTGTATATATCAGACGTGACCTAAAGGAAATATGACTTTGTAAATTAGCACCTTGAAATTGGGACTCTTGTCTCTTTAAAAACCCCTGCTCTTTCTGAAACTCCGCCTTCAGGAAGTCATCACAACATGGCTCCTATTTAACAACGTTGTTACCAGCATTTCACTGATTAGTAGCTCCTATAATGAGCTCAGCAGATGTGCAGATCCACCAGGTGTTTGCTAATTGTTGCTGGCTATTCTGAAGGAGCTGATTGGGGGAGGTGCGGGGGAAGGCTGCTCTGTGAGACGGAAGCTTGGAAACTGCAGCTCTGAGAAGAAGCTGCAGGTTCACCGAGGTTGAATGGTTGCCATGGAGATTAAAGGATTTCTCAAACAAGCATGGAAGAATGAAAGCAACACTCCCGGTATGATTCTGATGAGGGCATACCATTATATCATTATGAAAAGCTCAAAAACGTCCATTTTACATAATACTGCTCCTTCAAGCGTGTTCGTGGTTTCTACATTAGGCTAAATGGATAGCTTTTCTGAGCTTAGGGGCTCGGTGCCAACATTTATTGCACTCTCATCATCTCTTAACGTTTAGTTCAGATGATGGAAAAAGGAACAAATGCACTGGATGAGAGTAGAGAGGTAGACCGTGCATTTGGCAGAGGTAGAAGGTTAGAAAACTCATGAAGAGGAGTCATAGAAATATAACAGATGAATGGAAGAGCTGTGTGTGAGAAAGAGCATTGTTGTTGGGGGGGGGAGGGTTGGGAGGTAGATGGATGAAGTGGGTGAGTGGATCAGGGAAATGGAAAAAGAAAGAGAGGGTGTGTGTGGGGGCAAGATTAAAAGCTAGAAAGCCAGAAGGCTGGACACGCTGATTAGAGACTGATGTTTCCAATAGCAGAGAAATTGCTTGGACTACTGGATGTGACTAAGAGCGCCGTTTGATTGGGTGTGTGTACACCGCGCAACGTTCCCACTGATTCTAATGAGTGGAAAACACAGAGGTGCATACGAAATGTTGATCAAGCAGAAGTTGGAGACCCATCCATGGCATCAGTCATCCACAGAGAGCATCGGTCTCAAATGATTCTGTCACCAGGCAACAGGCTTTCAGGCTCTTATTAGTGTCTGTGAAGTCAGATGTGTTGGTTTTGACTTCTGGAAGGTCGGTTTTTACAACTCTCCACCGTTTATGTAATGTTGACAATGTTTTTGTATCATTTTCATGATACATCATAATCAAAAGAAATATTTATGATCATATTCTAAGTTAAAATATGACACTTTAATAGTAGACAACTGTGAGTGTTACCCATTATTGTGGGCCTTGTAGTTTAGTCACAGTATAAAATAATGAATATTTCTGGAGTCAGAACCACATGGCTGTGGTAACATGGGATGGCCGAATGTGGCAACAAAACAAAAATAAAATTCTGAAGAATATAAAACACACAAATAAATCTAAGATCTAAGCAATAAATAGGTCTTATAATGTGAAGAAATTGACATTTTTAAAATCTTTTAAGTCTTAAAAAAGTTAAAATTTGTTTATGTTCCATTTTAAACCAGTGAAGAAATTTCAATCTTGGCCACAAAATTCTGTCTTTTTTCTATAATTTCTCTAGCCTGAAAATGCAATAGTCCAAATGGATCACTTGAACTTTTTAGAGATTTTTTTTTAGCACTAGTGGTATTTATCGAAAGTGATCAGACAGGAAGTGGGCAGAGGGAGAAGGTTGGAATACCAGCAGCAAAGGTCTAAAGCACTGGACCGGTCTTCAGGCATACCGGGCAGTTTCCCGATGGGCCAATGGGGAATTTAGTCCAGCCAGTTTTTTTGTTTAGTTTTTTAAATTATAATGCTTATTGGTTAATAAAACTGGTAGATTGGCCCATTAGTCATGACTGATACCAGACTGGACCAATTGCAGCAGCTCAGGGCCACGCCCCCTCCCTTAATGGCCACAGCTGGCCTCAAGGTTGGGAACTGAACCTAACATGGCTACACCAGCAACGCCCCACCAACTGAATGACTAACAGCCTATAATTTATAGGCCATTCAAGACCATGTAGAGTGTGTGTAAAAATGTAACTATAACTTTAAAAACAATCTATTTATGCCACAATTTTGCAGCCTTATTGTTTGTCTTAATATAATAGCAACACATCTAAATGGTGCTTAAATTTGTTAAACACATCTAGTGTTTCAACACATCTAAATTTGTTTAGATCTTGGTGACAACAGAGAACTAAGAATAAACACTCTGACTCAACGGGATAATTAGAAATAAATGGGAGATGAAAACTGTTTAGAGATCCAGGGAAGTTTCTGGCAAGCAGTAAAGGGCCAGTGGAGAGGAAACAACAGCAGGAGACTCCACTGAGCCGCCGCCGTCACCTGGAAGGCATTTAATGGCCTTACTTTATTTACTCATGCACATTTGTTTAACTAACAGAGCTGAAAACAAAATATCCGAAGAGATTAATGCAGGAATATGCAGCCAAAGATGATATCTCAGCTTTTCCTCCTAAACTACAGGATCCTTCGATTCCCATCATTTCCCAAAGCATTTGGCAAAATTGTGTTATGCTTGATAAATGATGGCACTTTACCTGAGAGTTTTATTGTAAATTGTATTGAGATTTGAGTGTTCGCCGAGGCAATCTATGAAACTATTTTTTGAAGAGCCTGGGAGTAGAAAACACATTGATTCCTGCGTACAATGCTGGTTATTTAGTGAAGCAATTTTTGGTACGGAACGCATAATACTGGTGACTTCAGCGGTGATGTGCTAGATCTAAACAGAAACATAAAAATAGATAATTATGTGAAAATATGACTGCATGTACCATTAGGGTAAAGAATTTCTTGAATCATAGAGAATTTATAAGAGTTGGTGTGAAATAAAAGTCATAGTTGGGTTCACTGAAAATGTTTTACGTTTATTGTGCTCAAGGCCCAAAATAACTACACCTTGTGCTGCAATCTGAATGCTAGAAATAAACTAAAACTTGTATTTTTTTTAAAATTTCTTTTCATTTTTTAATCAGGTTATGTTTTAGCTGTTTCTTCATGTGCTAAATTGGTAAACTTTTGCAAAATACCTATTTTCTAGTCTTCTATAAAATGTTTTCCTGTCAACTGATGAATTTACATCAGAATGTTGCCACCTAATAAGAGGTGAAAATACATGTTGTTTTTTTCCTTGAGATCTACAACAACTGCTTTTGTTTAGATCTGTTCAAAATGTCATTTTAGAAGCAAAGTGTCTGATCAAAAACACATTTTGTTCCTGCTGGCGCTCTAAAGTATGACGTTGCTAAAATGTCACCTGTCTTTTGTAGAGTGGGATGAACGCATGCCTAAAATGGTGATTGTGAAAACAGCTCATCAGAAGAGAGGCATTTTGGAAACAGTGAAAGATTTCTGACATGCTGTGAACTGAGAAGTTTATCTGAAAATCAAAGTGAAACTGGGCTGGTGCCTAACTGCAGCGGACATTGGAGTGAACCCTGAACATAACATTTCACCAGTCCATCACAGGGAAACACAGAGACACACAGGACAGACAGGCGTGTACATGCCCACACACACACTCATGACCAAAGGGCAATCTACAGAAAGTTTTTGGACTGTGGGAGGAAGCCGGAGTACCCAGATTAGAAGAACTGATCAACTTTTCTTCACTTCTGATACTAAACCTCAGGTTGTATCGGTTGATACTGACTCGATACAGAAAAACAACAGAATTTACTTAAAATGTTTCTTTATTTAAACACAGGCGTAGATGCACTGTACAACAAAAGTGTAAGAACAACTTTAATTTGGTCACTCAGTTCATTTAGGCATATCAGAGCCAATGCAAAATGAACTGCAACAAACGTTTTAAATAGAATAGAATAGAATAGAAGTACTTTATTCATCCCAGCAGGGAAATTACTTCGCAGTTACAGCATAGAGACAAGACACAATAACAACTACCACTGAGTAGTAGTTGTAGATAAAATAAAAAATAAGATATAAAATGCTATAAATTGTAAAAATATAAAATGCTGTTAATATAAAAAGCAACTTAAGAGCAGTCCTTGCAAAGATTCAAAAAAAATGCAGATATGTATATGTAAATATATGTACAGCAAGTGTGCCACAGTGCAGTTGTGCAAAATTGGACAACTGCACTGTGCAGTTGTCCACAGTGCAGTTGTGGTTCAGAAATTGCACTTCAGAAAGTGCAATTAGAAAGTCAAAGCGTAATGTAAAATAAGTAATAAAGCATGAGGCACTCAGAGCACAAAGCATAAAGATAAACTCAAAAGATCTGCCCTTGTGGATTGGGTCCATTGTCACTGACACCCTATCTAGATTTTCTTTCAATATAAGAACTGATACGGATATATTAATATCAGATCGGTGAATCTCTAACCCAGAGAGATCCCACATGGTCACGGTCACAACATGCTAATTCAACTTAGAAAGTTTAAAGTCCACAACCTTCCTGTCGAAAGGCAACAGAGCTAACTGCTCCCTCATCAGAAAAATTCTTGAGAAAAAAAAACTTGAATGAGTTTTTATAAACCGTCTATTATGACTCCTCTCACTTTACCACTGATTCCTCTTCTTATTTATTGATCGATTCTTTGTGCCATTTCTTTGGATAGAAGTACAAGCTCCCATTGAGTTGATTTGATAGAGTCTGATAGAAGTCAAGAGTCCATCAAGAAGGTTTTGATTAACAGAGTCAAAGTAAGAACTGACCTTTGAAGACGTGGATGCACTCCACTGAGTTTGTCTGTTTTTTTTAAGTAAAGCTCTTTAAGTAAATTTCAGTATTCCTCCAAACATCTTGAATATATCCTAAGTGTCAGTCATTTTTTGAAGCATTAACATTCCAATTCTGAAAGTAATCCAAAGTGTGGAAGCTCCAGATTAGTGAAAGCCTGTGCACAAAACCACTAGTCTCAGAGGCCTTTGGGAGTCCAAACCTCTACTGTTGAGTCATGTGACTAACTCTCAGACTGAGGTGGAAAAACTGCCTGGGTACAAATACAAGCTTATCAATAAAGGAGCTTTTTCCTGTTTGGTTGTTGCAGCTCTGGTGATAAAAGATGACAGAACAAGATTATATCCAAATCTGGGCTTTATCATCTTGTCTAAGAGGTATTAGAACTCTTAGGCTGCGGAGAAACTTTAGGTTTCTGTGAGACTTATGAACTCTTTATCTTTATTCAGGTTAGACAATAATTTGAAAGTTCATTTCCTTGTCATAAAACTTCCTCTTTGACAGAGTAGTTTGTAATGTAGAAATGTTATTTTTGGTCTTTCTTAACCTTCATATTTGTTTGTGTGTTTCTTAGCTCAGTTGATAACTAATGAATAGAAATGAGTTTAATTAATATGTAATTATTGACTGGATTAACTCTAGTTGATTATGCTAATAATCTTTAGATGAAGTGTAATGATCTTTGATTGATCCCAAATAAATCCAAATCCTGAAGAATACACAAAAAAGTAAAAGTAAGTTGTTGCGGCTTTGACCGAAAAAGATGAAAATGTATGTAAGCCTCCAAGAGTGACTGAGCTCTATACCAGCTACATGTGTGTGTATGAGTGTGTACCTGCATTCGTGCACTCTCCACAAGTCCACGCAGGTAAACGGGGCTTTACAGTGGTACTTTTTGCAGGAGTCTGATGAACATCCGACGGAGAGCCCTTGCACGCTGACCTGGGAAACCCCGTCCCGTGGCTGGCTGTCCAGTGGCATGTAACGGCCGTTGAGGCGTAGATCCCTGATGCAGCCTGCAGAAGGAGGAATCAAAGCGGAGGACTCAGTGGAACAGGGAAATGCTGCTGTAGGAATTCATCTACCCAGACATCAAATTAAATAGAGTTTAGCTTGAAAGTCCATGTTACTGATAGATTAAAGGACTGGTTTATTTTTTCATTCACCAAAAAGGTTCTGCAGAGTGCCAACAAGTTTTACGTCAGTTGCTGAATAATGAAAGGGGGAAAAACACTAAGAGGATTAAAGTCAATGATTTCCATGCATATGGGATATAACATTATGTGTTCCATAGTGCTTTGTTATCTACACTAATTAAAATTTCTTCTGGTGCAGTCCCCTGATAAACTTATTAAAGTGGAGTGTGACCACTGGCTGTTAGATACTGAAAATATCTGTTTGGAGCAAACCCCTTAACCCCTGCTCACCTATAGCAAAAGTCTGCCAGCAACGCCGTGTCTATTACAGCCACAGTAGAGGAACCTTCACTCCAAGCAGCAATTAAAATAAACACATCCTTTGTGATCAGGCTACCAGTCAGTGATTGAATGCAGCAGGAGCTGAAGCTGTACCAGGTACAGAAGGAATAAAGTGCTTAATGCTTGATATGCATTTCTGTGAACTTTTGAGATGACCTCCAGCTGAACCCAAAACTAAACTAACCTACAGCTCATCAGTTCAGTGTCACATTTTCTAGCCAACTTAGAATTGTCTACTTGTTCGCTCCGGTGAACTAAGCTGTATTAGCAGTGCTGCAGCTTGGATCTCATAGCTGACATTTATTAACCATCTTATTGGTGTTGGAGTGTTTCCTTGTGGTTTGGTTTCAGAGACAAAGTTCAGACTGCTGAGTAGCCAGCGGTGGCTACTTTCTTGTCACAGGAGGATATATCCATTCTGAAGCTAGCTACAGATCTGATAGGCTAACTTGTGACTGAGCAACCGGTGCTGCAAAATGAGAAAGAGACTACTCACTTAAGTTCTCTTTGGAGGGGCTAGTGACTAGCATGCTTAGGCTGGTTGTTTTCTTATCTGTTGACAATTAGCATGGATAAGCTAGTGTTAGCATTGAATTTGTTAGCGTTAGCATTGGCCAAGCTAGCTACTAGCATGCCAATTGGCCATTCACCCATGACTCATACTTTCATTTTTAAGGGAAACTTCATCAAGATAAATAGTTGGCATACAATGTCTATAAGAATCATAAATTAGATTTATTGACATGTGAGTTTACTGACATCCAACATGACAACAAGCATAAACATACTTTACTATGCCGAGCTGAAGTTGGCTTCTGACTGAGGTTTCCAATTCAGCAGATGGCTAAAGGGCGATTCCACCTAATTTTTTTCTCCTCCTAAACAGAAGAAGTAGGCAATCTAATGTGTGACTAGCCTAAGCATGCTAGCCACTAGCTTCTCCAAAGCTAACGCAAGAGAGTAGCCTCCTTCTCATTTGCCAGCGCCGGCCATCACTAAACCCGGATATCTCTAGTTTCTAGCTGTAATAATTGAAGCTGTGTGCTGACTCTAGATTGTTCCTCTTTAGGTCCAAATATAATAACTTCAGTTTTGCTTCTGGAGTGTTCTGGAGAAAGTTATTGATTTGTTCTAAGCATTTGTTCGGGGTATTGTTGGGTTCTGAGTCGCCTGGTAACATCATAATGTAGAGCTGTATATCATCTGCATAGTTATGGCAGCTAATCTTATTTCCTGTTATAACCCGAGCTAGTAAAAGCATATTGAATAAGAGAAGTCCAAGGATTGAGCCTTGGTGTACCCTGCATGTGACTTCTGTCCTCTATGAGAAGTTATCTATTGAATCAAATAAATCCCAGTTTTGTCTTTTTTGTAAGATTCAAACCAATTGAGTACTTGACTGGAGAGTCAAAGTCTTTGGTTTAATTATTGTAGAAATCAGTGGAAGTTTGCTAATTAGGTCATATGGCTTCCTATCAGGATGAGAAACCAGCAGCTTTTACACCATCAGATTTCAGCTCTATGTCCTGAATTTGATCAATTCAATAAAGGTGTTTATTTTTGTCTTTTTGTTGTAATAATCTTTATTCCATTAAACTATAATAAAACCATCATGGAAATTAGTAATGATGTTACTCACTGTTAGGAACTCAATGTCTCAGAAACCAAACCAGAAACAGCCTTTAGAGGACTTGTTATGTGTTTTAATATCAATTTAAATATCCCACTATTCCATATACCTTCATTCAGACAACGAGAATAAAAAAATGGTACACAGATGCACAAGAGCTGTAAAAATAACTATATGACATATAATACAACAATTAAAACATGTAGGACAAAACAGTAGAGTGAAATAAAATAAAGTGGATGATATTCATTACAGTAAGTCAAAGAAAAGAGAGTAAAAGCATATTTTTAATTAGACTTCACAACAGTGAGTGAACATGTCTGTCTATTGTGCAATTACAAAGCATCCCACTGTTTTGGAGCTGCAGCGCTTTATCACCTCTGAGTCTGCATCACGTCTTTGGAACATATAAAAACATCTGGTGCACTAACCTGAACAAGTGAGATTGTACATATGGGTGCAACAACTTAAATAAAAAAAAGAGCACAGATATTAAAATATTTAAAACAAATAAAAGCACCTTGGAAAATAAATTACAAACAAACTGGAAGGAGGCAGAGGAGATGAGTTAGAATTTGTGATATGTGCACGAAACATTTCGCACCAGTTGAAAGTGAGAAATGGAAAACTGGCTGACTCCAAAAAGAAGAGGGTTACAGTAATCCAGAAAGAAGGTTCTAAAAGAATGAATTATTGTTCAGCATTTCATTTCCACACAACAGACTTTCTTCCAAAACAAGTTCAACAGAAAAATAAAAAATATATATATTTCACCCATCAAATTTAGATGAGAGATCCATTCCAAAGTCATCCAGCCAAATTTGTGTCATGTGATATCAGGGAGAAAACGTTGATATATGGGTTCTTTCTGGTTTCATTAAGCCTAAGCAGCATGACTTCAGTGTTTTTTCTCATTAATATTCAGTAAATGAAGAGCCCTTCGTCTGAGGTCAACAAGGCAATCAAGGAGAGGCTAGACAGAGGATCCAGCCAAGCACCTCAGTGGAAATAAACCTGGCTGTAATATGCTTAAAACATGAAAGGACATGTTATGCTTCTGAAAATAGCTCCAACCTGGAAGGAGGAGAGAAAAAACAGAGGCCCAGAAATGGATCTTTGTGGTACTCCACAGGGACAGAGATAAACTCACTGATGCTGACAAAAAAACTACAACCACCGCAGAGCATCTGCTGTCAACCAGACCTTTCCTGGCTAAAGATCAGCAAGTTATAATCTACTTTAGCTATGTTTCCATCCAGTTGTTATGCAAATTTTGAGAGAACTTTTAAAATAAAAGTTTTTCCATCTACTGGATCAGAGGGAATTACCAGGCTATGGAAACCATGACCTCATCAGATGTTGACACTATGTACAGCTGTAGTAAACAAGATGCAGGTGCTGCAAAGTAGCAAATATCTATGAAAAATGGAGGGAGTCCCCTCCAAGCTGGAGGTTTGTACTGAGAAATTTCTCAGAGCTTTGTGCCTCTGGTGAGACACAGTAGAGATAAAAACAGATTTTCTTATTTTCTTCTTACAGGATTTTAAGTTATAACCATCAAAACAAGAAATAAATGTTTTAAATATTTCACTCTCTCTGTAATATATAATATACAAACATTTCATTTCTGAAATAAGTCACAAAAGATATTGAACTTTTTCACATTTTTTGACTTTTTGTACTTAAAATGTAATTCTCAGTTTGAACTTGTGTTGTGCTCCATGCTGTCCAGTTGTGTGGTAAACATGTTACACCAACAATATTAGGCCAGCACAAACTGAAACAACCCCCGGCTTATATTTGTTTAATGTGCATAATGAGGACAGTATTTTCTATTTTAAATCAATCAACATGTGTTTTGTTTATTGCACAGAAGCTCCATGGCGTGTTATTAGGTATAAATGAGTGTCTGAGGACATATTTCCTGTATTTCTGTTTTTAATCTCCTATCTGCCAACTTATTGTATTTAGTAAACATTTCTTTCTCTATCTACCACATTTTAGAGAAAGATATTCACAAAAGTAAATCCAAACAAATGTGCACATATTCAGTCCCTCATTCCCTGCCACAATCTATCAGTCTTGCCTCTGTTGAAAAGAAATGCTTTAAAAAGCCATTTAATAAACTCATGCATTGTCTTTTATTGCCTGAGGCGCAGCTGTCTAAATGTCTTACTGTCTAACTCCGGGGAGCTCTCAGGCTCTCTTTCACTCTGTGCCTGCATCTTTTATTTCTGACCTTTTTCTTGATCAATTATCAAACAGTAACACTTTTTCCAAACCAAAAAAAAAATGTTTCCTTAGACTCATAAGTGCTGAAAGAGTGGGCAACTTCTTTTCTTGCCTTTTGTGTGTGTTTGTGCGTGTTTTATAGGTTTTTAAATATCTTCTCGCATTCAAACCTTACGCTTTTTATTTAACCTTGATTTAACCAGGTGAGTTGAGAGCAAATTCTTATTTACAGTAACAACCTGGCGTATGCAGATGACCTTTTGCGTCTTTTAACTGTTAACATTTTGCACAACTCGATTTAATGTAAAAATGTTTGTCAAGTCATCTGGGAACGGATGTCAAAGCTGCACTGCAGGTGTGTGACAGGCGATGACAGGAGCCACCAAACCTCTGCTAGGATGGTGAAATAAAAACAGAAGTCCTGATATTTTATTTAAATAAAAAACAGACATAAATCTGAACTACTTTCACGTCTGTAAAGAGATGAGGAGATTTGCAGAGGATGCACAGGAATTAGAACAATTAATGAGCATGAAGAATCATTCTCCTCCACTGAAACCACAAGTTTACATACTCTGAAGAAATAGACACAGACATTTTTCTCCCCACTGTCTGAAGTTAAATCAGACCAAACTTCTCCTGTTTCAGGTCAGTTAGAATCAGAAAAAAATATTTCTCTTTGCTAAATGCCACAATAATGAGAGAAATAATATGTCAGATTTGTATATTAATGTCTTCAAAATCAGAGGTTTACTTACATTTCCTCAGTATTTGGTAGCATTGCCTTTCACTGTATGACTTGGGTCAGCAGTAGGGATGCACGATATTATCGGCATGGCATCGCTATCGGCCAATATTAGCTGTAAAATTTAAATCGGACATCGACCATTCCGTCAAAATAACTCACTGATATAAAAGGTGTTGTTAAGCCACTTTGTAACCGTTGTGGCCGTATGCTGAGGGTCATTTTACATTTGGAAGGCCAGTTTGCCTCTGAACTGTAACATCCTGGCTGAAAACCTTAAATACTTGGTCCAATAATCCCTGTGTGAATTTGAAATCTGGCTTTTTAATGTTTCTTTAACGCAATAGCTTCCTCGTTGCTGATTGGCCTTTCAGCCCAGGACACGTTTTAATGTGGATGACAACACTGTCTTACCAACTTTTTTCATTTTTAAAAAATCTGTAACACAAATTTTTAAAGTAGCTGAAAAATTTTTTTCATACAAGGTCAGTGAGTATAAATCTGCTTGTGAAGCAGTGTACTGCCATCAGCTGGTCACTATCTGAGCGTTGTTGTGGCGCGTGCAGCCGGCTCTGGGGAAACACGCCATCCAGAGCGTTTGAGTGAATTAGCCATTAAAGTGTCATATCAATCATTCATTAACGCTCAGAAATGTCACAATCCCACCCTGATTAGGCTGCATATGAACAGATAAAAGAATCTATTTTCAGTGGCGCCTATTGGTTAAAAAAAAACTTCTTAACCCATCTCATACGCGCTCAATGGCAAAACAACGCTTTTTACTTTTAGTGTGACACATCAAACATGTCACATCATATTTAAAGCTTTACTCCGTCTCAAACTTCAAGTGGTGCATGTAGGAAAGATGGCCTGCCAAATTTATTTGGAATACGGTTGCATTTCTCGATTTCTGTTCAAGTGTTGCCTGTCACCTGAGATGCTTTGCTACGTCTGTTATTCGTGCCATGAAAGAGAAGTTCCCGACCTTTTTCCTTTTGACTCAATTATTTACAGTGTTTAGGATAAAGGTTTACTTATTCCATGCTTTGAAGTGACAGCGGCGACAGCAGTTCAAACCAGTTCTAATTGAGCGGTAGACCTCATAAGACGGGATGAATAGGCAGATAAATAAAGTCCAAACTCATTACTGTGTTTCACAGACAAGAATTCATAACAAGAATCAGAAGCACAGATCTGAACTTCTGTTGTGTTTACAATCAATTGTTCTGCACTGGGCTGAATAAGAAAAACACATCCCATCCAGCAGAGGAGATGAAATATAAAATATCAAAAACACAGAACTTTGTCATGGAATCTTTCAACCCGGGTGTTACCTCGCTGATTCTGATTCACATTTTTAACAAATCAAAACGAGATGAGGATCTATAAGATAAGTTAAAAACATATTTGCCCCCTTAGAGAGTGCTTCTGTTTTTACTTTTTCACCCTAAAATGTTTCAGTATCAAATTTCATATCAGACAAAGTCAACTTGAGTAAAAACAAAATGCAGTTTTGAAGTTAGAATTTCCTTTAAAGGGGAAAATACCAACCAAACCAACCTGCCACTGTGTCCAAAAGTGATTTTCCCCCACATTTAATCATCAATTAAGTATAATTACCCACAATTTCCTGGTTCAATTTCCTGATTACTGCCTGACCTGTGGAATCAAGAAATAACTGAAATAGAAACTGAAGTAGGCTCGAAAGTCACCCGTAAAAAGACAAAAATGAATCCAAATGCAGATCAGTGACTTGTTCCTGAGGTCCCACAAGAATTCAGAACAACATGTAAAGTACTGCTCTTAGTCTCCTATTAAATATTTGTTTCATATTCTGAAAGATTTACATTTAAAAAACAACAAAAAAAGAAATATCTGTAAAGGGGTGCCTGCTTTTTCATGTGTCTTTATTACTATGAAAACTCATGAAACAGAAAGAACAGAGAAAAAACCCCATAAACATTCTTCCTTCCTGTACGCAGGATGATGTGGAAGTCTCATCATTCCAAGGTGTGACTTCCACTCCTGTGGTATCACCTGCGAATTTATTGGTCAGGTGCTCTTTATGTGTCATAGCACGGTCATGTGTTATAAGTGTGAAAGGCAAATTTGTTTCCCGGCGCTAAAAAAAAACAAAACAGCTCGACTACGCCTGAGGTATTTTGCATAGATGAGCAGATGTGCAACTCGGGAGGAGGGGAGTGAATACCAATTGCACTCTGCACCTTTCAGACTCGATGAAGATGAGAAAAAAAAGAAACGCCATGAGTCACTTTCCTTTCACGTCACAATATTCACTACGGTGTTGGTTAATAACATGATATCCTAACAAAATACACTTAGGGGTTCATGCTGCAATGTGAAAAGACGTGAAAAAGTTAAAAGGGTGTTTTGACTTTGCATGAGCTTCGTTAACATGACTGTAGACTTTAAACAGACATGAGACATTGTGTCATGGTCAGAGGTAACAGACATACTGGTTATGTTTCAATCCAATTGAAACATAACCAGTTGCGAACTTTCAAAAAGTCGCAAAAAAAGAAAATGCTAATTAGGCGCGTTTCTGCTCTTTGGAGTGAATCAACCAGGCTATGCAAAGCGTAATTTCATCAGAAGATATCGTTATGCATGCTGCAATAAACTAGCATGGGGAAAAATAAAGAGAGGTTTTCAGGAATGTGTTGCTATCGGATACGTTGTAATTGTTCTGTCCTGTCAGCTAGGATCGGCGACGTCACCTGCTGTCCGCATAAAAGACAGGAAAGACACAGCTAATCAGTTATGTGAGGTAAATGTTTGTTATTCGGATGATGTGTGTCTATTTCACTGTCAGAGCTTGGAAATAAATCCAGGAGCAGCATCTCGTTTTAACCAGAAAATTTCTCATTAGAACAAGAAAATCTTGGTATAATGAGAAGCAAACTGCTTTAAAACAAAAACGTTTTTCATTAGAATAAGTAAAACCTGTTTAATATTACAATTTAAGAAGAAACCTTTTCATTAAAACAAGATGAGTTTGATATCTCATTATAAAGTTTCTTGTTTTAACGGGATATAACTTTACGTTCCTCTGACTGATTACGACTTGTTAAAAAGGCGTAAAGCGGCGCGCTGTGACTCTCCTTCTCCTGGTTATTCTGGACCACATCTAAAAATCCCAAAAGGTGTTGCTGTTCTACTATGTCTTACGTAAAAGAGATGATATTTTGGTTTTAATGAGATATAAGTCAATCTTCAGCTTATTTTTAAATCTTGTGACGAGAAGGTTCTCTCGTTTTAAAATGACGCTGCGCCTTCATTTATTTCCAAGCTCTGGCAGATAAACTCTTTTTAGCGCATTAACGCTTTTTCAGAAAAACCAAAAACCACCTCTAATGCGCATGAAAACTTTTGTTTTGTAAAATAGAGGAAGTTTTTTCACATTTTGTCATTCCCATCAACCTTTTCAAGAGTGATAATTCAAAGTAATGTGAAGTACAAACATGGTTGTTGTGTGACGGAACGGAGCAATCTTGTCGAAGTTACAGTCAGACTCAACAATTCCCCAGAAAGGGATGTTTCAGAGTTTGGAAAGATTACAATGCACAAAATCTTTCTGAACCTTTGACCTTAAGACCTACAGAATACACACCAAGTTGCCGTTCTTACCCACCTTGAAAACTCTTGTTGCTTTCCGAGGGGAAGGAGTTCCCCAGCATCACGGCGGTCGGGTCGATGATGATTTCCCGGCTTCTGCTCTGCCATCCCGTCACCTCCCGCTTCCCTCCGCCGCCATCCAGCCGCAGTGTCATCTCGTTGTCGTGTCTGTCCAAGGAGACGTCGTGCCACTCGCCGTTGTCAAGGCGATAGCTGGGTAGGGTCAGGTTGTAGTCTCCGTCGCCGAGGTTGTAGAAAGTGCAAAGAAGGCCCTGAAATACCTGCAAAAGGGAACAAAAGGGATACCTGGAGTTTGTAAAACAGTTTGTATATAAAACAGCAGTAAAATGATGAGCCTCACAAGCAACATGAATTATTCAGACGTTATTAAAGATGTTCCAGGAACGGAAAATGAATACTCTTGCTTTAATAGATCAACAACAACACAAACAAAGCAAGTAAATAGATTCTATGGCTCATTCAGGAAATGATTACATTACCAATCATCACACTGATTATTCGGAGTAAGAGAAACCTTGTAGCATGAGGACAATTATGTCTACAGCGCTAGAGAAAGAAGGGCCAATGCCTGTTGCTCTAGTCTGCAAAACTGAACATAGTTTGGATTCTTTCAAAAAACCACAGTCACCAGAGACCTGATACAGCACAGGAAAAAAATGATATTTTATGAGTTTTACAGATTTCACTTGTTTCTCTGCCGCAGGTACATATAACAGCATATTCATGTGGTTGATTGGCAGCAATAAGACCCGCCTCCTGGCTCTGATTGGTTGTTTTTGACCAGGAGCATTTCTTCAGACGACAATAGTAGCTCAGGGAGGAGGAGGAGGAGGCGATCGATCTTTCCAGTTTATCTGCCTAATACCATACATTCATGGCATGGTAGACATATTTTTAATAAAAGTCATGTAGTGCAGTTTTAAGTCATATATATTTTTTAAATTTACTTTTTTAAACTTACTTCTCAATTATTTTAACTTACTTTGCATCAAAATGTTCAGACGTTTTGTGGAAGAGTTAAGGTCAGCAGTCACAATTAAACAATGAGGAAGAGTCCCTGACGGAGTGAGATGGAATTCATGGGGGCGTCCAGAGCTAAACCCATGCTAAGGGTCTCAATAGTTTTTCACAGCACAGTTACAATCTTTCATTAAATGAGAACAAGAACAAAAACAGCGTTTTTCTGCCCTGCAGCGATGCTGACAGCATCATCATGCAGTTGAGTCATGTATTCCGGTAACTCTCGGCGGTATGAATTTATGAGCAAAATAACATGATATCTATCGAAAAAAAGGAAACAAAAGTCATCCATGATGCCTCAGTTGTCCAATTTTTATCAACAAGTAAAGCGCTTTAAAAAGCCGCCTGATTTATGTTGGAATTACTTCTCTCCCAACTTCTGATTCTGAAAGAACCAGAAGTTTATTTGAGCACAAAAACAATGTGTTGTTTCTAATGTTGGTGAAACAAAGTGAAGCGAATCAGGTTAACGTGATGGTTGAGTAAATCTCTGCTTTCATCACGTCTCACATTCCACACATTTACACCGTATGAGACTTTCCATCCATCCATCCATCCATCCATCCATCCATCCATCCATCCATCCATCCACCCACCCACCCACCCACCCATCCATCCATCCATCCATCCATCCATCCATCCATCCATCCATCCATCCATCCATCCATGCATGAATGAATGATCATAAGGTTTGAACATATTATTGTTGTTATGTCTGCAGTGAATTCCCAACCATTGAGGGCTTTCTGTCACACTTTTAAAAAGAGTGATAATAATCAGTTTTTTGAAAAAAAAAATCTAATCTGATTATGAAGTAAAAAAAAAGTCTATTCAAATAATATCTCTTTTGTATTTTAATATAGTAGCAGACATCCAAGACTATGAAAAACACCATGGGTTCATAATGGAATCAAAGTATGAAATTCTTTTTAAAGTAGGGCTGTCACATAAGTTTTGATTAATAACATAGATTGTAATGCAATAAATCATTTTATTTTATTTTTCACATACGGGGGTTAAAACTGATCTGACTGAACGCTGGAAAAGACTATTGTTGTGTTCAAGTTGTGTTAAAGGAGTTCGCCGATTAGCAAAGCTATTCAAGCCTAAAATAGCATCTCAGTGATGAACATGTAGCAGCAGCGCAGACGTCCCCGACGCTAACAGCAGCGTCCACAGTCCACATATCTAAAGAGGTTCCATGAACGATCAGGAGTCCCTGAAAAACTGGAAAGCTGAATGGTTGGAATAGCACTTTACATAAAGCTAATGGTTGAATAACATGAAAGACAACCCTTCTAGGACTACCATTATAAAAGTCCGCATGAGCATCTTTTTACATTTTTGGATGCTGCAGAGTCATTATTAGGAGCACTCCAATGTTCTTTACATCTATAAAATCCTTATAAGTCCTCCTTTCCAAGTTTGTATGCCATTTATCAATAATAACTGATTAAAAATAGAAAATTTGCAAAACAATAACAAGAACTCCATCCGTTTATAATTTTTTTGACATATTTTTGTAAATATGAAGAGTTTCCTAACTTTATTTACCAAAGTTCCCAATACAAAAAAGTTGCACACAAGCCTTCTAAACCAAACACAATTTATTTGGAGTTTTTTCAAAGCTTCGTTTCAAAGTTACAGCCAATTTTCTAAAAACAATAAAACGAGGGAAAATAAAAAAAATGCTTTTATCAGTGCAATCAGAAAAAAGAAGTGCAGAAGATACATTGCACATTGTACATCAACAATAAAATACAAACATTTAAATGAAAGTGTGTCAGTCTTTGTGTATTCACATGAGAAAATGTCTGTCCATAATTTTTTTTTTTTGGGTGTTTGCCTTGCAAGAGCAGAGCCAAATAGCACGTGCAGGAAACGGAAATGACTTTCATGAAATCTCACCTGAAGTCATGTGACATTTCATGAAATCTCGTAGTATTTCATTCTGTCAACGTCAGAACAACACAGGAAGTGATTGGCCAGACCCGAGCTGATCTACAAATATAGGGATGGATGCCACATCATGTTTGTGGACCCATCCTTTTTACTATAAATCTGTGAACTCGTCTGCGCGCGCACAGCAACTCGGGGGGGATGTTTAGGGTCGGAAAAGGAAGCGCAATTCTTACAGTTTAATATGCAAAAAAAAAAATTGCTCTACCTTACATGGTTCGAATTCTACCGGCATTTGAAAAATATGTATGCATCTCAGATCGCCGGCGATCTGGTAGCCCGAATCGACTTTGAATATCTTAGTTGTTGAGTTCGGATGTCTATTTATTCAAAAATATTGTTTATTTTGTTGACATACAGTTTTTGATTAAAATGTTAATTTCAATTAATTTGTTAAATAACTTGATCAGAAATTTTAATCAAATCCCACCACTACTTTAACATCTTACCAGAGCGGTGATAAAGTATTCATTTCTGAAATAATGAATCATTCAGAAATCTTAATATTTACCCGATGATACTGATTGCTTAGAACTCATTAGATTGTCAGTTACTGTGACTTCTTTCCAGCTTTATGGGAACGAGGTTGTAAGGGTTTGAAGTTCACCTTAATGAGCTTCTATTTCACATGATGTTAGGACTCATCATGCTATGCATCACAGGTTCATCTGTAAAAAGGCTACATAAAACTAGCTACTTATACTTGTCTGTGTTGAAGCAGCCTCGGCACGTATTAGCCTAATAATCAGCCTGGAGCCATTCTGAGGAAGAAGTTGGAGGCTACCAGGTTCTGTCAGGCATACAATGTTTGGAGGGAAGAGTCTGCGGCTCCTACTGAGACCCAGTGTCCCCGTAGAATGACAAGCAAGTACAGTCTGTCAGCAGTTTACACAGAAAAACCCCCTCCAAGGCATTCACTGTCACAAACAAACTCGCGGGGCTGATGGAGACAAAACAAAAAGATCTCTTTCTAAAACAGTTTCCCTCAGCTCAGGCCATTAATCTGCTTTTGTGACAGTCCAGTCTTGGTACATGTAAATATTACACTGATTTCACATTGAAGCTCCAAGCTTAAAACTGGCTCTCTTTCAGTTGGGTCTATTTAAAGTAAAACTGAAGTGTTTAGCCATAAATACCATAAGGAAAAGCTTACAATCCTCAGGACACCAGCGTAGCTAAAATGGTGGCAGCATCATGTGTGGGTGTTCTGGTGCTCTTCACAAAATAGATGACAACACGAGGGAAGAACTTTATGTGGAAAAACTGAAGCAACCTGTTTCAGAATTGGAAGAGACTGAAAATTTGCTGCAAAAAAAAAAAAAAAAAAAATTCTGGCTCATTAATTGGGCATTTAAATAATAATAATAATTTTGGGAATACCAACTGACCTAAAATGGGAAAAACTGAATATGTTAAATTATTAACAGACAGAATAGGAAACATGGACACATAATTGAAAAGGCAGAAAACATTAGTACTGATAAACCCGATTCATTTATTCTCCCTCCAACCAGCACAGGACCAAAGGCTTTCCATCAGGTTCTGATGTTATTCCCTCATCAAAAACACACCTGGAGTGTTGACTTCCAGGATTAATGAGAACCAGTTTGAACAGTAAACTGGACTTAACTGCATTGTTTGATCACTAGGATCAATTTGTGTTATTGGAGTCAAATGACTTTCTTTGTAAAGTGTTTAGATTTGTGAACTGGAGCAGCATAGTTAAACTTTTCAGTGCTGTTATAGTTGTTAAAATGCTTATGTTGTGTTGTTGTGGTTTCTCGGCTTTGTGTTTTATCTCTGTCTGCAGGTTTAGAGGCAGAATGCTGTAATGCTTCACTAGTGAAAGTAAATTTGTTTGGCTTCACCTTGACAGTCACACAACAATTCTGGATGCCACAGAGCAATACATTTATTTCTTCCTTCAAAGTAAGAAATAAAATAATAAACTGAACTGAACTGAAGTTATGTATCTTTTCTACACTGTACAGTATACAAACATCTGGTTTCAGTCATTTTACTGAAACTGAAGTAGGATATCGACAAAAAATATAACAAGTTTTCTTTAAAAGCAAGCTTCTTTTAAACCAAAAATGGCATTTGTCTATTCATTTAATAAAATAAAAAAAATCTAACTTCAGAAGGAATTATTCATTTTTCTAAGTGGACAAATCAAATGAAACTCATTCGCTTTAGGGAGATCCACAAATGAAAGTTCTAAAACTGTCTGCATGTTAATTTGAAACAAATCCCAAATCAAAAGGCAATTTGAGGTAATTATGGTGAAAATGCTGAAGTGACTGAAGATTAAGCTTCAGATTTAAATATTTTAAAGGTGGAAAGACTCCAGTTGGTCTGAGATAACTTAGAGCTGCTCCTTTTAATACCGTAAGGATATGCAACACAGATCCACAGTCCAGGATAAATGTCTATTGTCTTTTTAAGGAAAGTCAAAAACATGAATGTTTCTAAGACAAAAATGTACAAATAGAAAGCAATTAACACATTTATTACAACGAACTGCACTGAGGACCTGAAATAAAACCATAAAATTGCATGCCTGCACTTTTTCTGTTTTTATTTTAATTCCAACGCCTCTCTGTCATCCGTGCAGCACGGAGGGCCGGGAATGCAGGAAGGGTGGGGGGGAAGAGAGACGGAATATGTCCGAAGGCTGTTTTAAGAAAGACACGGTGGTGGGTGGGTCGTCCTCATTTCAATTTCAAACTGATCCTCCAAGTGTCCCACTGAGCATAATTTCCTCCCCTCCATCTTTGTCTGCTACTGCCAGCGCGTAAACAGAGGGCTGAGATGAGAAGGGCAGGCAAACTGAGACAAAGCAGGAGAGATGTGACGGGGACGTGGGCGCACACCAGTAACTTCCTCACTTCTCCTCACCATAATAAACATAAGGCAGGTTTCTGAAGGAGGACACTGGTCAAAAATGCAAATCATTACTCTTAACTTTACATACCCGACTACAAATGTCCATATCTTTGCTTTTCTTAAATCCATTTCTCTCACCTATTCCTGTCCTAATTCATGCATTAATGACTCCCTACTTTTAACAAGAAGTTGGGTAAGATGTCGAACACCTCCAAGGCTGTTTGGCTTTGGGACGGAGGCTCATTCCAGGGCTTCATTATAAGGTAATAATTATGTTCACAATCCACCAGGGCAGTGCTTTTTATCCAGACATGCTCCCAGCCACCTGATTTAACCCCAATTAAAGCAGAACAGAGTGGTGTGATTTGACTCCAGCTCTGCTCCCTGGGTGGCATGTATGAGAATGTGGTAGATGGTGTGACTGGAGTTTGCAGGAGCAGTTTCCACTTTGCGTGTGCCACTCTGCTTTGCAGTCAGCACTTCCAGAGAAGGGAAACTTTTAATCCTTCAGATGCTTCTTAAAATCTGCAGCGTTTTTGAACCAAACATTTTAATCTAAACACATTTGCTCGTTGTGTAATTGGTAATTCTAGGCCTTTAATGATTATTTAAGAAGTTCTTTTTTTATGTGAATCGATTCTTGGGATTTTTGCCAATTTTCAATTGCCCCAAATTACTTCAATTTATTTATTTGTTTCCTATGGAAGTAGTTTAGATAATGAACCTGGTTTGTATAAAGACCAGACAGATATATGAAGCTGTCATTTCCAGTACTGATACTTCTCTTATACTCATTCTGAATGCATACAAAGTGTTTTTGGAAAGACATTTTAATCTTGACTAACATGAAAATGGAAAGAAACTGACATTTTGATGAATGAATGAATGAATAAATGAATGAATGAATGAATGAATGAATGAATGAATGAATGAATGAATGAATGAATGAACTTCAGACATGACGTTTAGACTGGTGGCTGAGGTTGCAGCTCTTCACCCATACGGGAGAAGAGCTCCCGTATGGGAGTCATTAAAGGAAATGACCACATCACGATGAACCAGATTTTCCTTTAACCATGCAAATATGCTACCATTTAAAAAAAAAAATCTTGAAAACACAAAAGTTTGGTTTGCTAACAATCTGCACAGCCGACACCATCAACCCAACAAACCCACAAACCCATCCAACACAACCAACCAACCAACCTGTCCAACCAGACCCAATAGGGTAATAGTGCATCAAAATAAGATCCAGAAATCTGACAGGCTGTCTACTAAGTAAATAAATGAAATTTAACAGGGTGTGTGGTAAAAGCCCTGATGTGAATTCTTAACAACTGAGTGTAATTCCTTTGTAATTTTCAGCTCAAGGAGCTTTAGTTTGATGCTTTATGGAATACCTAGACAATAGTGTTTTTTAGGCTACATGTAATGACGATAGGTGGCCATAAAGCAATTAACAAAAGCAAATAATTTTCCAAAGCATCTGATAAAAAACTAGACAAGCAGGTGTAGTTTTTTTTTTATTCTAACAAAAGTTCAGCTGACCTACAGTGAGGAGCATGGACAAGTTCGGCCAAGTATTTCATTCCTTCATGCAGAAAGCCTTGTAAAAATAAATGAGCTCAGCAGTGTGACCTTTGGCAAAGCAGCGGAATGAAAGAGCAGCGTTTTAATGCCGTATCCTAATCAGTGAATGTCAGGTTATGCACCATCCCCGTGACTTTGACGAAACATAAAATGGCATTACCTGGTCATAACAAAATATGATGCTGTCAACTTTTTCTCTAAGGAGATGGCAATCAATTTATTAACTCTTCAATGACTTTAATAGTGCTGGCAGTGATAACCTGAGGCAATCCACAGTTTAGTTTTCAAACCGGGTTTTAAAAAAAACGTTATACAACCTGGAGCCATGTCTTGATAAATAGTTTTTACAGTGAGCTGGAACATGGTGAGTATTACCTGTGAAGGGTAATTCATCCAAAACAAGGTACTTATATATATAAAACTTAATTTTGTTTTTACTCAGTTCATCTTAATCTGACAGTAACATTTGTTTTAGGAGCTAAAAGTATTTCAAGTGTGGAAGAAAAGCAAAAGCTGAAGAAATCTGTAGGGGAACAAATACTTTTTCACTGTGCTGTACGATATGCATCTGTAACGTGAGATAACATCAGAAATCCACAAAGTTCCCCGTTACAGTTCATGTTGTTTGTATATTTTAGAGTGGATCTGTACAGTATATATGCACAGATTTAAAGATTTCCCACAGTTAAATGCTTTATTCCCTCATTAAGCCAAACACAATCAGTCCCCTAATTTCCTGAAAGTATATCCAACCAAGAGTAACTCACACTAATTCCTCCTTCTGATTAAAAGCAAACAAAGCTGTTAGAGAGAATAACATAACCCTGGTAGCAATATGCTCATACTCCAAGCAGAGACCAAGGCAGAATATCCCGCGTGTCACTGCGGGGAGCTTTTTCATAAGATTCACATATCCCCATGCTGTCTGCACCCCGGAATAAATGCACTTTATGTAGTGGATAAATGATGTGAACCTGCTCCCCATGTGGCGGTGCTGAGGGAGAGCCGTGACATTTAAGAGGAAGTGCAGGAACGGATGAATCGAAGGAAGAGACAGATGGATGACAGACGGGGATCGTAGGAGAGGTTGCACTCTAATGGCGGCTGTGATATGGATCCTGTAATCATCATCAGTTAGACACTGAAGTTTGATCAATACGCGCGGGCACAGTGCGGGGTGACAAACAGGAGCGAGCGTCCGGGAAGCACCGGAGAGGCGCCGCGCCGAGCCGTCCAAGACAATAAGTCAAGTCGAGACAAAGCAGGGAAACTGGCAAATGAACAGAAATGAAGGAACATTTAAAGTGTGAACAGAACATATAGTGGGTGTAATGAAGCTCTGGAGACAAAATACAAAAAAGAGCATTTACTCTTTGTGACTTTGTCTACCAAAGGTGAGCATATTTGTAGCGGTATTAATACCATTACTAATAATAATAATAACAACAGCAAGAACAACTAGGGGTGCACCGATTGCAGTTTTCCAATTTCAAAAGCCTGACCTATCAATTTTGATTTTAAAGTTGATAAATAGAGAGAATGTTGACCACAGTAGGATGAATATCGTTAACCAGGCACGACCTGGTGGGCGGGGCTGTCAGTCAGTCATGTTTAAGTATCGGCCGATTTCACAAAATCAAGAAAATCGGCGCCAGTTTATGAGCCGCCTGATTTATCAGTGCAGCTCCCACCAATAACAATAGTTATAGTGACAATAGTCAACAATAGTTGACCTGTAATCATTTTCCATAGTTACACATTTCAGCTGAACTGTGACAATATTGATGAAAATGTACGCAGTAATTATTGAATCTAAATTTTTATTGTTACATAGTTCCAAATATTTCCAAAAAGACGTCATTATTTTAAACCAAAAGATCCACCAAGCTTCAGCCAGCTTTAACGTTGACTCTACAGTAGAGGTTAATGATTAACATGTCATGTGACAACCAGAGGAAGCCCAAACCATCAGCCTCCACCACCGTGCCTCAAAGCTGATGCAGGGCGCTTCTGATCATATGCTATGTTTGATTTTCACAAAGTCTCAGAGTTGTCTCAACGCGTTAGGGGTTAAGTTAAAACTGTTGAATCATGCATCATTTGAGCATTTTTTCTATTTTTATTATTATTATATTTTTATTATCTTGTACAAATGAAATCTTTGACAATTTTTCCACAATGAGGTGCTGACATGGATAGAGGTATCATACTCAACATACACATAAGGAAGGAGCATGTTTGGCAAAGACATACCAGGAACTCATCGTGTACACAGATGCTATATTCTGTTTGGTATATTTTGGTAACCTACGTCCACAAGACACTGGACTCTATGTTACATAACCAGATCACAGCTGAAGGATTTGTGACCCTGAAATGAACTGAACCATTCAACAGGCTTTCAATCAGGAACATCACAGGTATAAAAAAAAAAAGCGACACTGAACTTTGTCACATCAGGACTAAAGGATGAATAAACCAAAAAGAAGCTTTTGAAGCTGCTCATCACAAACTCTAAACACGTGGCAATACACCAGTGATTATGATGCGATCATGATGTCGTCTCTGTGTGTCTACACGGCCAGCTCACCTCCAGTCGCAGGTATTCACTCTGGTCTCTGGACACCAGGCTGACGATGATGCTGCTGTGTTTCCGGGTTCGAACCAGGACTTGGATCCACGTTCTTCTGGCCAGGAGCGCGGACGCCAGCTGGTAGTGCAGATGGCTGTGGCCGTCGAAGGAATACTCCGGGGCCACTAGAATACAGATACACACAAATTAGACACTGAACAATTAAGGATCTTCTCTAACATCTGTGGAACTCAAGGTAATCTCTTTTTCTCTGTTTCTAGAACAAGTGTCAGGCAGAATTAATCCAACTAACTCTGAAAAGTTCTCAAATTTGTTGAGAAAATGCATCACTCAAACGTCTTCATATTAACACTGGACCCCCGGATATTGGCAGGTTTTTCAGAGAATTGCAGCGCCACAGATATTTTCTTGGAGGGTATCAAAAACATTCAAAAGAAAATGCACCTTTGAAATACCACAGAGCAATGTAACTTGGTACAGTATTGGTTGAATCTCCAAGAACAGAGAAAAGGAAGAAGGTGGATGTTAGCTTCTGCGGTAGCGCTAAGACAGTTTCCACTGTGCGTATTAATGCATATTGAGGCATATTTGGTATTTGAACAATTAAAACAAGCAGTCAAAGAGGATTTTGAGGATTTCAGTAATTTGCAGTTGTGGATCCTGACCTCCACTTTGTATTCCAGGTATCTAAGTTTGAAAGAGATGAGTGATTTAAGCCAAAGCCATATCAAGCCCTTTCTCGTCCAGCATTGAATTTGAAGCATGAGCTGTCATCTACAGACCACCTCAAAACTCTGTCCTGATTTTCACCAACTATATTGTAGACTTTCATCAATTGCCTTCCACTTATCCAAGATTGGGTCAGTGGGTCAGAAAGGGAAAACCAGACATCCCTCTCACTAGTAACACTCTCCAGCTCGTCCTGGGGAATCCAAAACTCAATAGAACTGCACCTGTCCTGGTGGCAGCATGTTGGAGCAGCTCTGTCTCTTTAGTTCTGATTTGTTCAGTTTGTTCATGGATGTTTTTGGTTGAGGCGTTGTGTATTTGGAAGGATATTCTCTCTGGTTTTGGATGTTGTGCAGCTGAAGGGATAGTTGTTATGATGTGTAACAGCAGAAACAATGTGTTGTTTTAACAAGCAGGTGGTTAGGATCTCAGAATGATCAAATAATACCTGAACTATGACCCTCAATTTTCAGAAAATGAGACTTGATAGATGCAGAGCATCAACAAAGAGCAGAGAGAGAAGGAGGAAATTCAAACCATCTTCCATCAATCATATCCCCTACTCCAACATCTCTCATCATGTCTACGACTCTGAAGATATTTGGATGGCACGAGTTATGACAACTTAGGGGTTAATAAAGTATTATTCAACTGCATTAAGCTGAATAGAAAGGCATTCTCAGTGAATATATAATCACTCCAGCAAATTCTGCCCTTGTTCTACCTCAGATGGACCGACTCACCTACTGTACACTGACTCCTTCTGATGAAACAGTGGCTCGACTTTAAACTAGTCAAAAGAAGAAAGGTCATACTAACTGCATCCAGAGTCCTGTCCCTAGAACATAACTATTGTCGCGTGACATGGGTTACTTAGGTGACCATCACTTAGGTGATTGATAAACTGTAGACAAACCAGTAAATTTAGAGCTTTGGCTTTTGACCAACCTCTTTCTTCACCAGAGTAAGACCCCCCCCCCCCCCCCACCCCCCACACACACACCAATGGGGCTCCAATATCCGTCCTACCATCTCTCCTAAGTAAGACACAAATATACTGGAACAACTCCGACTCCCCACCAAAAGGGACCAGAGGTGTAGCTGCATGAGATTTGTAAATTTGGTGTAATTCATGTTATCCTCTTTTGTGTAATAATCTCTTGTTAATTGGGAAGGGTGGCAATTAAGAAAAGAACATTTATGATGGTGATTATGAAAACCGAGGAACAAACAAGGAATGGGAACAAATCTCGGAAGAGAGACTTTGGATGCTGAATTGTGTGGAAAGTGTCTGAACCAGATGAGCCAAAAGCAAATGCTTCGTTTGGTGCAGCCTTCTCAAATTAAAGCTGAGTAAACAACCCTTTTCTCTTTTCCAAAGAGGGCCTCCCTGGTTGCCAAAACTCAGCTATGCAATGTAAAAAAACAAGTCATTGTATAAACAGCAAAAGTGATTAATTGCTGTTTATGATTCGTCTCCTCAACATTTTTCTCATTAAATCATTGAATTTTGACGTCTGCAGTAGTCGTTGACATTGTTGCACAAAGCCCTTATCAGCTGTTGTTTAAAAACAGAAAATATATTTTAAAAAATAGCTGTATGTCCAGTGTTATTTATATGACGACAGTGTGCGCGCTACACTTCTACTAGTTCTGTGGCATTTGAGAAAGCCCTGTCAATTAGTGTCACTCTGAGGCAAGAGGACAGTGGAGGGGAGGACGGCGCAGCCTGGCACGGCGTGCTGCGGTCAGCAGAAACAAACTGGGATGTGTGCAGAGCCGGACCAGAATCATTAAACATCCCGTCTCCTTCCAACAGCTGCAGTCAAGTGAACGCCTCCGCAGCCATGCGGCCGGCGCAGACAGCCTCACAAGGAGAGCTCATCCCCGGGCCAGAAGGAGCCTAAATGTGGGAGCTGCCAAGAGGCTGCATGCTGCTCCGTGAGCAACACACAGCAGTAATTAAGAATCCTTAAAGGAAGAAGCAGCTGACCTGTGTGTTCATTTCCCATAACAGGAAACATGACATCTGCTCAGAGGATACCTAGAAGGAATGACCCTGCGAAGAATTAACGTCAGAATGGCAGAAACACAGGCAGATATAGGCAATTAGTGAAGAGTGGTGTTAGCAGAGGACTCTTGCTAGTTTCTCCTTCACAGTTAGGATAAATAACAGCAAAAATGACTGGTTTCTATTTTAAACCCTGATAAGTATGCTGAATGTACAATGCCTTGACCCATTTCACATTTTGTCACGTCAAACATTAACATCAGTGTTCCTTACTGGTTTTATATGAAAGGTTGGGACTTCAGCGCATTAATTTCAAATAATTAATTACATTGACACTTTTTTAACACAATTTATTACTTTTTTTTTTCCTTTTAACCTACAAAGGTTCCAGACAGAACCTTTGTATTCACATGTATCTGGTACACCTGTAAAAATGACACACAAATTATATTCGCAAACAACAGCGATGGATGACGAGCTGCTTCACTCCACCCACTGATGGTTAATATTTGCCTCAAAAACCGATCTGATTGGACGCTGGAAAACACTATTGGTCTTTTCAATTTGTGCTAAAAGGAGTTAGAATATCAGCAAAGCTATTTAAGCCTAAAATAGCATCTCAATGCTAAACATGTAGCAGCCGCACAGACGACCCCAATGATAACAGCAGCGGTCACAGTCCACGTTTCTATAGAAGATCAGGAGTTTCTGAAACAATGGGAAGCTGAATTGATAGAATAACACTGCGCGCAAATCTGATGGTTGGAAACCCTGAATAACAATTTAAAAACCACTAATGTTGTGGGGCTCATGTCAATTTATTCAATAATTTATCTGCAAAAAAGGGGTTTTGAAATAAAAATGCTGCTTATTTTATCACTACGATATATAGTTTTCAGTTTATTGCAAACAATTAATTAAAGATCCTCCTAATAACTTGATTTCAAAATTTAAAATAATCGTGTCCCATTGCTCATTATATGAGAGAGACATCGTGCATAGCTGTGGAGCCGAGCAAAAATCAAACATGCTTTTTGAAGATTTGCAAAGATAAAAACCTAAAAAGTGCAATGTATGAGACCCCCTTCTTTCAATAACATCTATTCTTTACTTGTTCAAATCTTTACCCTTTGTGCACCTGTAGTACATCTGCCTAATGGAAAAATGACCAACAACTTCCTGCACCTTCGGGGTAAATAGTTTTCTATTTTTTGGTCTGGAAAGAAGTTCCAGTCTTCTCAGCAACAAAGATGGGAACTGGGTCACTCCCCTCATAAATGTATTCAGGCTTTTTTAATAAATGAGTGCAACCAAAATCCGCTTTTGAGTAAAAAGCGATGGATGCTTGAAATCTTATTTATAATGAAGTTATAATGAGCGGAAAAAGTGTGGCAAGTAATACATTGGCTTGTTCCTAACGTTTTCCATTTTAAGAATATTTTAATTTGTAAAAAAAAAATATCCATCTGTATCTGTGTTGAAGTGCAAAACTGGTCCCATTCTTTTAAATCTGTCTGAGGGCCCCATTAAATCCTCCCATGGACTACAGATCACAAGAAAGCCATTCTTTTAACATTTTTTTGTCAATATATGAACAGGGAATGTTTAGATCAAACTACATACATGTGTTAAAATGGTTTAGTCAAAGTCCAAATCCAGTCCATCCAGCCGGACTGCATCTGAGCTACGTGTAAAACAAGAATGAGTCACTAAACATCAAGTACTGCCATGAAAGGTGATTCAATAAAGAATTCAGTCACATGGACGAATATGAAGATATAACACAGTTTTTTATTTGACCTTTTCCCATAATATCTCAACAAAACAAAAGTTTTTGGTGGTAACTTGAAAAAAATTTGAAAAAGTTAAAGGAGTTTGACTTCTTGGCAGATGCGACGTAGTGTTTCAGGCTCTGTGACCCGCCCTAAGACCTGCTCGGTTACCGTAGAATTGCCGTATAGCTTCATGAGTCCGATAGAGATCTGGCTTACCTTCTTCACACTGCTGTCCCGTGTATCCGGCCACACACTGGCAGCTGAAGGAGCCCCACTCCCCATGACAGCGGCCGCGATGGCCGCAGGCTGGAAAGCCCATGTTGACACAGCTGCTATCAGTGGTCAGGCAGCCTGGGGAGCTGGACTGCCAGTCGGCCGGGGAGCCCAGATCATACAGCTGAACCCAGGAGATAGAAGTGAGAGGACAGAGGTGCAGGAAGAACAGAGGAAGAGATGGGAGGAGGTGAAGAAAGTGGAATGTGGGGAGAAGAAAAAAGGGGAGGGAAGAGTACAGTTTATTACAAATAAAAGATACAAGTCAGAGGGGATGTTGGATAAGAAAAAGGCAGAAAAAAGTTAAAGTGTGATGATAGGAAAAGGAAAAGTTACCAGTGATTGAGCATGGTTATAAACAGGAGACAAAACCAGTTGGCAACAACAGAGGAACGGCTGTTTGAGAAGCAAAACGCACGGAGATCCAAGCAGCTCCACAGCTATAGGGAGAGACAAAGTTCTTTAAAGCAGCAAAAGTCAAGCAAAGTGAAAGGGAAAACTGAAGAAGGGCTGCAGAATGTGCCGAAGGACATTCACTAAGGGTTCCCTCATTTCCACTCTCATCTTCCTCCCTTGTTCTCTTTACACTCTCACTCTTTCTCTCTCTCTCTCTCTCTCTCTCTCTCCATCTTCTCCTGCAGTGATGAAACTGAAGGCAGAGCCGATCCTCTGATGGAAAACCTGCATGACCAGCTGCATACGGTGCTGAAAGGACTGGGGGAGCTCTGAATACTTAAACACGGCTCCTTTGACTATCCTGTATTCTGTGCAGCCTTTTTGTGCTGCGGAGAACATGCAGGAATGCAAACGAGTATAAACTGACTGAGCGGTGCTGTCAGGGAACCGCTGGCCTCCAGCAAAGCGGAGCATCCTATTGGTTCCTCCTTTTTTAAAAACGGCAGGGTTTGTGCGGATCCAGCTGAGGACTAAGAGCTGAAGCCCAAACATTCCCAAACAGCAAGAGAGAGAGAGATTCCCATCTCTGCATGCAATTTGATCATGCATCGGTATAACGACTGAGGAAGAATCTGAACAAAACACTCAAGTGCCAAAGTTCACCTGCCTGAGCACAAATTGTGAAGCGTGGCTTCAGCAGAGAGGAATGTCAGTCTCTCAAATAGACGACTGCAGGCGGCCCTATTTGGTGAGATTAATGTCAGGTGCTGGGTATAAACATGTCAGCGCTCAGAAAGAGAGAAAAATACGCTGAGAACCAAAATCCAAAGCCAAAGTATTTTAGTGTGTTGTGCTGTGAGCAATGTGTCACCTATCATGTGTCAAATAATCCATTTTAATGCATTTAAAGAAGCACTTGATCTCATCTATCATGGATATTTTTTTAATAAATCAAAGGTACTGCATTTCACTAGCAATACTGGTGACGGTAGGGAGTCCAAATTAAGAAGAACAGCAGTGGTGGACTAAAAAGTTAGTCACACTAGCCCTGAAGCACTAATCATAAATATTAGTTAGCTAATGCTAAACGTCAACTATGCTGATTACCTTCATATGACAAAAGCAAAAAGATGTCCTACAACATAGCGATAAAGACTGCAATCCCAGAGCACCATTTTTTTTTATTTTAATATTATAATTTACAGGTACTATAAAGCCCTTGGATATTGTAGTTTTTTGTTTACATGTTGTTTTTTGAATGTATATTTTATTTTATTCCTGTATGTTTCATATTTTAAGTAAAGTTAATTTGTGAAAAAAGAGAGAATGTGAGGACAGGAAACAAAACTGATTCCTGTCAGTTTTGTTTCCTGACAGGAAAACAAAACTGACAGTTTTGTTTCCTGACCCATCCCTGAAGCCAGAGCTAAAATATAACGACCATTCAAAATTTATTTGTGTGTTAGGTCAAAGTTCAGACCTAAAAAAACTGTAGAAAGATTTAAAATGGACATTTAGATTTTATCTTTGTCCTATTTGACTGAGCTGGAGTTATTTTGAAAATGAAAGGCAAATGCTTCTGTCTCAATATGAAAAACTGGTAAGAGTCAAAAAACCGAAAGCACCGTTTGATATCTAGGATTAATTGGAATGTATGTGTGATTGAATTCAGTTTATTTTCTTGTAAATTTCCTCAAGACATTTTTTGTGAATTTGTGTTATATAAATAAGCTGAACAGGAACTGAACTGAAGTGAGTTGTAATTTAAGACAAAGGTGAACTTAAAAGTTTTAAACATTAGGGACATTTGTTGCACTTTTTGGTCTTATACCACACTTTCTAAATATTTATTTGTAAAACAATGAAAACCACTTTGTATTGATCTTTTACACAAACTCCCACCAGTCCTGTTGTGGTTGAGGTTTGTGGTTGTAATGTGACAAAATGGGGGAAGTCAATACTTCTGCAGTGCAGAGTAACGTAAAGCATTGGCAACACCCCGATAACGCGCTTCGTAAAAAACGACCCCACGTGTTGTTACTGCAGGTCAAACGTTTCTGCAGAGCAACGCAAAGCTGCTCGCACTCAGAAAGTCATTACCCCAACTGTTGCAAGTGAAAAGCTCCAACCTAAAAATGGAGTGACAGACGTGTCAAAACCAGAGAAAAACTTAGTGCAGAAATCTAAATGTGAGGGCTGAGAGGAGACAGACAAGCTGGGAAATGACAGGATGAGGATAGAGAGATTTAAAAGCAGACAATAGCGAATGACAGCCAGAGGGAAGAGGCGAGGCTCTGGAATAGAAACATAATTATGAAAGACAGGAAAAAATAAAATAAATAAATAATCTTTTTTTTTTTCCCTTCACCAGACTTCTACCTCAGAGCGGTAACCTCTCCTCACTGCTTCCTGCTGTTGTTTTTAAAGTGTTTAATGGCGCTGACACGGTGCTGTGAGGGTTAAGAACAGGTATGTGCTAATATCCACGTGAACTACCTTCATCTCTTCACAGGCACTTACATCCTGGTTGAAACAGACCATGTTGCTATGGCAATGGAAGTGAAACGTTAACACATTCAGTAAAAAAAATAAATAAAGTAAAAGGGCATCAAAGGAGAAAGCATAAAATACCTGAAGCATACAGTGCTGAAGCATGTCCATCAACGTTATTAATCATCAAAACGCCCACTCTTCCCTCTCTTTGGAGGTTTATTATCTTTGCGTCCGCCCACATATACCGTGCAGATTTCTCTCATTAGCACACAGTTTTTGAACATACTCTTGCTTTATCTCTGGCTAAGGTAAATCCCAGTAGAGCCAAGCCTTCAGTTCTTCACAATAATAAACATAAACAGCCATGGAAAAGTGTTTGCCCCCAACAGATTTTATTTCATTAAAGTGTCTTTGTGAGTAAGCTGATATGATTGCCATCAAGTACTTGCTACATCGTTCATATTCACTGTTGAGGAATTTTGACCTATCCCTATTTAATTTTTTTTTTTTTTTTTGCACAATTATTTGAATTTAAAACCTGTTTCAGGTTATGCTGCAGCATTGCAACCAGATTTAAGTGTAGACTTTAACTATACCACTTTAAAACAAACAAACCATAAAGCAAATCTAAAGAGAACAGAAATTTTCATGAGTCACTTAGGCATGAACCTGATGGCTGTCCTGCTGCATGACCCATTTATGCTTCAGCTTAGGGTCCTAAACTGATGATCAGTCATGTTCCTCTAGAACATGTGTCAAACTCAAGGCCCGTGGGCCAAATCCGGCCCGCCGTAGCTTTTTATGTGGCCCTCTAGATTCTAGACTAAACACTGCATGTGCTTAAATATTATGTTTTCAATCAAATCAATGTAGTTTTTATCTGTTTACTGCCAAATTATATCAATCAGTCCCTCCAGTGTTTTGAGAATTATCATGAAAATTCACACAAAATCAACAAATCCCCACACTTTTTTGTGCTAATACATAATTTGCAGATTATGTATGCCTCAGTGTTAATTGATGTCAGATTATAGACCATAATCTACACATCGAATAATAAAAAGTCGCATTTATTGTTATAAATAAGAGCAAATATTGTAAATATTTCCAAATTGGTACCACAAACACTTTGATCTTTATTACAAAAATCACAAAAAGAATCACGGAATCCTGGAGGGACTGGAAAGATGTTCAATAATATTATTTAATTTTAAGAATTAATTGATATTTTAACAGTTTGTGTATGGATTTTATCAATACATTATGGCACAACAGGCCCTTTTAGAGCATTCATGATCTTGATCTGGCCCAAAACGAAAATGAGTTTGACACCGCTTCTCTAGAAACTGCTGCACCAATCAATCGATCAATCAGCTGTCCAATCGATTGGCCCCCGATTTTCTAAATTTTGGATCATACATAAATGTGAAGCCGAACCTATTTCTATTTGAAAAGCTACAAAGCTGCTGAACTTGGACGTTTTCTTTTTGCACTACATGGAAAACAAAAACTCTTTGCACTTTATTGGTGGTTGAAGTTGTTTTTGTCAGTTTGTCCGTTGTCAGTTTTGTTTGTTTAAAAATGTGTAATATGAAAGTCTAAAGGAAACAATTTTTTTGTTTAGTTTGGTAATTATTAATAAACAAGCCATCAATTATTATATTTGGGAGTGCTATCTCAGCTAAAGCAACTTGTATTGTGTTGAGCATTGTTCAGAGTTTTACAGTAAAATAATATTGGACCATGGAAAGTATATAATTAACTGGCTGTTTTATAACCTCCAGTCTCAGTTATAAAACAAAATTTGGTATCGGCCAAAATATTAATCAGCTTTAGTAAGATCAGCGATCGGTGATTGGCCAGGAATCTGAAATCAGTGCATCCATAACTTTTGCTAAAACAAAAAATTCATGTTCCCACCAGTTCCATGTTTTCTCCATTCATGGACGATGGTTCTCACTTTGGTTCTCTGGAGTCCAAAAGCCTTTCAGATGGGCTTTGGAATGGTGGATGTCAATGACTGTCTTTCTTAATTTTTTTAGATAAAGCATACTTAGCCTACTTCATGTGTCTGACAGGTCCTCTATACTCTTGTGTTTATTACTCTCTAGATGAGACAGCTGTCAGGTCTGCATGCGATTAGGAAAACTAAACCAGAAAAAATAGCAAATCACTTGAAACTCTGGTTATGGTTGTCTGATAATATTTCGAGTTAGCTAAAACATTTAATAAGCAAGGAGAAAAATAATCTGTAAGAGAACAATTCATTTTTTACAGCACTGTATCACTTATGCCACATTTTTTCACACCCAGCAATTTGTTAAAACACCTGTAATTTTATGCTAACAGTTTTACATCGAAAAGAGCAAATAGCATCTCCATCTCATGGATACTGTTCACCATGCTAAGAAAAAAATGTCATATTTCAAAGTCTACAAATTCACAGGCAAATTTCCTACCAGAGCCATCTGCTCTTGCAGAAACGACTCGGGTTTAGGCAGGGCTGGGTTTGGACTGTCACGCTTTGAGCGTAAAGTCCAACATTTTATAACAGCAACCTAGCAGGAGAAGGTTGAAGAGAGCGCTGGCCAGGAGTGCCAAGGCTGATATTCCATTTCAGAGGGTGTGTGTGTGTGTGTAGTGTAGTGTCTGAAAAGACTTTGAGGTTCCAGTTAAAAGCTTAAAACCCTCTCTAACATGGCACAAGGGCACTGGGAATGTTGAAACGTGTTATTAATGCATTTATCAGCTGGAGTGCAGGTGTGAGTTTGGGTTTGCTTTCCTGCTGATGTCTAAGTGGTTTGTTTGGTCATAGGGGTGTGTGTGTGTGTGTGTGGGTGTGTGTGTGTGGATAACAGGCAGTATGCTGTTACCTTGCTGTCCACAATGAGGTTGCGGATGCAGCCGGTGAAGTGTTTGTGCTGAAGCTGAGGGTAGATGTAGGGAATGTCCTCGTTCACACCTCCGAGCTGGAGAACTTGACTCGTGTTTAGGTGTCTGAAAAACAAAACAAAAGGAAAACACACACAGGCATATGAACACGTAATGACCAGCACCGTTAGAACACAGCATTCTGAATGCAGGCAGTGTTTGGGACCGACGTGTGTGTGTGATATTTAAGAGTGCAAAACAAAATGGAGTTGTGTAAAAACAGAACAATAAAATATAATCCCAATATCTGTAGTATTTATGTTGCTTCAGTTTTTAGTCCTTAAATTCTAAATCGATGTTATTCTATTTATTTTATAAAAACATTTTAAAAAAACTATTTTTTTTCTGCCATGCTAATATAAGGAATAAATTTCCCATGTGCTGCATGTTAGTGTTAGCTAACTATGAATCCAACTGTAAAGTCTGTAAATTCTTTAAATGGGCTTTTTAATTAGCATAGAATCAAAAGGGAAAATGATCAGGGTGGCTCAGTTGGTAGAGTGTGTACCATGAACAAAGGACATCGTTCTCAATGCGGTTGTCCTGGGTTTTATTAGCACTCTTGAGTTATTTGCTGCCTGTCTTCCTCCTCTCTCCACTTTATTTCCTGCCAATTTACTGTTCAGTAGAGGCCATGCGCACCAAACTATCTTTAAGAAAATTGTCAAGATTCAAATTAGACATCTTGAGCTCATAATGAAGGTGCTTTAGACCTCTGCACCACTCATTCCATACATCCTGCATCTCTCCAGGACTGTTTTAATTGTTCACTGTATCCATCAGGTTTAATGACCTGTACGATGATAAGATAAGCATACATTAGACCAGGTTTGTATTCCTTTAATTTTATGGGATAGATTTTCAGCTGCTGGGGGATTCACAATGTGCTGGCTGGCTTACATAGAGAGAATGGCCACTAGGGGAATGGAGGCTGCTGGTACAGCACACCAAAAGACGTTAGAAATATTAAAACATCATCAGGCAAGAAATTAAGTTTGATGAGAAGAACATCTTCCTGGCTGTTTAGAGGCCTCCTGTCTGTCAGGCAGGACTTACAACTGGGATGTCTTTGAACTGACTCAAATACCTACATTGTCATGTTTTACTCTGATGTTTGGTTTGATTCTAGCCAAGTTAGGTGTGTCTCCTCTGTGTGTCTCATTACAGCAGGCGTGAACATGGGAGAGCTGTGAGCAGGAGTTGTGGTCGACGCTCAGCTGATGTCATTTTGCCTGTCTGCTCTTGGGCGACCAGTTAGGAAATTTCTTAGTATATTAGTTTGTTGTGGGTTACCCCATCCAGTTGACGCTGTAGGGTTTGGACCATGTAGTTATCCATTTTCAGCTCACCATCTCGCCAAATGCTACGGTCTAATCGCAGATTCTGCAGGACAATCAACAAACGCAGTCTGCTGCTAATCAAACGGCTTGCGCTCAATACCCTGCTAGGTCCGACTCATATCACCTCTTAGGTGGATCCAGAAAACAAGGAGGAACCACAGAGGAGCTGCAAATTGGGACAAATCTGGTCTGGGCTGACTTGGGTTGAGCCAGTTAAAGCTGAGCTTTTGGAGAAAAAGTTTATAGTTTGGTCAGTTGGGATTCCTTCATTGGTTTTGACAAGATGCTACATGTTATAATGTTTCAAAGCTGTTAAAATTGAATTTTATTTTAAATACAAAAATAAAAGAAATGACAAAAAAACCTGACCACCAATGTAAAAAAAAATCAAAACAAACAAATAGATACAAAAGAGTTTAAAAGAAAATTTGAAGGGATTGTTTGATGCCAGGATAAAGAGTATTTTATATAATACTAGATTCGTGTGGGTATAATAAATACTTTATTTTAATAGAATATGAGTGCAGAGCATTAAGATGGTAAACACTATCAGATAAATCCTCACATGAAGAAAATACAACCAATCAAGTGTAAGTGATCAAATATTTATCTGCAAGTGAAGGAACCTGTACACAAAAACCTTTTGATAGCATACCAACTCAACCGTTGAAATTTTTGTTGCTGACTCAGCAAGTCTTTACTCTTCTCAACAGTAAGAACTTCAGGAAAATTTAACAATTCAGAAATCACTGATCTGCGAAGCTGAGAAAGACCCGAATAATTGTAGGTAAATCACTTGCTGCTGGCAGTTCTAAATGATTAAGCCATTTCCAACTAGCTAGGAGTTCATCATTCTGCAGAGAGACATTCAGTTCAGTTGTCAGTGTTATCAGCAGTAAGTAAACAAGAAGAAGATTAACATTCATGTACTTCATTAGCAAGCTTAGTAAGGCGCAATCAAATGTTGCATTATGGAGAAAGTACTTGGCTAATCATTAGCAACCAAGCAGGAAATGCTCCACCATCATGTATCCTACCATGTACAAAAAAAACCCCAAAAACTGGTCAGCATCTATACTTTTGTACACTATTAAGTCTACAGTGTAGGGGGAAATGTCATTTACGACACAGTAGAGTAAATCAGGTGGTGTGAATTCAGGCAAAGTTGATGATTTGATCAAATCAACAAACACATAAGGAGAGAGAAGAAATGGGTTGGTTTCTAATCTAGCTATTTCCAAGTTTTGTAAATACAACTGTCTATGAGCCCCAACTAGCTGTGCTACTTCCACAGACAATACGCTCAACTTGAAAAAGTAAAAACCATTACTGGCAAAAACACCTTAGGAAAACAATTGTATTTGCTCTATTCAATACTCCTGTCCCTCACTTCTGACGTCTGTCATGGTGTCTCTATGTGATAAGGGTCTGTAAAATACAGCTAACGTTAAATGTACTATTAGCAAGGTGTCCAACAGCAGGAGCTCAACCCAAGTTGGGTCAGAGCAGGCCAACATGAATGAATTAAAATAGACATGATGACATGTTGTGTCATCATGGTCCAGTTAAAGTTGGGACAGCAACCCAACTGACAATTATGGCACAATTTTGAGAACTGTGCGTAAATAATTTCCCACTAAAACCTTCACTAAAACCCACAGTAAATAAGTTGGAGATGGAACACAAACTCATGTAAGGCACTTAGCTTTTCACAAACCTCTCCATTCTGGTTTAGTATTGGGTGAATAAACAATAAACAGTGACACAATGCAGTATTGAGCATTGTCATATGCCTGATGTTATATGTACCTATTGTTTTGACCTTTTGATGACTCTCGAATGCGTCTCTGAATGTAAAACATTAGATTCCAGAGTGCCTCTAAATGCTCCTCCGCTTGGAAAATGAGACATGTATTGTGTACCTGTCAGTGTTGGGTGTAACACCCGTCACTTCACAGGAGGAGTGGTCCTCAGTGGTCAACCAGCTGCCCAGACCCTCCATTTCCATCACTGCCGCTCCTGAACATCGGTCCAAGGTGAAACGTACTTCCTGGGGAGGAAACAAATCAGGGTTACGTTCGTGGGAAACAATCACATCAAAAGCAAACAAAACCTGTTTTTCTCTGCATCTTAATGAATGGAATTACAGTTGCTTTCTTGTGGTCTATTAGTATTACTATCATCATGGGAGCAGTGACTCATTTGTTTCTGCACTGCTTACTTCAAGGCTACCTGCTGGCTCTTATGCTAGTCGTAACACAGCAGACACAACTGCTCGTCATCCACAAGTGAATCTGTGTTGTTCTAAAATATACAGATCAAAGGTTAAAATACCATTTATTGTTGTTGCAATAACTTACTGAGCATCTTATTAAATGATGACGGTACGTAAGGTGGTTCTACAATGTATTGACTCAATGAAAGCTGAATGCAATTCCATAAAATGCTTATTTTGAATTATTATCATTTCCTTCCATCACACAAAATCCTATGAAAATCTCATCGAATTTGTAGTAGAATGTGAAAAAGTTCAAGGGGTATCAGTGGATCACTGGCACGGCTCACCAGAGCGATTTGATTGTTTGGAAGCATTTTTTTACAGTTTGTTGCCACATTTTCCTCCCATACTAAAGCGCAGTGGTGGCAAAATAATAGCACTCAGGGCTTTGGCTGCTGAAATCTGCCGAAAACAGCCGTGCCCTCGCTGCTTCTGATCTCAAGCTGTCAAATCTCCAGCCTGGATAAGCTTCTGCTGACTATCCAGGACAAGTGAATAGATTCATATTTGATTTCAAATAACCGCCATGCAGATTAGTCCCAGTTGCAGCAACAATAGCGTCTCAAACCCGTTTAGCCTTCACACTGTTCGGAATATTGCTGTCCTTTGGAGCTAAATATTTTGTGTAAACACACATATTGATGTGAGACTGACCTGAAATATTTATTTTTATAAATAAATAAAAAAATATCAGTTCAAAAGATGCACTGAAACCTGTAAGTTATGAAGAATAAATATATATTTTTTAAATTAGTAATGGATGCAAATTTAATACCTATATTAATGGTTGAGTGGTGGACTAAGGTCTAGGTTTTCAACTCAGAAATCTATTTATCAGGCCGGTGGTTGGTTTTCTTTCCCTCCTTCATTTCCACTGAATCTACCATGAAAAAAACATTATTTAGGTGGATATTAGGCAGGTAGGACTTTTGTTTTTACCTTGAATCCTAGGACTGGAACTTGGATAATTGGAGGGTGGTAAGTATTTTAGATTCTTAAGTTAATTCATTTGATTAGGACAGTGCACATTAATCAGCGTTATCACAATTCATGATAGTGTAAATATTCAGGAATTAGCACAATAAATACATTTCATCCTTTGTCCTAAGACAAGTAAGCACACAAAAAACAAACACCTCACTATACAACTCACAGGACAGAACACAGTACACATAGTTCTATTAAACGAATAAACAAAAGAAATCATTTACACATAAATTAATCAACCAATAGAAACAGTACAAAAACTGGTTACAAGAAATTATGAATGGATATATAACTGGTTAGCTTGAGTTTCCTTTTAAAAATTGGCTGTCACTGCAGTTTTGTAAAATTATGAAATGAGATGACAATGAAATCAGTCATTTCCATTCATTCACACATTCATACGCTGATGGTGGCTCTGCCAGGCTGCCATTTCACGCCATCGGCCCTTCTCACCAACACCAGCAGGAAAAGGTGGGTGAAGTGTCTTGCCCAAAGACACAACAACAGAGGTGGATTTAGTGGGAATCAAACCAGCAACCCACCAATGCAGACAAAAAAAAAAAAAAAACTACCTCATTCTAGTGCCATTATATCAAAAAATGAGTTTTTGAAAATTGTTTCCAATGAGCAAATTTATTTTTGAAATTTCAAAATGCTCAATTTTAAGGTTAAAAGAAAAGCAGCTATTGGCTTAGCTGGACTGTGAGGTGGAGCAACTAAAGCCTTTCCTCTGGCTGCATCCCCCAGAAAGCTGTGCAGTTCTGAATTGGAGTTCAGTGAAATGATCACCATATTATTGGACATATTTTCTATTGATACTGATTCCGTTTTTCTCACGATTAATATTTTTATTGCCCTGCTCTAGTGAGGCATTTATTTTCTATCTCTCTCACACATGCAGTAACTCTCCTGAACAAGCTGGAGACTTTACATAAACAGCTAGTAGGGTGGCTCTCTTAGTGCCAGCAGATCTGGTTAGTTTACGTAACCAGATCCGTAGAGCCCAAGTTAGATTAAAGGTTTGGAGAACAAAAGTTCAGAGGGATAAAGTTTCAAAGACACATAATGGAGCCCTGCCTATTGTTAGTCCTCCTATCTGTACTGAACTGCAAACCTCTATAAGGTGAGGTGAGGATGTTAGGATGAAAGGAGGCAGACATGAGTCCAGTCCATCTGCTCCCTATGCTTAAACTAAGACAGAAAAGCTCAAAGTTGTCAGGCTGAGTTATATCAAAGCATCCAAAAATATAATATCCAAAAGTCTTGTTGATATGTCAGAGGGAGGAATAAAACTCTGAATCCTTGGAGGTGAAAAGCTTCAGGCAGATCTCAGTCAAATAAAGATGAGCCTAATTTAGTTAATTTGTTTCACTTTAAATTGTCAAAGGAGGCTGTTGTAACCATCCATCTCACTTTTACAGCAATTATCTGCCTTTGTGCCGTACAGTTCAGACAGCTTCATAACAGTAAATCACTCCCATCTACCTTGTTTGGATGGAAATAATTAGGCTTGCAAGAAGCAAAATTATTATGTGAACTAGTCATATGTAGGTAATGTAGCTGTAATGGTGCCCTAAAAGCATTTCTTTTCCCTTTTCTTTAGTTCTTCAGATTACTCAGATTGGCTCAACAGGAACCATCAGAATTTATTATATTTTTTAAGGACAGAATAAAATTGGAATAACAACAAAATAATAAAACTTTACTCATAAATATCTAGACTTAGACTACGAAAGACACTGAGATAGCTCAACTAAGAACATATAGATTGTCTTTAACAAGTGGTATCACCGCTGCATTACTGTTGTCATAGTTCCCTTTTTGTTGATTCAGTTTTTGCTTTTAAAGAAGTTTCACATTATGATTTCATTTGATAAGAGAGAAAAAATCTGTCCAATCCCACTTAGCTTGAGGTGAAAATACAACAAGTCTCCTCATGAAATCATAAACTACCTCCATTTTTTGAGGCAATTTAACTGATTTCTTGAGTCTACAAGTGAGGGAATAATAAGACCTGGGTGTAAAATGTTACAACAATACCTATCTTATCATAATGTGGCTGAAAGTGCTCAAAAAAGCAAATTACGCCCCAATCTAAAGAAAATGAAGAACAGATGAGAAACTAATTACTTTGCATCTATCAGTCTGGAATGGGTTATAAAGATATTGGTACAGGTGTGTACCATTAATCACAAATGGAAGAAAAATGAAAGAGCGGTGAACCTTCCCAGATGTGACCAGTCTACCAAAAATACTACAGATGTGCATTTATAACAGCTCATCCAGGAGGTCACAACAGAACCCAGAATAACTGCCACAGCACTGCAGACTGGTCCAAAAACCTCTTCGGGAGTTTCCACACCTGGTAGTCCAGTACAATCTGTTCAGCCGGTGACTAAAACATCAATATTTGTGAAAGCGGGTGTGGTTCTCTTTCACACTGCACTGTGTCAAACTAACCAAACTAATCGAAAAAAACTGTTCCCCTCCTCACCTGTGATGGCGCTGCACCAACAACCACTGAAGGGAACAACATGTAAATGTCAGAAGACGAGTGCAAGCCTTCTCCCTTGACTGAATAAAATCATTATTGAAGATGAGCTGTCTTTTTACATTTGTATGATTTAAACATCTGTTTTAGCAAACATGTAAGTGTGACATCAAGCAAAAACAGAAGAAAACTGTAATCTGGCATGTACATTTTCATAACACTGCATATTCCAGATGGATTAAGCTTTAAATGACTCTTTAAGCATCTTCAGTGAGCAAAGAAACACTCTCAACGCTCAACATCCCATCATAAATATACAATTACAAAAGTCAAACGCTGAGGGCCGAACGGACTGGACGTCAGGCTACTCACATGGACGGAATTTTAAGTGTTATCCATCCCATATTAAATGGATAAAATATAAACATTGCATACAGGAATATTTCTTTAAGATCTGTTTGGTGGAACATCTGCAGCCGTACAGCACAGAGTGCAGCTAACACCTGCAGGTTATATGCTAAACAACTGCCAGCCTGTGTTAAATGAAGTGTCTCACCTTGCTGTTGCTACGGACGTCCAGCCGATGCCAGCGCCTGTCTGCCACGTTGATGTTCCCTGGCAGCTGTAGCACAAGCGTGCCAGAGCCATGGTTGATTTTCAAGGTTGGGGTCCCGTCTATTAGCTCTGGATGGGGAAAGAAAGAAGAAGTGTGGGAGAAGAGTGTGAGACCTGCTGTATGACCAGTTTAAGGTTTCCTGCCATCTTCATCTGAAACGCATGGCAACGTACCGCATATTAAAAACGCCACAAAGCAGGCTAAACTGTATATATTTGCTCAATGAAGATTATTTTCTAAAAGCAGGTTGGGATGTGTTTTTTCCCCCTTCATAACAGTCAACGAACATCACACAAAAGTTATTGCATTCTATTTTCTGACTTACTCAAATGGGAAATTAAAAGTTAATGAACTGGTTAAGATAGCTGGTGTGCTTTGCACCTTATGTAAATAACTATAAGAACGCATTTGTACCAACCCACATTGGCAATCCATCATTGTGCAGACTGAACTCCAAAAGTTCAAGTGGGAAATGACAATTACCCCAAACCATCTTGAAATGTTGTGTTTAAGTCCATTATTTATGCAGAGCATTTTGCCCTGGGTTAGGTGGAACAAAGTTGCAATGTGCCAGGCAAAAACAAGCAAACAAAAAAAAAACTGTCATCCTCTACCAGGAAATATTTCAGATGATGTTGCCAGGAGTTATACATTTAGCATTGTTTTTATATGTTGTACACATATTATCACATTTCTGGCACAACTTCAGTATCATTATAGATAAAAAGATCGAGAAGATACTTTTAGAGTAAAGGTATTGGAGACGTATTATGAATAACCTTAGTAGATATGCAAACATCTGTACAGGTGTTGGGGGTTCTGGTGTTAATTACCTTTTTAACAGCTAGCATCTCCAAATCTAACAAACAGGATGCAATAGTGCATCCCCCCCTTAAGAACCACTAAAGAAAATGACTCAAAAGCCTCTAAAGAAGATGCTGAGTGCAGCTTCCTTCTTCATGAAAGGTAAACATAAATGTAGCAGTGTCAGATTTTAGCAGTTGGAGGATTTCTCTACTCTTTGGCAAAGACCACGAGCCATTTCTCTTGCTCCCACTAGACTCATTTGCTTCAGTTGTATTTACCGAAAATGCCCTGCACTAGTTCGCTTCCACATTTTGGAGTGTTTTATTATGTGTTTGACATTAACATTTGATTTCAAACCGCACCAGAGTTCACTTCAACGAAGCAGAGACCAAGGTTTTTTAGGACCAGAGTTTGCTGTTTTTTTTTTTTTTTTTATCAACGTCAGAGTTCGATTATGCATTCCCACCTCCCCAAACAAACTAAACTTTCTCTACAAGCAAACTAGAATTCGATTGAAGGGAACTAAACAGGGCTGGTGTGATCCGTAGCACTCAGATACCTCAACAATAATACCTTTCTGTTGCTCCTGCTTTGAGAATTGACGGTGGATGAATTACTATCAACTCAACGCCAGTTATGAGCAATCGAGGGAAATCCCAGGGTGGGATAACGCTGTCCACCAGAATTATTGCCATTAACTCTTCCTCGCAGGACTTCACTTAAAGTTCTGAAATGAGAACTAAGTGTAAAACCTGGTAATTCTACTGACGTTTCTGGAGAGAATATGTCTGGAATTATGTCTCATGCCAATGCTGAAGCACGTCCTGCTTTTCAATTAAAAATATTATCCTGTCACAGCGTGAGTCCAGCAGTTCATTGTTTCTAATTTTCCCCATGGCTAGCCTGAAGCTATACTCACACAGGTCCAGTGCCAAAATTAGGGATTCACTTTGCACCTAAAGCATTTGCTACTGGGTGTCAATTAAAAAAAAAAAAAAGAAGAATAAACCAAATCCCTTTTGGCTCTCTTGCAGTTCCAGCTAAAAATATGTTGGTTTCAGTCCAGATTAAAAAAGCTCCATAATGAGTTTTGCTAACTCAGACATTCTAACTCATTCGGACTGAATGCACCGGTGAGCTGAAGCTGGAAGTCACAGGAGTCGGCCAATGCTCTAATCTCTTGTTGCTGCTTAAACGTCTCTGCACTTTGGGCTTCAGCTGAAGACCCCGATTCTCCATCTTCTCACTGCGTCGGCTCTGGGCGATCGTCAATGTCGCCGGTTGTGTTACAACCTGTCTTGTTTAAATGTACAGTAACATATTTTGGCTTGAATGAGCTTTAATTCCTGTGAAAACAAAATAGAAAACGGGTTTTAACAAGTTTTGTATTTTATTACACAGGAAAGTTTCTTGTTTTAACAAGATACTTTGACACTATTCCTGAAATTATTTTCCCAGCTCTGACATATATAACACTTAAGCTAATTAACACTTCCTTTTTGAACTAATCTTGAAGAAGTTACAAAAAACTGCTATGATATCTTACCACAGCCTTTAAAATGTAAAATAGCTAAAAATGTTTCCTACTTGGCCAAATGGATTTGAGAATATCGCTAAAATTACAACAGTTTGAAAATTACAATTGAAATTCATCTTCTGTTTTGTTATACTACAGTCAATACAAGAGACTGATGGCTAACATAATCTGCCTCAGTGCTATAAATATTTAGAACTATTATTCACTTGTTACATTTAATTGACATATGAAGCCTAGGCGCAAATTCAAACTGGAAGACTCTTTTATCCCCACCGGGACCCGTTAATTGAAGCGACCTGCCCACAATCGTCGACCTATCAACGCTGGACCAAGCCACGTCACGTCCAATCACCGACCAAGTCCCAGCTGATAAGGACCTTCATTCATGGCGTCCTTCGCTCTCCAGCCGAGCTCAACCCACCACCACCCCTTCTCCTCCATTCGCCCGGTCCTGAGGCCCGCACCCTTCTTCAACCTCCACCACCAGTGCCGGGCCCCGGGGATGACGTTCCTAACAGCATCGGGGATGCTCATCTGAAGCTTATCGCTAACGCTGCGATAACCGTTATCCCCAGCCGGGGCCCGAGCGCCAAAGACTTTAAATTCTGTTTGTCAATAAACTCTTCTAATTGTCTTCTCATCTCCGTCTGAGTCTCTCCAGATTGAAATGCTGTAATGCAAATGATTAATTAAGCTACATTCTATGCAAATAGCCAAAAAAAAAAAAAGAATAAACCACCTAAACTAAATATTTCTAACATGACAAAAGTCACATAGTAAAACTATGACAATGTATTAGGGCCGTTATAGATAGAGAGAAAAAAAAGGAGTAAATTTCCACCCAAAAATGTGGATATTTTTAGATTACTCTTAGAGATTTCTGACTTTCAAAAGTTAAAAACCTTTGACTTTTAAAACTCCAAAAGTTGAACATTTTCAACAAATTAAACAAAGAAATCTTCAAGTTTTTCTACAAAATTTCTGAGATTGATCTCAAATTTTCTGTGGTTTTTCTAGTCAATGTTTTGACTTTTCAAACTCGGAAATTTCTTTGTTCTTTCCACAAAATGTCTGAGATTAATCTCAAAATTTCTGAGATTTCTCTTGCAAATTTTTGACTTTTGGAACTCAGCAATATCCTTGTTTCATCTTGAAAATTTGAGATATCAAAATATTTCAGCCTAAAACTACTCTTCTTATTTTCTATCTACAATGGCCTTAATATGCTGTCGTATAGAACTCTGTCACTAGGTGGAATTAAAGATTATTTTTTAACAAACATATTGTATAAGTTTGATTGAGTCTGTAATGTGAACCATTTTTGTGAGGAGAAATGGGTATGGCTTTTAAAAAAGAATGGTTAGCTTGACAACCGATTGTTTGGTCAAGCTAAGCACGTTGTTTTCATAATAATGTGATAATTTTCAAGGGAACTAATGATGTCCTGTATGTCTCTGTGTTGCCCTGCGACAGACTGGTGACCTGTCCAGGGTGAACCCCGCCTCTCGCCCGGAAAGTAGCTGGAGATAGGCACCGGCACCCCTCCTGACCCCATTAGGGACAAAGGGTGAACAGAAAATGGATGGATGGATGGATAGATGGAATGCTGAGGAGATTAAAATCAGAAGTGAGAGAGAGCCACAGGCTGCTGTAAGAACCAAACGGAAGACAGGAGAAAAATAAGAAGAGGAATGGATGAAAGGTGCAGCAACAACCTGTGGACAAGGTGACAGAAGAGGAAAGAGAGGATTGATTTAGAGGAAGCATGAGTTAGCACTAAATTTGGGAAAAGGTCAATTGGTGATAAGAAGCAGGAACCTGAGAGGCGAAACAAAACTGAGAGATGGACTAAAACAGACAGAGCAGTTCAAACAGAGGAGCTGTCGGAGCAGAGCTGGGAGTACAAACATATTCCCCTCTACAGGAAGCAGAAGCCAGATTTTTTCATGGACTGCTGAGCTACTGTGTGTTGTTGGCTAACGATCGACACAGTTTAACAAGTGCTTCATTCGCTAAATCAGGCCTTTATGTGCAGCGATTCATCAGTATTCAGTTCCACCTCAAATGACTGCAGTTGTCACAGTATTAAAGGAAACACAACACCTGGGAGCAGGTGCTAATTTGTAGCAACAAAGCCGTTTCTAGGTAAGGTAAAGCTTTTCTTTACCGAAACATTCACAACATTTCTGAAAGAAAACTAGCAGGAAAACATAGAAACTGGGAAAAAGTCACTTATTGGTCTGGTAACAGTCTAAATAAACCAGATTTATTAAAATAAACCTTGGTGAGTAGATACCGGTTTATTCTTTCATTCTGAGCAAATCGTGTGCTAACTAGAGAAGTTTCAGTTTCAGAAAGAGGAGGAGTTTTTAAAGAGACAGAGGCCCAATTTCAAGGCATTGAATTACAAAGTAAAATTTATTTTAAGTTATGTTTGATATACAGCATTTTTTAACTAAACTAAAAGTTACTTCATTGTGCTACAATGAAGTAACTTGAGTAACTCTTCACACCCTGGCCATGGTCTCTTCCAGCTGCTGCCATCAGGCAAGAGATACAGAGCAACAAAAACCAGGACAAATCGCCTAAAAAACAGTTTTTACCCGACAGCAATCATGGCACTAAATTCAAAGGCATAAGAACTTCTGCTCTTGACACCACTTTGTTAAAAATGTAAATTCTGTTGAGACACCTCCAGGCGCTGCAACCATCTTCTGATGTCTATTTATTTCTCATTTTGTACTATTTATTTCTTTATCTTTGTATATTATGTATATACACATAACCTGCATCTTAACTCGAGTCGAGCAAATCTCAATCTCGTTGTAATCTGTTGATGACAATGACAATAAATCTTATCTTATCTTATCTTATCTTACAAAATGACACCATGTGCCTGGAAAACACATAACACTGCCCCTTTAAATATTTCTCTGTTATTTACTGGATTAAAACAAACACTGATCAGCCAATCAGCAACAAGTACTTCCAGAAGTTTTTTATTCCTCTCATCTTTTTTTCAGCTTGATGGGAAAATAGCATCTGCTGCAACTCACGTTTAAAGTCTGTTGCAATAATAATAATAATTAAACATTCTTGTGTTTTCCAGCAAATAGGAATTCAAGCTGTGAACGCGCCTCAGAGAGACAAACAAAGAGTGACAGGCAAGAAAAGAAGAAGCAAAATGTAAAAGCTCTGCTGGGTGAGGACCAGAAGGTCTTTGTAAGATGGGAAGCCTTTTAAATAATCTGGGAGCAACAGGGTTAGCACAAGACCGGGCCTCTTTACCGTTCCTCATACGTAATGCATTACCTCCTACTTCGACCAAAGACAAGAAGCAGAGAAAGAACGAGAAGGAGGACAGAGGAGAAGTGTTTGCTTTGTCTACAAGGCTAGTTGGAGTTCCTGCAGAGATGGGGGCAGGGAGGCTCTTAAATATAAAAAAACTTTTTTCCACTTCTGCGGATCTGGAGCTACACAGACGTCAAACTGAGAGCATATGGGCTGCATAAACAGCATTACAAATCACACTGCTCTGCACTCCCCACCTCCATTCCCGTGACAGAAGCAAACATCAGTCTCACAGAGGCTGGAGCCCGCAGAAGTCAGTCTGTGTACAAATCAGCAGGTGAAACAGCAAGTTTAGAGCACAGAGCGCCTTGTATAAATGGTGTGTCAGACAGCTAGCCAGCCCTGCAGTCAATGCATATTGGATCTCTGCATCCACCACTTCCTCTTTTATAGCTAGTCTGGAGTCGGGCTATGGGAGCTGCTGTATGACAGCTTGGTGCAAACCGAGCAGAATGCAAAAGTGAATCTGTTTGTGTGCAAGACGTTTTCATCTTTTTTTCCCCAGGCATGGTCTCAATTTGTCCCTCCATCTTCTGTTTCAGCAGCGGTGCCATGTGAACCAGCAAACAGCTGCATTAGGTAAGAATAATACATTCCTGCTGGGCCAGGGGAAATTCTTATCTGACATCCTGTCTGCGCCTGATTGAAAAGGCCCAATGTAATTAAGCGAATTTCATTTGTCTTGTTAATTTGCGTATTGATTGGAAACGCTGGGCTCTGGCTGCCGGGTATTGCATGCACGTGTCGACGAGTGAAGCCCGCTGCTCCCAGTCATGTTTGTCTTTTATTGCTGATAAGAACCGGCACAAATCACCACGACGACAAACAATCTCCCAGCAAAGGTAAGAGAACAGGTTATATGAGAAGCTTAATGAAGCTGCCCGACCTCATGAGAAGAAGCAAAACAAACAAAAAGATCCACACAGAATGAAGGCAGATATTAGAGTTCTGCAAAATATGTAGTTTAACAAATTAGAAGTAATTGTATTATTTTAGATATTACTTGAATTATATAGGTAGGTCAATGTTAACGTCCCAGTTGCTGTGTCTGAAGTCGGGTGCGTTGACCATATGTGGCTATTTGAATGGTTTTGTTCAAGGACAGAATTAGCAGCTGATGGGCACTTTCTAAAAAATATAGATCTATGAGATGAAAATTTTTAAAACAAATTATACACAATACACAAAATGGTTTAACAGAAACAAAAATAAGCATACGGTATTCCTTTCTTTTAATAAGGGAAATTAGTGATGCCTTTTTTATGTTTAGTATTTGTAATTATTAATTTGTCTGCTTTTTACAAAATGCCATGTTTAGTTCGTTGTTGAGTAGATAACAATTCTTAGTGTAGGTAAAAAAAGAGACTTGATTTCCATATATTTGAAAAATAAGATTTGAGCACCACTATCAAAGACATCACAGTTAAAAATAAAATTATTTACAGCATAGCTCATTTAAAATTGATATTTTTATCTTCATTCCACAAAGAAGTTTGTTTCTGAAGTAAATGTCAGTTTGGAAGCTTAGCACCTTCACCAAATCCAGCTTCAAGCAAACAAGGTGCGTCCATGGAGAAAACTGCTTGTGTAGGTTTCTCTGCCACGGTTCCAAAACTACCAAATCTGCAGTAGTTTTGGAACCAAAACTACTACCAAAGGTAGTTTTGGTTCCAAAGCCATTCCAAAACCCATTGCTTCTTCCATCAGAAGAATAAATGGCAGGCTTTGTACGCGAGACCCCCAACAATCAGACTGGCAGAAGGACACTAGAAAGGAATGAAAGACAGTTCTGATGTGATTTTATTGAATTCTCTATTTTATGTTTTCTTACTTAGAGCTGGAAAATACTTAATTAAATTCCAGACTGTTCTAGCTTGTGAGTGAACCCTGCGATATGCTATATGTCCAATCCTCATCTCTTCCTATTTCCTGTATCATTTTATATCTTACGTTTGTAATGTTTCAAAAAAATATGTGAAAAAGGCCTCAGTCACTGTCGGGTGTCACTGCAGTGTAAAGGAATCCTGATTCAATAAAAAGCAAACTGAAGGGGGATATTATTTATTTTCCAGACACATAGTGTCAGTCCATATGTTGATCACATAACTATGTTACCTTCAGTTGTTATGAAAATCATGTGTCTATCAAAAATAACTGGAAAGAAAAATTGATTTTGCATCATAGTTGTACCTTACCACTTGAAATTGGTCTCTGTCTCTTTAAGAACCTTCTACCCTTTCCGACACGGCCCCTTCAACAGACATCATGTTTCTCCATTGTGCCGTTTACAATTGTCCTATAATGAGCTCCACTTGTCACCTCCACCAGGTGTTTGCTAGTTGCTGCTGACACTAGTCTGAAGGAACTGAGAGGAGGAGGCGTGGGGGTGGGGGTGGGGGTGGGGGGGGAGGGGGGTTCTCAAACATGCATGAATGAATCAAAGTGCCGCTTCAGATATGTTTTTGATGAAGGAATAACAGTATAGCGCGATGTAAAGCTTAAAAAAGTTGATATTACATAATCCTTAATAATCAATAATACTTTTGTCAATGTACACTATATTCTGACTAACAGATAAGCTAAACAGTTTGTGAGTTATTATCCAAAGGCAAAGAGTTATGTTTTGAAACCCAAGCAGCCACTCTAGGCTAGAATGTTGTTGGAACAAGTGGCATGACTTCAACTTTATCATTCTTTTTTCTGTGTTGCTACTCCCATGAATAAAATATGTGTTCACCATTGGTCAATAAAAACATGAATCCTTCATGAAGTGCGGTAAATCTGGATCTCTAGATGTGGAAACTGTTTTGACCACCTTAAATCGGAAACACATTTATGCTAATCTAAGGCCTTATGTTTTTCTGAAAGTATGCTGATTTTAAATTCAATATCTACCAGAGGTCAGCCGAGGATTTTTTTTTTTTTTTTGTACCGTTTTGGCCTCTACATACACACACATTACGCTCTATTCAATCCATGTAATATCCTGTTTTCCAAGCGCCTAAAGACTGGAAACAGCACACTGCTGTGTTGACAGTGTTTCTATGCGAATGCCTTCCACCTTCTCTGGCATGCACAGCAGGGCCGGCTTGGCGCAGCTGCCCTTCGGCAGGAAAACAGGGTTGGTTGAGTGGGTGGCTTTGGAAGAGCTACAGCTCTGCAGCATAGTGCATGTAAGTATTATTTTCACTGAAGAAAAAGCCAATGAGGAATGTGAACAGGACAAACCGGATCCCTTCCAATCTGTAGAAATACGAACCCAGATAGCAACCAAAAAATCTGCAGGTACATTTTTGTAATACGCAACAGACATAAAGGTCAGTCATTTTTCTTTTATTTTCTGACATTTGCCAGTTTTAAGTGGAGCAGTATTATGTTTTTTGCAGGCACAGTGCCATTTAATAGCTCAATCAGGTAACTATGTTACCTTCAGTTGTCAGAATGTGTCTTAGAAGAAATTTGACTTTGTAATTTAATACCTTGAAATTGAGCCTCTGTCTCTTTAAAACTCCTGCTCTTTCTGAAACCCCACTTCCAAGAAGTCATCACAATATGGCTCCTTTATTAACCCTTTAACAACATTTTTACTGGCGTTGCACTAAGAAGTAGCTAAAATAAAGAGCTCAGCAGATGTGCAGTTCCACTGGGTGTTTGCTAATTGCTTCTGGCTAGTCTGAAGGAGCTGAGTGAGGGAGTCACAGTGGAGGGCTGATCTGTGAGGTTGAAGCTTGAAAACTGCATCTCCGACAAGGAGCTCAGCCTCATAGGAGTTGCTGGGTCCATTTTGTACAATGAATGGTTGCCATGGAGATGAAAAGATTTCATGTACAGGCATGAAAGTATCAAGGGAACACTCAGGGTTATCATGTTTATGATAAGGGAATAACATTATAACATGACATAAAGCTCAAAAAAGTTAATTTTAAATAATCTTACCCCTTTAATACATAAAGCATGTCCCTTCCTTCTTTCTATTCCCAAGCTGTTTTCTGTACTGTGACTTCCTATTTTGTCTGAACTTACCTCGAATGTCAAGCCCTGCTGGCTGGGAGAGAGCAACATTTTTGGTAACACTCCAAGTTGATTTTCCTTCCTGAACAACTTTTTGATTCACTTGCAGTATTTCAGCTGCCAGCTCCCTTGTTTTGCCTTTGTTTCCTGCTAGCAGGTGCATCAGCGCGAACAGATCTGGAAGCACTCTGTTTTAACTGCAGTTATTTCCTTCCACAAAGTTAAACAATTGACTGAACCTACTCCAAGAGGTATGATTCCATCACATTCTAGCCATGGGTTGTATCACATTAAAGTGAGAGTAAAACCATTTAGAACTCCATTCACAATATATTTGACAACTTTGTTGAATACAAGCTATGTTGAGTTTCTAAGACCCCAAAGAAGCTTTATTTGAGCCAGGCATGATTCCCACATTTAGAATTTAAGAAAACTAAAGGTTTGTTGATAATCTTTGCAAAAAGGTCGGCTAAAAGCACAAAGGCATAAGCTGAGGTTGCCGGGGATCCATGGGTGACTGCCTCTGGAGGTTTTCAGGATACATCCTCCTGAAATGGGATTCCAGGGAAGACCCAGAATTTCCTCAAAAAGCAACAATGGCCACTAAGACAAAAACATGACTGTTAGGGTGTTTTCACACTTGATAGTCAGGTAAACTTGGTTCGATTATGGAGCAAAATTGCAACATTTGTTTCATTTTCAGTTGATATGGTTCACTTTCATACTGCATCTTGTCAAACAATCCAAACTATTGAAAAACCTGTTCATTACCCTGCCTTCGGGGGCGCTGCACCAAGAACCACTGAAGGAAACGACATTAAAACCTCTGAAGAAGACACTGACCGCAACTTCCTTCTTCACAAAATGCAAACAAAAACGGAGTGGCATCGGATTTTAGCGGTAGTAGGATTTGCAACTTTAAATAAGAACATGATAAAGGAGATTATTCAGAGCAGTAAATCTTTATGTACATTCCAAACACACAAAGATGATTAAAAACACTTTTATACCGTCTATAATTCTGTAGCATGAGCCTCTAACACAGGCTGGGCTCCCTGATGGGTTTGTTACATGCACCAGGTCAACCTTGAAACAAGTTAATTAGAGCTCTAAATATATACAGCCTGACTAATTACACGCTGCACATGGATCGCACTAACGACTCAACTAACCTAATCCTAAGTCTTTACGACCCAATAAACCCCAAAACACCCTCTGCAACAAAACAACGAGAGCAAAATGAAATCATTCAGGAATTACACAGCAAACCTGCCGGTAACCCAAACATCAAGTCACACACACAACACACACGCACCCGACTCTCCCTACGGACCTCCCCTCCCACACTTATTACTTTGGCAGTGATAGAACAACAGCATCTCTCCCAGGAGAGCAGACCGGTGCAAGGAACGGAATAGCAAGAGATATGAGGAGGTGTTAGTCTATCAGATTAAAACACTAAATATACCAAGATCTACAACACTTCCTGCTCTCGTTTTATCTGTCTATAAATCCTGCTCTCTATTAAACCGGCTTTGTTCTCTTAAAACATTGTGAACACAGCTGCAGTGAGAAAAGAGAGGTCTGTCATTTTAACTCCAAACGTCACCAGGGTTTCCCCCAGAAAACTTGCTAAGCCTGGTGGTCGGGACACCGAGGCGGTCCACCGTGTTTTTGTATTAAAAAATGTTAAGTAGACAGGAAAGGTAAAAATATTACTGGGTAATTATATGTAAAGGGAAGACATCACCAGTGAAATGCTATTTAAATCCACAACTAGTCTAGAACAGCTAATAAAAAAATACAATTAAAATGAATATCAATTATTTGCACTTCTGTTTAATCCAAATTTAGTCAGTGGCTGCATAAGGCCTCCCATAGACCACAGATACATAAATGTAACATTTGTTTATTGAGATTATCGATGCTGCTGAATTTGATTTAATGGTTTCAGCATAAATAAATTAGACACCTTCTCTGGCAATTAGACAATTAGACACATAGACAAAACTAAATTTCCACAACCTTTTTCTCATCTGTAACGCCTCATTTTGGAGAATGAAGAACAGTGATAACATCAGTGAGAAACTCCCCACCAGTCTTCTTTGCTCGCCTCTTGGCGTTCAACTTGACAGGAAGTTCTTTTCTACCGAAACTTTCTGCTTCCCCTCATCAAGTCTACATATGTAACAGTATATAGGTTGAGGTGTCCTTTTGTAGCTGCCAACTTGTTCTATTCTCTTCAGCCTCGCATCGGGGTGCAGTCACTCCAGACAATGGTACAGACAATCCGCCATAAATCTTTGTGAAATATCTGGTTCAACACATTATCTAGGCGAGGGAAGTATGATAAAATATGGGCATGTGAGTTTTCCTTCATGCAGCTGTGTAATAGCACTCAATCCTGAGTTCGGGCCCATTTTAGGGAGATGTTATGCTTTCAGGGCTCCTACGCATTTTTCATGTAAATCTTTTTTTTCCGAATTCAACTTTTAAGATATCTTAGTTCTGTATGTTAATTTTAAAATATACAAAATACAGCATCATCATGCATGTCTGTACTCCTGGAAAGAAGGTAGGAGGAAACAAAGGAAGGAACCATGTGTTTGTATTTCAGCAGCCATATAAAAACACACCAGTACATGATGGTGGTCTAGCAGACCGACAGACGCTCAACCGTTTCAGTGAACTGGATTGTACATTTGTTTCCCTGCAACTCAGTCAGACTTTCATTGCATTCACAGAACAACTCTGCATTAAACTTAACTCCCTAAAGATAAAGGATTGAGCTGGAGAAAGATACTTTTCCCAAATATGCAGAACAAGGAATACACCTCAACCTAATCCATCCGTTTTTCCGAAGTACTCTACCTCACCAAACATCTCAGTTATTCACTTCCCTTACATTACCATAAACTCTAGATTTGATGTGACGGAAGCATACAGCCTCATCATATTGTCAGGTCTTGCAAAGTGGGAGGCTGAAGTTAAGATTTAAGAACTGTCACTGGTTCCTTCTAAACTGAGAAATGTCACCTTTCCTTTACATTTGGCAGACTTTCTGGTCTAATTTTATTCAGAGTGCAGCTACCTTCCACTGCAGTGTTGTACAAATAAAAAGGTTGAAAGCATTTCCTCTCTTTATTGAGCCAAAGTGTCTCTGCATCATACCTATGGCCATGAAGTCCTCGTGGTCCCAGGCTTGCAGCTGTGCCAGTGGGCCGCTGTACAGCAGCAGTCCATCAGCCACGTCTGTGATAAACTCCAGCGACACATGGCTCTCAAAACAAGGCATCATAGGAGGAAACCAAGCATAGCCATTGCCATGGAAACTGTGCTTGTTCTGCTGGCATTCAGGTCCCTCAAACTGAGCAGGGCACTGGCACCTTGGGAAGAAGGAAAAATCAAAAAGAAGAAATTATATGAATTAGTAAACGCAATAAATGTGTAATTTGGCTTTTAATGGCATTTCCAGAGAAGTCGGTTATGTAACTTAAAAAGCACAATCTCCCTCACTGTTTCTGGATCCCATTTTTGTCTAATATTTTTACATGATTCTGGCGGCGTGTTGAACCCCCGACTCTCTGTAAGTTCACAGTTGCATCCGCCTCTCAGGCGACGCTCCCCTTCCGACGATCACTCACACTCCGTATGTTCCACAGATGCAGATGTTCTCATTAGTGGCAAAGTCGCAGGGGGGGAAATCACTGGATCACCAGGAAACTCTTCTTGCACTATTTTCAGACGTTCAAGGTCTCATTTACACAGCTTTCCTGTCAAAATGCTCCTCTTACCTTTTCTCTGTGGAAACACCGCGTGCTTGTTTCAGGCTATGCTCTCTGGGTTTCAATCTGCTCCGTAACCCTTTCTGACTCGGTTGGGTTTTGTGATTGGAAAAAAGCAAAAATAACCCAACATAGGGTAAAATATGTTGCTTGTGTGAACAGTTTTGAGCCAGTGATCATCAAACAGCCATGTCCAATCACAGAAATCCTGTTACTTGTAAACAGCACACGACCCCATGCCGGAATGCTGTGTAACCCGGACCCTAAAGCGTTATTAACTGGAGCGCCAACAGAGCACTCTCTCCCAGCACCGAGAGGAGCGTGACACCGATGAGAGGACGTGCCGCTGCGCGCTCAGAATCACCGCCGACCCCGCATCCTGAACCCTGTTCGCTAACAGCTGAACTCCTGGAACGGCGAGTTGGTGCAGGGGAATAATTAGCTGCTTGCACCGGTGGGCGCCGAGCGAAGCTAATGAGTAGATATACGTACGACTGAAGCTGGAAAAGGAACCAGTTATAAGAGAGGTGAGCGGTAATTAGCTACGGTGTCAGACGCTGCTGTTCAGATGTAGAGTTGTCTCAAAAAGTACAGCAGGGCTAAAATGCAGACATAACATATTACTGTATATTACACTGTATGATGTGTTTGTGTTGGTCTCCATGGACTAAAGGGTCCAAACTTCTGTTAGCCATGCTAATTATTTAACACCAAATGTTTATATGTATTTATCACAGGTAATCCCCACATTTTTCAATCATATTCAATAAATCAGAATATGCATTCTGACAAGGCTTGTAGGGAATAAGCAGATATTAAATATATTTGTCATTATACCCACATTTCTGTATTGAAAATGGTTTTATTTATTAGTCTGATGTAATATTCTAATCATAAATATATCTATTACGATATGGTCAGACTTGGTCTGACCAAATCTATAAAATTATGAGTGTGAGAGGTTTGCTAGTCTGGAGTATACAGGTGTATAGAAACAAAATGTTGTTAAGGAAACAGTTCAGAGCCATGCGATGTTGTTGCTTCAGTAGTGAATATAAGATGATAAATTGCAACATGTTTTTTTTTGTCTACAACAGTAAAATAATTTCATCCTGCTTTTCTCACTTCCAGCCGCTACACAGCGGCGCACACTGCTGCTCTGAACGCTGTCTCAGCCACAAGTGGTTGTTTTGATTAAACATTTTTTTCACAAGCCTGATTTTTTGGTGCCTCCACACCCAAACTCCCAGGCCACTTAGTGCTCTGTGTGCAATGCATTTCGAGTGGCAGCACTGCCTCCTTCACACGCCGTTCAGAGACCAAAAGCACTTTTTCAAATGGACTATTCCGCTCTTAATAAAGAGATTTTTCAGACTGAAACTTCTTCTCCAGTTTGTCAGTATGCTGTTGCACTCACGCCCACGCCCGCACGCACACACACCCCTACACACCCATGCACACACACCCCATCTCATTGGTGTTTTCTAGACAGCTCATTTCTCATCCAAATCCTCTTTTATTTCTATTCTCAGTTTTCTGTCTGGTTTCTTCAGACATGAATGAGGAGAAATCCAGAGCACAAACACAAAGCTGCCCATGATTTTAGGGGCATAATACACAGACTGTCACTAACATGACTATTCAACATAATAAGATATACCCTTAACATAATAAAACATAATAAAATAATATAATAAAATATACCCTTTTTCAGTGATTCATAGCATGTGTTTATGTGGGTAATGTCATTGTCGGCTAACACATTTTAACCTCTTTGTTTTGATCTTTAGTAAGCAGTTGTGTTATGCAGCAGGATAATAATCCCACCCTAAAACAGAAGTAATATTAGCAGTAACACCACCGTAGCCTGAGTCTCAGTTTTGGCCTTTCTGCGTACATTTTAATGACATGATGAATGTTAAAACTCCCTGATGTCTAACATGTCTTTCAGACTACGTAGGGACAACAACTGGCTAACGACGTCCATGAATGTCCGTTGTTTGAACTGAAATATCTTCAGTGAAGTGTAATCGAGACCCAAGGAAAAGCCCACATGCTTGTATTTCCATTTTTGTAATGTCACGCTAATTCTCTGTGCTCAATCGGAGACGGCTTTTGGTTCAAACCTTCCAATCCTCTTACGGAAGCTTTGTTTTGCTACTTTCGTTGTCAGCTGGAAATTGGGCCGGGGTGCCGTAATCCCAGTCCTCCCCCTTTAACTGTATTGCTCCTGAAATCTCATTATTAATCCCAGTGCATCGATTATCTACATGTTCTCCCTTCAATCGTGACCCGTGATCTGTTTGTATGTGTTGGGGGGCTGGGGTCGTATCGGGAAGCCTGTGAAGCAGAAAACTATCCTGCAGCACTTTTATCTTTTTATTAATTCTTATCTCTTTGTTATTTCGTGCCACCTCACTTCTCCTCTCTGGCACTATGTTTTTTTTTTTTGTTTGTTTTTTTTATACCTTTTATCTTCACTCCCATTTTGCTCCCTATCGTATATTGTCATCTGTTTTTTGTCGTCTTACTCCACAAAAACATTTTCCATCTTTCTTCGTCTCACCTCATGTTGCTCTTTTTTCTCAATATCCACAAACTTTATTTTTGTTTCTCCCTACCTTTCTGTTATCCTCCCGCTGACACACCTTCCTGGCCTTAAATTTCTCTTTATTTCTTCCTCTCTCCCACATTCTAATTGAAGTTTTTCAGTTTCTAATATCCCACATTTGATCTAGTCTCCTCTCAGAGATCCCACAGCAGATGTTGCAGGTCTCAGGTATTCTGGAGTTATTGGAAATATGACAACCATACAGCAGCTGTGACCCGGGCCTGGCTTTCTCACCTATTTCACCTTCTTCTCACCCTGACATCTGTTTGATTCATACTACATAAAGCAATATGTCCCACATTTCTATTTAAAGAACCGCTGATAACATGAACTTGCTTTAGCAACAAATGCAAAAGCAGCTTAAAATCTTATTTGTTTTATTTTTGGGGGGTTGTATTTTCCTAACTTTAACCTCAGATTCACTGGCAATGAAATATGATACTAGAAGAGCACAATAGGTCAGAGGTCAAAATGTTTCACCACAGGATGTATGTGGGAACAAACAGAACACCTTTGTACTGGTTGCAGTACACATCATTGACATGTCGCCAGGTTGCCTAATCTCTTCTGCACAATGACATATTAATCAGAAGAAGACATGTTCTTTACATACAAGATCAGAAAAACTGTGTATTTTCTTTATTAGTGTATGAACCTCCAGATAAAGCTTTGCTCACTCTCTGGCCACTCGGAGTGTATAAAAGTTTAGTTCTGCTACTAAATGAAACACAATGCAAGCAGCTGAAATGAGTTTCCTCTTAGAGACGTAGTGAGGTGGTTGACTGTTTGGGAGAAACTTCTCTGTCAAAACGGAGCCATCTCGACGAAATCTTCAGTAGAGGTGTTTATGTCATGTCCTATACTGTGATGTGACACATCTCCCTCTGTCTCACTGAAGAGATTATATCAGTTATCAGATGAGCTCTAGGAGCTACGCGGGGAGAAGGTTGTCTGGGGATATCTGCTAAAGCTGTTGGCACAGCAACCAGGATAAAACAGTATACGACCAACAGACAGGCGGCTTGATGGATGGATGGCAGGATATTCTCTCAGCATAAGACTATAGTGTTGCAGTAATGTGCAATCAATGATTTATAGCTATGCACTTCCTGCGCACCACTGCTCTTGCGGATAGCCACTTAAGCCCCCAAATAAATTACATTTGTGACATTTTTGAAACGTTTGAATGAAATCTGTGTTATGCAATCTGCAACCTTCATATAAATACACTGAGGTTTGTGCATAACCTTTCGGGATCAGTAGTTTCAGCACCTTGAAATGAGCTTAGTCTTCAGCTTGGTTTGGTTGGGTCAACTAGCAACTGCTGCAGCACAGCTGTGGATATATTGATCACATGAAAGCTCATAATGTACTTCTTAAGAAAAAATGCCAAATAAATGTCCAACCCTACAGCCCCTCACACAGGAAATGAGAGTAGGCCAATCTCTGCTCAGTTTGTGTTGCAAGACTGCGTGTATCAGATCTGTGTTTGGAAAAGCAAGCTGGTTTGTGAGTGTTGCCCAGATTTGCCAAGAGAAAGAAAAGAAGGAGGAAGCAGACAGTAATTTCAACTGAGCTGTGTTTTTTAAGTCCGCTCGCCCACATGCTGTCATTAGTTGGTGGCTATGTGCTCACTGTACTGAATTACTGCCACTCAAAAAGAAGGCCTGCAATCACAAATCAGTCCAACACTGCAAGACATGAAATTACCAGGAGATAATTGTTTCCAGTTAACGTTTTGGTTTATTTGTGTTTTTAATATTAGTTTTTTTGTTTCTACTGTAGTTGTTAAATGTTTGATTCTCTTTAAATCATCACAAACATGGAAAAGCTCAAATGATGTAAAGCAGTTTGCAAATTGAATTTTTGCAAAGGTGACAAAAATTCAAGAAAAAAGATTCATAAAAGCTAAATATTCTTTAAGGCTGAGACTTTAATGTGTTGATTTCTATTAATAAAATTACTTAGATTTTAACATGTTAAAAATTTTAAAGCAAGGAATCACTTTTTTTGTGTGTTTTTTGTACAACCAAAGTTCTGATGGGACCCTTTGTATTTGCACGTTTCTGGTCTGACGCACCAGCGACATCTGCAAAAACCACAGTGTCGGATGACAAAGCTGCTTCTCTTGTCCCACTAAGAGTTAATTTGTGCTTCTGAACTGATCTTATGGGATGCTGGTGAAGACGAGTGTTGTGCTCAAGTTGTGCTAAAAGCAGTTAGCCTAGAGGTGAAGCTGTTCAAGGCTAAAATAGCATCTTAATGCTAAACATGCGGCAGCAGCACAGATGTCCCCAACGCTGACATCAGCATCAACAGTCCACAGCTTTCTAAAGAAGTTTCATGAATGATCAGGAGTTCCTGAAACACTGGAAAGATTAATGGATAGAATAACACTTTGCATAAATCTGATGGTTGACAAATTTAAATATCAGTTTAAAAACAACAGTTTAAAAATAACAGTTTAAAACATTTAAATAACAGTTTAAAAACATCTGTTTAAAAACATCTGTTGTTGAACTCATATGTCTACTTATTCAATAATTTAGCAGCAGAAATTGTTTTTCAATTGGAAATCTTGCTTATTTAGTTTTCAATTAAAACGCGATTAGCTACAGACCCTGAAACTCGACCCCTAACTGCATTAAAAATCTGAATGGAGTTCCACCAGCAAAACGTTTGCATGCAAGTGAAAATTTGCGTGTGCTTGTGTGTGTAGGGGTGGTTGTGTAGGCGTGTGCATGGGAAATAATTCTGGGATTAAGTCTAACATCAAGCCAGTGAATCATCCTGTTAAGGTCCAACAGTGAGCCGCATGCTAGCCCAGCCAGCCAGACGCCCATCCTGGCCTTTTCACTCACTGCTTCTAATTAAATGAAGCCGAAGGTTAAAATTACCTTCTGCAAGTCCAGCGAAGAAAGCTTTGTGGACAGGTGTGATGGAGGCTTTTGTTCATCTGCAACAATGAATCTTAAGCAGATGTGTGCGGGTGTGTGTGGGTGTGTGTGTGGGGGTGTGTGTGTGTGTGTGTGTGGGCCTTCAGTTTCAAGTACTTGTAATTGTAATTCTGAAGGATAAAATCTGCTTATACTAAATCATTTGAAGCAGATATTTTCAGGTTATTTCAGTATTATTTTATGAAAACTAATTCCAAGGTTTCTGACTCTAAGCTGACTCATGTTTTCATTACTAGATTTCACACAGTCCATACCATTAGCATTTATCGAAGGCCACCAGTTACTTTGTCTCACTGCTGCTAAACAGCTACATTTCCTTTTCTTCTCATTTACAATTGCAGCGTTAACAGTAACGCCACTATGTTAAGATTGATATAATTAGCTAATATGTTTTCAGGTGTGTTTTGTAACTCTAGAAATGATCATTTCTCAGCTGTATTCAATGCGAGTGAGATTTAGAACGAAATCAACAAGTGCCCCGACATTGCCTTGATCAGACAATAGAGCGAAGCTGCGTCACAGTTTTAAGGAACTTTTGCACTTTCCTCTTAAGCCAACGCCAGTGTGAGAACTGTTTCATTTCATCATAAAGTACAGTTTGCATTGCATTCATGCTGTTAAAGTTAAGAATGTGATAAAAGCGCAATCCCAGTCACTGATGTTGGATTTCATTGGTTGCAAAGAGCCCATCACTTCCACATCTGCAGAGCGGAGCCTGAGGATAACGCAGCGCATCGGGCTGAACGGCGCCGGCATCAAACAGGGTCAGCGCGTTTCCTTTAACTCACCGAGACTTGAAATCTCTCATGTCATAAACAATATATGTAATTAATGATGCGCTGAAAGGTATTCACCTCACTCATGGTCTTGTTTACAGAGTCATTTATGCTAATAGAGACATTTAGTCTTTGGCACAAGAAGCGGCGTTATGTGACAGCTAACATCTTTCATCTAGGAGAGTGTGAGAGGTTTCTTTCTATTTAGAACACCAGGAAACAGAAGCATGTCAGAGTTGTACTTTGTCCTTCATTTTTCATAATGTTTTTAGTTTTGCACCAGGGAAGATAACTGTAAAGATAAAACAGGTCCTTGAGCCCCCTTGGTTATTTGGCTCCATCTTCTGTTAAAAGCTTTGGGATAATGTTCAACTAGGTTTTGAGAATCATGTAAAATTATTGGTTCAATCCTGTTTTTACCACTTTAAACACTGCCAAACTGAGCCCTGTTGTCTCTCATCCTGAGATAGAGACTTTGCAATGCTCTTTTCATTTCTTTACTCAAGTCAGAGATACTTGTGAAAAACAAAACATCCTGCTAGTGAGTATGTAACCCACACAAACTTATCCTATTAAAGCCGAGGCTCTGTTTAAAATCGGCAGTAATAACTGTAACCAGCAGAGGGTGGCTGACCTATTCCCAGCGTTTCGAGGCAAGAAGAAGGTTTACAGACAGTAAGTCAGACAAAGACAGAGACTCTCCACTACGCCACCACAGCAAGCCCCTCCATGTAATTATTTAATCAAAATAAATACACTAATGTCCCACCCCTACAGATAAAATATTTTTTGAAAGCAAGATCCAGTTTTGAAATATTTCCAAAAGGTTGAAGAGGGAAGGGGCCTATAGATCAGCTCAAGCCCATGGGCCTCCATCCCCTGACATCTGGCCCTGCACACAAAGCATATGTTTACTTTGACCAGCAGTAGACTAAACCACCATCATTTTAGATTGAATCTTCAGTAGAATTTCATATTCTGCCATTGCAACCATGTTTCAACTACATCAGAGGTTGAGATAGCTAAATCGTATTGTTTCTTTTTTAACTATTGTCTATCTTTTCCACTCTAAACTGCATGCACACCTCTGTCTCTGTGTGTGAGAGACAGAACAAACAACCTTTGTAACTTAGAACAACATAAACATATAATGTTGGTTCTGTTGACTTGCCAGCTGGTCTGCGGTCTGAACAACACATTGAGGTTCACTGTCTCTTGTTGGTTCTTTGAAAAAGAATGAAACTTGCCAAGAAACGCTGTGATGACACGATGCAAGGCAAAACCCGGCCACATTTGAGATGAACCGAGTCCAACAAGAAATCAGTGAGTGGTGATGAAGATGCATTCACAGCCACCAGTTCTCCTTAATAAACCATGGAGATATTCCACTTTCTGAGACACTCTTGTCTGAATGCAGCCTGTAAAGATGCTGAATGGTCCTGATGGCTGAGTGGCTGAGAGCCGGCGCTGCCTCTTCACTCACTTTATGAAATGTTAAGGAATTCTTTTGTGTCTGCTCCTCAGTCTGACCCCACAAAAGCTGCGGGATCAGCAACGGAGGCTTACAATCGTCCTCATTTATTTACCATGCTTTTATCTAATTCCTAATGCCCCCGGCTTATTCCTCCTAATGGCCCTTCAGGGCTGCAGAGGGGGAAATGAAAGTGTGCAAACATCACTGGGAACAGCAGTGGAATGTGTCCAGAACTGATAAGTAAAGCAGCTTTTCTCTAAAGAGGAAATTGATCTCAGGAAACCCTTTGTTATATGAGAGTTTTTCCACTCTTAATGAAAAATCTAAAAGTTTCATCCCAGCCACTCCTTCCAAAATAACTTGGAAATGTCCACACCTTTGATATATGCTGTAATGGACAAGGGTCTAATGTGGTGGATGTGAAACATACACATCCACCACATTAGAAATGTCTTTTTACTCCACTCAAGTGTGTCATTCATTTTGACAATTATAACTATTTTAGGTGTTAATTACTCCAAGAGCATCAGAATTTATTAAAGAGACAGTAACCTGCAACTAAGTAGGACCCAGGATTTCCCCCAGTGTATTATAGGCCTGGTGGGCCTCCAGGCTTTACTTGTGCTCCCATCAGCCTAAGCATTGCTTACTTCTTTAAGTCTTTTTAAAATGTTTGCATTTTTTAAGATTTTATAGTTCTCTTTAATCTTTCAATAACACATAATTGTCAAATGATATTTTCAAATTTCCTGCCAACTTTAAACATTTTTTAATTCAAAACCACAACAGGCCGCTGGATGAATGACTGTCCTAGCGTCCAACCACAGAGCTTTGCAAGTTTTACTGTGAGAACAAAATCCAACAACATGGACAAAAACAGAGAGTGAAAATTAAATTAAAAGGAAATTAAATGGTGAGTGATGCCATCCCTGCATTAAATGTCCCTTACACTATTCCATACTGTGTCAAAGTCAGTCTTTTAGAAAGATCCTCTAATGGAAACTTTTTCTTAAGAGTGTAAACATTTTCTCTTCTGCTGCAAATCATTTAAATAATGCAACCACAAAAAGACACCTAACTAAAGGGTGAACTAGTAATATACGCAATGCATAAAAAAAAAACTAATCTGAGGATTGAGAAATGAAAACAAAGACTTGACTGACGCTGCATTCCCACTGACAAAAAATTTAGCAAATCGGAATTACGGAAATAAATTTGTTTAATTGAAAGCATTAAGAATTCATTACTCTTGTGATAAAATTATGAGAACAAAGTCATAATACTATGATTTTATTCTCATAATTTTAACTTTATTCCCGTTCAACTTTATTCTTGTTATAGTACGACTTTGTTCCCGTAAATAAATCACAAGTTTACTCTTGTAATAAAATTTTTTTCTTAGTCTTTCTTAGCATGGCCCTAATACTGCGCCGCAGAATGATGATGACAGAGCAGAAGTGTGCGTGTCGCTCCCTCCGGTCCTGAGGAACCCACCTGTAGCCGTGCTGCGTGTCCACGCACAGCCCTCCGTTGAAGCAGGGGTTTCTGGGATACGAGGCGCAGGGCTGATGGGACTGCTCCCGTCCCGGGCAGGAGCACACGGCCTTGGACTCCACCATGACTGAAACCAGGCTCATGGTGCCGCAGTCCACCACCGTGGGCGCGTCCCGCACCTCCAGCACGCTGGTGCAACCGCCGGAGCCGGCGCACTCCGTACCGGGACACTCGTCCACCCGGACCTGGGACACGCTGACCTGCAGGAAGGACTGGAGCTGGAGAGAGGAGAAACAAAACCCAACTGGCGTGAGACTAACAACAGACATCATTTATCAGAGCTCCAGCAGCAGAGGCAGTACTCTCCTAAATAAGAGCTGTACAGCATTTTTCTTCTCCCCCTTTTTGACACTGATATGTTCTCTGGTTGTTATCACTGCAGGCAACACAACTTCTTCTTCTTCTTGTTTTGTTCTTCTATCTTTTCAGACTCACACAATTCCTTTGCACAGGCACCAACTACTAGCAGGGTGATAGTACAGAGACAGCGATCCCTCACCGACTGCCCACACACATACACACACCCCCACACACACACACACAGCCAACTGTGTTGGATTATTGTATAAAGACAAAAGCAGAAGCACTGCAGTCTGGTAATGAACCCAGGTCTCTGCAGCGCTGAGAGAGTGAGTTCCACTTCTTCTTCTTTGCTTGTTTTTCTTCTCAAATGTTGCAGGGAAAGAAAAAAAAAAAAGCCACCCACCAGAACGACATCATTCATTTAGACTCCTGCCATCTTAAAAGTGTGGCTGGCCTGTTAGGGAACGACTCGGCCTGTCAGTGCATGCAATTCAACAGCTGTTAAGCTGGAAGTGGGATTTGACTTTTCAGATTAAAAATGTTTTATTTTTGTTTGTTTCACTTAAAGAAATAGTTATAGTGTAACAGCCATAAGCATAAGACATTTGAATATACTTTATTTCAACAGGCAGTTTAAAGTAGACACAGGTCCAATGATGAAAACCAATATAAGAATTTGGAGATTTTTTTTATTGTTTTTATGAACAGATGGTGGGAATCTCCCAGCATGTGGGTTAAACTGTGACACAGACTGGAGATCTGTCCAGTTCTGCAGCCCGGTTTCAACATGAACGGTCAACACAGTTTAACCAGATATTTACATTCACTGAATAAAAAGACACACACACATTTTTTTTTTCAGTGTCTGAAGGTAAATCAGACCAAACTTTTCTTGTTTTAACTTAGTTAAAATCAACAAAATTAATTATATTTGCTAAATGCCAAAAAATTAAATGCAGGAACATATTTTTAGTATTTCTTTTGTAACTCTCTTTGAATTCAAAAGTTTTACATCCATTTGGTCAGTATCCGGGACAACTGTCTTTTAAATGTATGACTTGGGTGAAAGGTTTTGGTCTGATTTAACTTCACACAGTAACGGTGTTTCCTTTACAGTGTTGATATACCGCTAATGTAAAAAAAACAAAAAAACACACAATTCCACTATTGCAGTGTTTCCATTAAATAAGAAGCATAATTAAAATCACACATGAATAAGTTTGGTCATGATGTGAGTTATTAAAAAACACACCGCGCCGTGATCCTCCAGCTACTTCCTGTCGTCTTCTTCTTGGTGGTTTACACCAGCGGCAATGTCCGGTTGCTGATCATGTGACTTGTGTGATGTGAACAAAGTGTTTCCCATCACACATTTATTTGCGAGATAAACCAGTTTTAATATGGCCGAAAAACCACATCATCCTATTGCCACAACTTTTTTATCAGAAAATGAGATGAATTTATTTTTAATATGTCAAATTGCGCAACTATGTGGTCAATGACAATCTGAATCTGTGTTTGGCGATTTTTTATTTTTTAATTTAATTTTGTCTACATAAATATCTGTGTTCAACCGTCTATACATCCCATGTGAAAAAGTTTTTTTTTCTTTTTTTCATAAATGTTACAGATCATCAAACTAACTTTGATACACTATAAAAATTTACCTAAGTAAATAAAAATTCAGTTTTAAAAAAAGATTCAGCTTCACTTTGCATCAAGTTGAAAAAGTTTCACTGCAACAGCTGAGGATGAGTTCTATACTGTGGAAGAATTTTGGTCCAAAATGTCTTACTTTGGACGCAAAAAGATTAATGAAAAGTGTGATTAATAAGCTAATTAGTGATTTAACAAGTGGAGGCACTTTCTGTTTCCATAGAACTAGGTTTGTTTGGATGACTTTTACTGTAAAATCCTCATTTGACAACTACATTTTAAATTACTCAAGTTATCTTTATCTGATATTTCATTTTCCTAATAATCTGAAACTTTTAGGTGTGAAAAAAACTGAAAAAATCTGCAAGTGGCCACACAGCAGCATGTGCTGTACACTAAGCAGTCCACAGCAAAAAAAAAAAAAAAAATCTGTGCAGTGGTTTTTCGTGCAATAGTCCGGAAAAGTGGGCTACATGGTGGTCAGGCAGGGAGGAATTTATGACCCTCAAGGTTGAGGGGAGCGATAACGCTGTGGAAAGGAAAATTGAGTGGAAACTGAGTGTGTGCTGTGTGTGGTGTACGCATGAAGATGTCCTGCCATTGGCTTGTAGAGGCCACACAGCACATGTATGTTTCCGCTGAGCTGACTTTAGGTGATAACGTCCACACAGACACATTCAGTGTGAGGAAAAAGTGGAAATGAAAGCAGGTCAGCTTATGCTCAATGTTCTGGACTGAATGGACTTTATGCAGTGTGAAATGACGGCACAGGCTGAGCAACACTTCCTCACTCGGCTCTGCTGAAATAGCGACTGTAATTGTGATAAGGGCTGTTTATATAGGTCACGCTTTTTGCTGACTGATGTTTTATACTAAACATGTAAGTGATATGCCGCATATTTGCTGATTTAAAGTGTTTTTCCCCCATCTGAGGCTTCCCTAAGTGTGACCTGCCTGCATCATTAATGTTTTTGCTGTCCAGGCAAATCAAAGCTGAATGTATTAATTCACTGCCTTCTTTCAACTTTGATGATGTGAAAGGAATGTGCAGCCAGACAGGAAATTAATTTGCAGATGAAAGAAGGCCATGTTGAACAAAGTGATTCACTCATGAATGAACTGTCAATAATTATGAAGTCGCTTAAATATGTATATCAATAAAACCTCTGCTCTTTTTTGTAGAAGACACTATTGACCAAGACAGAGACTGGAGACTCTCTGGTAAAGTACTTGACTTCTTCTTTGTTTCAATAGGAAACTTTTCATCAGAGTGAACAGAAGTGACATGTGGGGCACCACAAAGTTCTATCCTGGAGTTTAATAGCTGCTTCATTCTGATAGTTCACATTGTGAGAAGTAATGAGATAAGTTACCATAGCTACACAGATGACACAGCGCTCTGTGTTGTCAGGTGACTCTGATCCCATCCAATCACTGAACAGACGCTTAGAACAAATCAGTAACTTTCTTCAGCTAAACAGAAACTAACCTTAATTACGTTACACTGATCAGCAACTTCCGGGTCTAGACTGGATGCTGAAGCACGTGAAGCGGGAGCGGCCGCGGAAATTGCGCATGTACCGCATGCAAATAATGACAAATAGAAAATGCAAATAGGCCCGGCCGATGTCCCGCCCCCGAGAGCAATATACTCCACCGTGATTGGTAAGTTCGTTCAGCTCCGCACACGACACTGAAAAGTGCCAATTATATCAAACTCGCGGGCCGCACTAACATTAAACTTTCATATTAAGGCGGGGCCACAAACTATCGTCCCGAGGGCCGCAGTTGGCCCGCGGGCCGCGAGTTTGAGACCCCTACTCTAGATATTGCTGAGACATTAGTCCTCTAATCCTGGAAATATTCTGTAGCTGTCTTTATGTGGCTCTGAAGGTTCAGGTCAGAGTTCATCACTACACCCAGATTTCAGCCCAAATCTCTAGTTTCTGTCTGTAATAACTGAAGCTGTGTGTTGACTCTACTATAGATCTACAACTCTAGATCATTCCTCTTTAGGTCCAAAGATAATAACTTGAGGTTAGGCGCTGTAACGCTTGGGTTGTGTTTAAGGGAGGAGAGGAGGCGGCAGATTCGTCAGGACATCACAACCACACTGGTACTGGGAATTCCACAGTGTTGTCCTTTAATAAATACGCTCTTCATCAACCTTACAAAGCCGGTTGAACGGCTGCTATATTATCAGACATGAAAATTGAGCAGCGTCCAAACAACCCGTAACATTACTAAAAAGTTAGGGAGCTAACATGTCCGTCTAGCACGTTTCTCCCACGCTCTCTACAGAGAAGCCGTGGTGCATACTTCTGACATCATTAGCAATACTAGAGTATCTTAAAGAGACACTACACAATTACCGCTGTTACAGCGCCTGACTACGGCCAAATATGGTAATAGGCAATCAGAAAGGTTCGGCTGAGGAGACCGTGTGTGTAAATGCGGCCCAGCCTCACCCAGACTCTACCTCCAGCGGCCCCCGGGTAAATTGAGTTTGAGACCCCTGATCTAGAGAAACTCATCCATGTGTTTATCGGTGATCACACTGATTACTGCAACAATGTCTCACATGTCTAAAAAAAATCAATCCTCCAGCTGCAGTCGATCCAGAACACTGCTGCTGGTGTTCTGACTAAAACCAGGAAGCTAGAGCACATCACCCAACAACAGTGGAAAGTTCTAAAGTCTTTCCACTGATATAATAGACTATAAAATACTGTTGATAGTCTATAAATCACTGAACGGCCTAGCACCAGAATACATTAATGATCTGCTGTTGCATCAACCTTCCAGACCTCTCAGGTTTTCTATTTTCTTGAAATTTTGATTAAAACCCCAGTTGTTTAGAGCTGCTTTTGATTAGTAGTATATAGATCATCTATCAATATATTTGATGCGTATTTGTTTGATGATTTTGATGATGACACTTGACAAAATGTAATGTTTGTTGCTGGTTTCAGAATTGGTTACTGCATTATGTCCTCATGCTGCGAAGCATTTTGAACCGCCCTGTTGCTGAAACGTGCTATTCTAATAAACTTAACTTGTCGGAGTCACTTCTTGATTGACGGCTTATGTTCAGTTTTTCGTCAAAAGTGAGCAGACCTCATCTTTTTTTTTTTTTTTTTAATACTCCAGGAAAGCTTTCGGTCACGCATCAGCCAACTCCGCAGCAGACAGAAATCTGTTGATGTCATCTCTGGCTGTCAGCAGTAGAAACAGCAGCTGGTTTAACACAGTAACTTTCAGCCAAGGCCATAGATTCAGCAACTAATTGATTTACCAGCAAGTCCTGCTTTGTGGTGCAGTCATATTTAAATCATTAAAGTAGCTTAATTTTCTTTAAAAAGCTGCCTGTAGGACAGGCGCGAGGATGTAGACACCCTGAGGTGTCGAACGATCTCTAAATGTTCTTGAATAATTTACACACTGTCCATTTGGAATTGTGTTGGATATAAAAATAGTAGAAAAAAAAGGGAAATGGATGTTTGGTTGTTTCTTCTTTTGCTGTTGCAATGTTCCTCAGCAGTACATCTCATACTCTAGGAGACTCAACCCACACACTCCAACTGTAAAAGATTAACTGTACAGCTGGAGGAAACTTTTCTACAACAAAGAGGTCATTGGCTAACATCCATTTTTTAGTCTGTGTTCTGTCCATTAAACAGTCACATCCAATAAATTAGAATATGGATCCATATGCAGGTCGCTAGTCAGATTAAAAGTTCGGAAATAACATCACTGAAGCAGGTAATTAATAAACTTTACATGTAGCCCAGGGAAGATAGTTTTTATTGGTTTGGTGTAATATTCTCATTTTAAATGTCATATTTTCATTAGCTGTAAGTGGAAAATCATCATAAATAACAGAAAGCACACCCATCCATCCATTTTCTAACACCCTTGCCTAGTGGCGTTGGGAGGTGCTGGTGCCAGCGTTCCGGGCGAGACGCGGGGTCACCCACTGTCGCAGGGCAACACAGAGACAGACAGGACAAACAACCATGCACACCTACAGAGACCAATTAACCTGACAGTCATGTTTTTGGACTGTGGGAGGAAGCTGGAGAACCCGGAGAGAACCCACCATGCACAGGGACAACATGCAAACTCCAAGCAGAAGTTTGCATGTTCCCCAGGCTGGGAACCCAGGACCTTCTTGCTGCAAGGCAACAGTTCTACCAACTGCGCCACTGTGCAGCCCCTTTCACACACCCACTTGTGTGTAATCAATCTCTTTCATGTGTTATTCCTTCCTGAAATAAATGGACTTTTCCATTATGTTCTAATTTAATAAATTGCTCTGTATACATGGATGCATGTTTCTGTCACACAAAATAAGGCAGCAGAATTTATTCAGTCTAATTCTACGCTTTGTGCTCTGAACGATGTGATGTTTTATTATTTATTTTACATTTATTTTACATTATATCCTAACATCCTAACCTGGGCAGCGTTAATTAACAGGATGAACATCAGTAACATCATTTTTTATTTATGTTTTTTTTTTTTCTTTTTTAAAGAATCAAAGTTTAATGTCAGGTAAATAGATTTGGAGTGAGAGCCCAGAGGGAACGGACCAGACCCAGTTCTGAGCTCCAGCAGGCAGAAACAGAAGGACGGAGAGAATCTGGTCTTCTTTTTTATATCAATCTACTTCTGAGCCATTACTGGAGAACTGAGCACATTAATAATAAACACTGCTTCATCTTCTGCACCGCTTTCCTTTCGTTCCATTCCTCCCCCCTCGCCACGCTTCACATCTCATTCTGATCAATGTCTTCTCCAGAGAACCTGGCTGAATTCAGATGAAATGCTCTGTGCTCTCCTCACAAATCACACCTGAAAGTTTCTACCTCTGTGCTCTCCCATCTTTCTCTTCCTCAGTCCGGGCTTGTCTCTCCACGCCACTCTCCTCAATTTTTATCCGCGCACGTTTTTCCCCGGCTGCCGCTCCACTCTTTCTGTCATCCTTGAAGATAGCTGTATGAAACGGGAGGAAAGGCTCAAAGGCTGAGGGCTGACTGTGGTTATTCACCTGAACTGACCAGTGCAATCATAACCAGGTTTGACTGTTTCTACCCCCTAACAGACATGCAAATGCAAACAGTGTGTGGCTCATCAGCCCATCCCAGGACACCAGCTCCGCCTGCGTGTCTCTGGGCGGCGGAACGGAGACAATGCAGCCTGGGAGGATGACCTCCTGAAGGCTCACGCTAGTAGGAGGTCAGGCGATTCCTCAGACTTCTGAAACAAGAAATTCCATCTGACAGACCTCGCTTTGTATGGATATTTCATTTAAACCTTAACCTGAAAATTTCAACACTAAAAGTGGAGGAAACAGATACAAAAGCTTTATAAAGCCATTGATGGCGAGGAATAAAGTTTGACTCAATCCCACTTCCAGTGTCTAAAACTATACACAAGCAGATCAGGTGTCAATTAGTTTAGTCATTGATTAATCATTAAGTCAAAAAAAATCAATTTGCTGAAATAACATAGAGCAGTAATTAAGCCAAAGCTCTAAATATATACACATATACTGGAACGGTCAGTGTTATGGACTCGACACACGGAGCAACGAATGACAGCAAAATGTGAACATCTTGACAGCAGACTGTCGTGTTCCGTGTTTTTCTGTGGGTTTATTTTGAGTTTCCTGTGTCCCTGAGTCTTCGTGTTGTCCTGTCTTCCCCTTGATTGTTTCCCAGGTGTGTCTCGTTTCTGTGATTACCCTCCCGTGTATTTAGACACCTGTGTGTCTGTGTCTTGGTCGGATCCTCGTCGCGTGTTGCGTCATTTCTGTCTGCCTGTTTGTTTGCCAAGTATAATTTCTGTTGCTACCGGTGTGAGCCCTGGCTTCTGCTCAGCCGTGCCGCCAGAACTTTGTGGACTGTTTTGGAGCATGACTTATTATTAAAATTATCATCTTTCACTTCAACCTGGGTCTACAGCGTCTGCCTCACCACCTCACACCACCACTTCATGACACAGACAGTAACAGAGGTCTCATAGGAAATGAATGGAGAGGGGCATGGATTAATAATTCAACCAAAATGACTTCCTTTAAACCTTCCTGAATAGAATAAAACCTGGAAAACTGAGAATCTTCAGACATGTTGGGTTTGAAACAGCTTTTTGAAAATGTGAATACAGTGGCGGTTTTTGATATGGGCAGTTGCCCAGGATGGCACCGGTAAAGGGAGAGGCATTCAAGAGCTAGAAAGAAATTTAATATATTTGTCCTCTGAACAAGTTTGCTACTAGTTGTATGAATGTGTAGTGGAGGAGGTAACCACTATATTACCTGATTTCTGCTACAAAGTGGAAAAAAAAGGTTTGAGTTTACAATGAATTAAAAACCATTTTCTGCAAAACAGACTATTTCATTTGCTTGATTTCAGTTTTTTCTCTTTAATTTCCTTTTGACTCAACAATTTTGACAAAAACGTGGTGGAGCTTCAGATTGCCATGGATAGATGTTACATTAATGAACACTGAAATTGGACATATTAATACAACAAACACAAATAAGATGCCAACGGTGTCCCAAAGGATTCCACGATTTTACAAGACATCTCTCCACTGAACATCAGTGCTGCTTTGAAAACTTTTTCTTTTGGGAACAATATATTTTAGTGTTTATTCATGGGCACAGCTTTTTAGTTTCACTTCAATTTTTGAGGCTCACCGTTCACTTTAAAACAGATAATCTTACTAAATATTTGTGGTCCAGTTTCTAGTGCAAATATCTTACTATTAGTTCCACTAGCACATTATTTCTCTTGTAACAAGACATTTTTTTCTATAAGTGAAATAATATGGCATTAGTGGAACTAGTATTCTTTTATCAATGTTAGGGAATTATTGACTTAAAACAAGGGCATACATCTTATTTTGACTTATTTCAAATCTACTAAAATATTTACACTAGAAATTTGAACTAAAATATTAGGTAATATGTGAAGCTGGAGCTCAAGATGCTACACTGCCACAGTCAAATGATTAAGGAGACAGAAAACCTCATCTATACCGATTCTTTCCACGAACTATTAAATAGAACCCACAGAGAACAACGTACCATGTTTAACTAATAACATGTATTAAAATTAACTGCATTCTTTCTGTAGATGCTTTTGAATCAGCATTTAAGTTCACATGCTCTCTGCTATGGCCAGCAGATCTGCACAATCTATTAGATGTTAATGTTAACAGCTCTCTATGAAGTTCAGGATGCGTGTCGGCACGGTAACCAGTCTGTTCAACTCAGAGAAAAGTTATCCCAGGTCTTCTTTGCGGGCTGCAGCCGGTCAGGCGGGTGCAGCCTGTGCGTGGCCAGCAGCAGATCTGGGTCATCACTCAGGTTCAAACGGTCTCAGACGAATCCTCAGGGAGAATTACCTGCTGCTGCTGGCTGAAAGGGCTGTTCTCACCGCGCTGCCATTCTCAGACGGGGATGCACATTCAATACCAGCACTGACCGTTGTGCACTTTTGCAGTCATGCTGCTTTATGCTCCTAAAACTGTTTCCTTCGCTTCCCAGTTGTGCACTGACACGCACTTAAAAAAAAAATCCACCTACTACCGTCTGGTTCTCAATCAGGTGAAACGACGGGACGCTCTAATCCCGTTTACGTCATTGTCTTGTTTACGTAAATGAAATGAAAGTCAGAGGAAATATGGATGATCTGTCCGGAAAAGAAAGGAAGTGAAAGGCTACATGTTTTACAATTTATCTACTGCTAAGCCCTGATATACCCACTATGTTTTCTTGTCTAGTTTGGGAAGAAAACAGCAGCACAAGGACAAAAATGAGTGTTTAATTATATAAAATATATGTACAAAATCAGCCAATAGAGGCACTTTGCTTTTCAAACTTTTTATAGTATATTTGCCACTTTTTTATTATTGTTAAATGCAGTTTTCATCCAAATTTCTTAAGTGAGACGTGCATACATGAGCATGATTGATCCTGTAAGACCCTCTTCCTGCCTCTGATTGGTTGTTTCTGGTCGGGAGCAGTGTACTTCTGCAGGTGGCTGTTGGACCACAAGGAGGAGGCAGAGGAGATCGATTGTTTCACAGATTATCTGTCTCATGTTCTACTGTTAGAACAAATGACAGTTTTGATAAATATGTAAAAAATATTTATTTTCATAAGACTTACCTACTGCAGCTTTGAAGGAACTACTGGAACAGCAAAAGTTACTGGACAGACAGGAACTTACTTTATGCAACCGAGGGCAACAATCAAAATGAGCAATAGATGAAAAATCCTTCAAAACATATGCTCTCTTTAAAACGAAGCAGACAAAACCTACCATTACTGCCCCCTGTTTGGCGGGAGGGTGAAACTGTCAACCAGAATCAACAAGTTACAAATGGAGCCACATTTACTTGAACCCAAACTTCAAATAATTATTCCTGTGTGAACGAATTCATGTTTTCTTTTTCCTTTCATTTAAATGAAGTGATCCTTTTCATCTCTCGATTGCTCAACATATAAACTTTTTACCGCATTACACTGACATGAGGTCCACCCAAACAAAGTCAGTACCATGTGTAAGTCAGCATGTTATAGGGTTAGGGAAACTGAGGTCGTGACCTTAGTCAATATGGTAAAAGACACTTTGACACTTGCAGTGGTTGGAAATCAAACCAGCAACCTTGATGGCTGCTGCAGAAGCACTTTGCCAGCTGAACCGCAGCGCCCCGCAGGTACAACCGCAGCTCCAAACAAACATCAGCTCAAACAGAGAGCACAACCCCGCTTTTAAGGCTCGGTCGCACCGACACCCACAGGTGGAAAGTGCACTTACTCAGTGCAGTTGACTAGATTATGTGAGTGCCACTCAGGAGGCAGAGCCGTCAGCCCAGTGAGAGCAGAGACCCCGACAAAACAATCAAGCTGACAAGACTTTATTGTGTTTACCAGGACTGTCGGCATGGATGAAAGCCTGCGAGACGTACAAAGTGACCTACCTTTTGTTTGTGGGCGGCTAGGTAGCCGTGCATTTTCTCCGGCTGCAGGAAGGAAGGGCCGGCGCTCACAGCAAAGCGGACGTCCAGCATTCGCTCCTTCACGTCCAGGAGGCTGAAGATGTTAACTTCCCCCGGTGGGACGGAGAGCATCTCCGACAGGAAGTCCACCAGCAGCTCGTAGCGGCTACGCTGCTTCCCTCGGAGCTCCATGAACTCCTTGGCAGTGATGTCTGTAGAAAGCAGACAGGACGAATGCATTACTGGTCTCCAATATTTTTACACATGTTGTGTGTCATAGTAGTTTTTGTAACAAAAGTATTTTTGTTATGCAAACATCAGTATTTTATTAGCATTATATGAGGTAGTCCATTACTAAGTAGTGGTAGTATTAGCAGTAAAATGGACAAAAGTAGAAAATGTAGTCAAGATTATTAACTAATAAAAATCTAAAAAACGTTTGTTGTGCACATGTATTCGACACACCTCAGTGAGTTCTATGTAGAACATCTTTTTGTAGCCTGGTTAAAAGCAGCTCTTTGTTCTACGCTGTGATTCGTTCAGAGGTTCTGGACTGAGAAATGATTGTTCCTGGAGGTGTGGACTCTGTTGAAGTTTTAAATATTACCCAATTGCTGATGTTTTCCCATGATGTATGTAATACGTAACTTCCATGTTATGAAGCATAGCAGAAATTGCCTGCAATGTAAAAAACCATCCTCCATTGTGAAGAGAGAAGAGCCGATCTGAACGAGGCTGTTAATGTTAACTCAATATGTGGAGACGTGGCCAACACAGACTGAACGGCTTCATTCACTTCCTCCACTGCCATTTATAAACTACAACATTTGTAATAATAATAATAATAATACATTATTGTAATTGTAACATTCTTCACAACTTGAAATCTCAAAGGGTTACAAAACAAGAAATTTCAATAAAAATAACTAAGTGAACCAAAATGTTTAGTGACTGGATTGTGGTGACCTCAGAGTATCAGGGAGGTTATTTCTAGAATGTTTGAAGAATCTAAATCCTTGAAGAATCTAAATTAATGAGTTACAACATTTAATTTCCCTTTGGGATTAATAAAATATATTTGAATTTGAATTGTATAGACCCAAAATGGCAGACTACTACCCAGTATTCTAAAACAGCACAGGAAACCACACTCATTGTTCAGACGTCTCCTGTCTGTTCACTGATTGGCCTGGTTGAGATTCTACCAGAGAACCCCAGTTCAGAAAATCCATGATGATGTTAATCAGTATAGATATGAATTTACCCATGATGCTCTGGGTTGTAGTCCACTTCCTACTTTTTGAGCGGTCTCTGGTCTGCTTGCCGTTCATTTAGACATTCAAACTGCACCAGAGTTCACTTGCACCAAACTGAGTCAGAGGTTTTTAGGCAAACCAGAGATTGCCTTTTTGGTCCCAATGAGAGTTTGATGGCACATTCACACCTCTGCATACCAACCAGACGTTTTAGACCAAAACTCTAGAGTTCTATTAAAGCTCCAACTTAAAAAAAAAAAAAGAAACTTCTCTAATTATTTATCTCCTACTTGTTTTTCCATATCATGCAAATGCTGCTGTTTACTCTCCAGCAGCAGGATCAGGTGTGTTGTAAATGAAAACGAGGATGGCAGGATGATTAGGTCAGCAAGAGAAAGGAGAGAGTCAGAGCCAGAACATTAGGAGACAAGACTGGAAGCTCAGAACCGGCTCAGCGGATACAGCGAGAGGGATTGAGGCAAATGTCAACTCCCATCAGTGGGTCCACAGGGAGAAACAAGGACATGGGCAGACAGAGACACAGTCAGGAGGGCTGGGGGAAGAAGGATTGTAACTTCTAATACAGAATGTCAGCCTTTGCACCTGGCTTTGATCCAACCTCACAACACACTCCTGCTTTCTCCTTCCCACAGGCTTATTGGAGCCGCTGCAGAGTCTCTCTCCTGCCTGTGGGTTTAGCATTTACACATGCAGGTGGGAGGGGAGGGGGGAAAGAAATATCCTGTTCATCATTGTATACTGTTGTGAGGAGTAGAGTGATTAAACAGTGTGAAGCTTGGAAAGTTTATTAACTAAAAGTAGGAAACCCAGCAGAAGCGTTTAAAGCCTGCGGTGACGGCCAAAGCGAGGCGGCTGCAGCATCTGCACATGCAGCTCAAACAGGATGTGAAGCTACATCTAATATATGGGCTAATTCTACATAGATTACATCTTAATCAGCATACTAACCACTAAATAGAACTTAAACATTTTCCAGACACCACAGCTGAATTCCTGCCCAATGAGTGACGTGCTTGCTCAGATCAAACTTCCAGCCCAACCGCTTCATTGTGTCTTCTTTTCCTCCCTGACTGTCTGAGGAGGAAAAGAAGCAAGAAAAAGCTCACATCTTTATTCTAAACAGGCGTGCAGTAGACTGCAGCGTAACTCCTTCACCAATAGCTGCTGTTTTTGCATGTTCACCTAGAGTATCAGTTGTCAATAAAAAGAGATCGACTGCAAATCCAGTGATACCGACGGAAAGAAGCTTCACAAAACAAAACGTGCCAAATCCAACGTTGGTGTTTGATGTTGCTGTGATGACGACGACTAGCTGTTTCTGTTTTTAGCCAATCAGATTTATGGCAAACCTGGTGTTTTACCTAGCCATGCACATTTTGGTTTTTAGTATCAGTTTAGTTCGGGGTAAAACAAGAAGATCTGCAGCGGTGTGACCTTCACAAGATTTACTTTGGAACTATGTTTTTTTTAGTTCATGTTGTTCTGGAATAATGAGAGCATTAGTTCTGATTTGTTCTTATTTTTTAAAGATTTTTGTTCATATTTTCTGGTTGAGGCGTTGCATCTTTGGACAGATTTTTTTTTTCCCGGTTTTGGATGCTGAGCAGATAGAAGGGCTTTTGCTCTTACTTTCATACACAGATTAGATCTAATTATTTTTACACCAGGCAGATAAAGTTATCAATAAAGTAAAGGTTAATTTTATTTATATAGCACATTTTCAGCAACAAGGCAATACAAAATGCTTTACAAGAATTAAAAGGAAATACAAACAAAATAACAAACCAAAGGAAAGAGCAAGAGAAGAAAAATAATCTAATGTTGATCTAGATATAAGCCAGGTGCTCCTATTCAGGGTTGCTAGATAAGTATCCTCTGTTCTAATTGCATTTCTGGGTTGGAAAAACAGGAGTCTAAAAAGTAGTCTAAATATGTTGATCCAAAGTGTATAAACTACATAAACTAGGGCTCATAGATAAGTATAAGTAAGTGTCCTCTGGTCTAATTTATTTTCTGTGTTGGAAGGATAGGAATCTAAAGAATATGAGGTAGTTTTTCTGGATTCTAGGTTTGTTCTAATCCCTGTCCTGGGTTGCTAAATAAGTAAGTAAGTAATAAGTAAGTAAGTAAGTATCCTCTGGAATTCTGGGTTGCTGGATAAGTATAAGTAAGTATAAATTTGTTTCTGACTCAAAATTGTCAATTTCTAGAATTCTAGGTTTTTTTTTTGTAACATTGCTTCAGCCATGATTGCATGTCAGAAAGGAATGTGTAGAGATGCAGAAAATGTATTTTTAATTAGACTAATGTGATTAATTAAACAGTTCAACCATCTCCAACTGTGATGTTCCTCCCGCAGAATAATTCTGTCTTAGTGTCGACTTGTGTTAGACAAGTGGAAGAAGCAAAGTGAATTTCACTTATTATTCCAAGACAGATTGTTTTCCTTCTTTCTTTAAATTGAAGTAATAATGAATTTACTCTGGAGGGTGCAGAGATGTGAAAACAGACAAAAGAAGAATTTGATTGTCTCTTATCCTGTTGCAGAATAAGACTGAGCAGAAATCAACTTTGCAAACTGCAGAGTGTGTAATATTATTGTCTCAGCCTGCTGTACGCACTGAATGAACCGTGTGACTGTGGTTTTATATGGGCTCGGTCTGTGGGGCCTGGACATCTCAAGGACTTTTTGTTTACTCTATTTTTACCTTTCTATCAATATTGGAAAAGCAAAAGAGAGAGAGAGGGAGAAAGAGAATGAGAGAGAGAGAGACTTAATCCCAGTCAGGCAGATTTAACTAGTGCTTTCTTTGAGCTTCCTTATTGCATTCCACATTTGTTCTTGAAATGGGATTTAGAATGTCAAGAAGGGTGTAAGTAATGCTATAAGTAGAATATTTTCATAATCCCCGGCACTGAAAATCAATGAGTGTTTACTCTAAAGCTCCACAAGGAAAAATAAAATCCTGGAAATGGCTACAGTTAAACATTATCCGTGCACGCACGCGCACACGCCTATGCACACAAACGCAGAAAAAATAATAAATTCTGGAAGCTTTCTGTATCCCAGGATGCTCGAGGAGTCATTAAACCTACGCTCTGCTTTCAAAGGGCAAGTTTACCATTTTCCTGAAATGATTACAGACTGAACTGGAGGTTAACAGGGTTTGAGTGACTTTAGACAGCGTGAGCACACAGGTGTCTGACACCTGAGCTTTCTGACTTCTAATCTACGCCACTTGGCAACAACAGATGCCCTATTAAACAAAGAACATTAATAGGTGACTTCCTAAGGAAGTCAGGGAAAAGTTGCTAACGTACCTGATACTAAGAGCAAATTGAACAGTGGAAATATAAGTTTCACTCATGAAAATCAAGTGCAGTTTGAAGGGTTTTTTTTTTAAATAAAAAAATTCCCTTTTTACCTATTTACTCATACATGTTTTTGCACATGGATTTTTTCCCCCCTTTACTTAAAGTGGCAGTGTGTAGCGTTTACAAAAGAAAAAGGTTTTTCACATATTTGGTAAAACTGTCACCAAACTGTGAAAGTATACCATGAGACAGATAATCTGTGAAAAAATCTATTTATCCACTTATTTGCTTTGACATGATTCCTAATCATTTAGTGTGTTATTAACTTTGAGTTCTAATTTGCTATTTAAAAGTAGTTCAACTTCTATATCTGTCCACACAAATGAACCTCCATGCAGCCATGTTTAATTCTTAACAGAAACTCAAGGTTGCCCTGAAGGACTCCGATTGGCTGAAACGTTCTAGCTTTGCACTACACTGCCCCCTGTGGGTCTGGCATGTTTACAGCTCGGGGACGGATTTTTGCGGGTACATATGGATGAAAACTTTTCTGAAACAGATCCTGTGTGCATAATATATTTTTAACAATATGGCGGAGATATTCAGTTTTATAAAGACTTTGCTACACAAGAGGACTAAATGTGTGAACCTGCTTTTCCCCTTGCTGCCTCGGGTTTTTGAGAGCATGATTTAAGCTCTTCCTCTTGTTTTTAGAACACAAAGAAATCCTTTTATCTGCTACTGCGAGGCCTCTGCTCTGCTCTCGTCTTCCCAGAGCATCATCCGCCCCTCTCTGTCTCCTTCTCCATAACGCTAACTCTGAAATCAGAAAAATCATTCAGCCACATCCTATTCCTCTAAAGAGAATTTGATTCCGAGCAGAGTGAGCCGTGCCGTACATCAGGTAATGATGGATGCCGCTCGTCATGTGAGGGAAATGTGCAAGCTGAGCAAATCCACAACTAATTATTTCGCAAGCATAAGTAATGAAAAGAGGCTTTTCTGACAGCAGCAGAGATCCCATGAGTCAGGGGAGAGGAATTAATAATGGGAGTGGGGGAAAAGAAATCCTTAGATGTACTTTGAAACACTGCAAACGAGAAAAGTAAACAACAATTAGCAGTGTACTGAAACCTGAGAGGAGTGTGCAAATAATGAGAAAATTCAACACTTTTTTTTTTCCAAATGCGTAGTGTTGTAAGTCCAGCAGTACCTGTTGCTGTTATGCCACTGCTCAGAGGTTCAGGGGAATAAGTTCAGAGTAGAGCTTAACAGTGAAAAATATGTGGATTTCAAACAGTGAGGAAAGCAAACAGGGCATCTGGGAAGTATTGACGTCGCTTCAAATTCCCCAATATTTCTTATGCTACAGCCTTAATCCAAATTCCGTTACGTAAATCTCTTTCCTCAGAATTCAACTTTCAGGGAGCATTTTACATATTCTGTTCTCTTTATAATGATAACCCAAAATAGAAGGCGTCACAATCACGTGTCTTCAGAAGTAACCCGCTTTGTCAAGAGTTTGATCCTTTGTGGTGTAAAGCCATCGGTGAACATCAGCGAACAAAGAGCATCATAAAACCCAAATAACACGGCCGACAGGTCAGACATGCTGCGATAGTTTAAAGCAGAGTCAGGCTATAACACCAAACCCCAAGGTCTGAACATCTCATGTAGCAGTGTTCAGTCCACCACCTGAAAACACGAGAGAATACGGCATCGCTGTAAACCTACCAAGACATGGCAGGTTACCTGAAAGGTTGGCCCATCAGAGACTCAATCAGAAAAACAGCTCAGAAGATAAACCCGGCCTCCCGCTGCGGCTTCAACAAAGCAATCTGTTAACAGCACAAATACTGATTGTGGTCTTCAAAAAAACTCCAAAAGTGAGAAAAGAAAAAAGAATAGAAAAACATCCAGTTTGCTGTCTGACACAAGCATGTAAGGCACACAGCAAACATTCGCTAAGCACTTTGGTCAGATGAGATTAAAAGTGACATTTTTGGCATATATTTTTAATGCCAAAGAACCCTGTGTGGAACTCATATTACACATTGCTCTAACCACACCATCCCAATGGTGAAATGCTGTGGGAATGGTTTTACTTAGTAGGAAAAGAGACGTTTGTCAGACTTAATTAGAAGAAGGATGGAGCTAATATTAGCCTGGAAGAAAATCTGTTTAAGACAGAAAAAGAAATGTGAAAGTGGAGCAGAGGTTCAGGACGACCCTGGAACAAATCTCAATATTTGGATCAGTGCTTCCTAAATGTTCCAGCATCAGACCCACACAACGAAAATGTAAGAGGGCCGTGATCCAAACAGAGACAACACAATCTGCATCCACAGCCAGTTTATTTACTATTAAATGTTGCATTCATTTCATTTATTGCTTTCATTTATTTTCAAGTCCTGTCACCTTTTATATTGTTAAAATGCTAATCGTTTCCTGACGTCTTTTTTGGCATTTTCATTCATTTCTGAAGGGCATGTAAAGACCCCCAAATATCCATGTTCAGGATGGCCTGTGGGGCCCCAAAGCCCAACTTTGGGAACCACTGGTTTATATCAAAGCACATTCATGAAGTAAAAACCAACTGCGACTCTCTTGCCGTGTAAATCTAGTAGAAAACCGAAAACTTGCTGTGACATTTCCAGCAAAAGGAGTCCCTCTCACCTGCGAGGCGAAGGGACGCAGAGTTGTAGATGGCTTCGTCTCGCAGCTCCCTTACGTATACGGTTACTGTGGAGACGGCGTCGGGCCAAATTCCATCAGACACACGGACCTGGAACTGGTAGGTGCCGGGTAGGGTGTTCTCCTTGATGATAAGGAACCCGGTACGCTTGTTCAGGATGAAGTAACTAGGGGGAAACACACATACGAAATTTAATGAATACACTGTCAGGGTTAAAAGAGGGCACAGGCTGTTTGGTGCATGAAGTACAATTGTGAAAATTTTTCCATCTCAACCTGGCTTTAAGTGGAACAAGTAATCGCCCCCTTATTAAAACTATTAACAATGGTATTAACTTGGTCAAGTTTTACAAGTCACACTTTGGCCTGCCAAATGTCTAGCCTGTAGAATTAAAATGCAGTAATCACATAAAATAACCTGTTTGACAATGAAGTAGGCTAAAAGATCTGAAAAAAAAAACAAAGAAAAAAAAAACAGATAATTTCCCAAATAAAACAAAATTAAGAAAGGAGGAGTAAACAGTGTGACATCACAGTGAAATCCATTATCCACTTATATGGAGCAGTTGTGAACAATGGCTGGTCTTCCAAAATTACTCCAAAGACCCATTGGAAACTGATCCAAGAGCAACAAGAGAACCCAGAACAGGCATTAATTGTCCCAGTTAATGCACATTTTCACCTTCACTGGCTGTCAATTCAGTACATAGAAGTATAAAAAATACTGTGGGACTTGACAAAAAGTTTTAACCAAGATACTGTTAGACAAAGGAGCTGAAAGACAAAGATAATTATTGTTTTTAATCTGTTATTTCGGTTCTCCTATGATCACACTGGTGCAAAGTGTGATTCTACCCATTCAGCGTTCCAGTGCTTGAGGAGCTCCTGATCATTCATGGAACTTCTTTAGAAATGTGTACTGTGGCTGCTGATACGTTTAACACTGAGATGCTATTTTAGGCTTGAATAGCTTTGCTGATAGACTAACTGCATTTAGGACAATTTGAACACAACAGTAGTCTTTTCTAGTGTCCCATCAGATCAGTTTAGAAGCAGAAATTATCCCCCAATGGAACAAGAGAAGCAGCTTTGTTGTCTCTTGTTGTTGTTTGCGGATGACGCTTGTGTGCTAGATTTACTGGGGAACCAGAAACATCCGATTACCAAGGTTCTGACCGGAACCTTTCAAAGTAAAACGCTAATTAATTATGTTAACAATTTTAAACATAATTAATGTGTTAAAGTCCTAGCTCTAGAAAAAAGACGTCTTAACGACATAAACGTAGAATTACTAATCTATTATTGGAAGGTGTGTTTCTGACCACGTAAGCTTAAAATTAAAACAGAATTTCCAAAAAAAAAAAAAAAGAAAGAGATGTACGTAGTAAGAAAGACGTAAACACGGTGGTGGTAGTGTGGTGGTGTGGGCTTGATTTGCTGCTTCTTGATGAAGGTTTTTACCTCTGGAGGGCTGGAAAAAAGTCAGTTGTGAAACAGCCTGGTACAATGATTGAAAACCAACGTCGATTCTCTTACTTGACTGTAAAGAATCTCTAAATATAATAATCAATATAAAAAATATAAAGAAAAGTGAGTAAAGTTTTTTTCTATAGCGACTTATAAGATGATATTGTGGGGTGGAGAGTACGTGGTGTCAAGAAAACTGGCATGGGGTTGTGAGATCTTTCCAGGTACACGCAGAAAAGGTGCAGAAAGGCCTGAGAGAAATACAGCAATCTTGTGATTGGATTATAATAATAATTGAAATTGTATATGTATGATAGGGGTATAAGTAATCACTGAATAACATTCTGAAATGTATTTCTGAATAATGATCTGTAACGGCAACAACAATGAAATGATTATGTTTGATGATTTATAATAAGTGAAAGATGTGCTTTATTGTTAATGAATATCAAAGTTGTGATGATTTGAAATCAATTTTATAGTAATACAGGTTGAATGTGTTTAATGATTTATAATAAACAAAATATGAGAGATATAGAAAAGAGAGCCTTAGTAACGTTAGAGTCAGCAGGATGGGTGAGGTCCGGCTGGCAGGATATGTCGCAAGTTGGGGAGAGAAGGGAGTTTCCACAAGAGTCAGCAGACAGGAGGGGCCATCGGGGCTTTCCATAAAAGTCAGCAGATGTTCAGGAAGTCACGTAGACCAAAAACTCTACATACACACATATGGTGGAGAAATGTATAAAAACGTGCTGAAAAGAGGAACCAACTGTTCTTTGTTCGCGGCGTTGGAGACAAGTAACACGGAGAAGCAGATTGAGCAAAAGGACCGCACCCAAGAGCCACGGGAAGCTGAGACTTCGCGCCGCCAAGAAGGGACAAGACACCGGTTGCCCCATCCCTGGTTCCTGATTCGACAGTCGGCCCTGCCTCAACCCAACGATCTCAAAAACTCTGCAACAGACTTGGGGAAAAGACAAAGGTCCCGGAGGGATAAAGAGTTGGGTTTTCGAAGGATTTGGACCCGTTCTGCTTTGTATCTATTCTAAGGAGGATTTTTCCATACAAGGATAAAGACTCTGACCAAGGCTACTGGATGTTCCTGTTGCTAAAAGATCCATTAACAACTGGGTGTGAGTTGAATCTGCTCCCTAAAATTCCATCTTAGAACTTGCGGCATAAGTTAGGGAAAAGAGGCAGGGTAGTATGATTATACATGTTGATTTTATTACGCTGCTTTTGAATTATATACAATTGATTACTGATTTGTATGTCGCATATCCCTGCTTAAGCTTGCTTAATAAATTTATATTATAAAATTCTAATGAGGTTGGTGGACATTGGAATTAATTGAGTCACTTAATCATTTTTCAGTTCTTTTAATTGAGGTAAAACTAATGTACATGATTCTAGTAAATAGGAGGCTTCATAATTTCCTTTAGTGAGTGTAAATAATGACCCTGGGACTTATATCTAAGTCACTAAATTTAATCTAGTCGGTTCCAAGAGCGAGTTATATTTTAGAAAGCGAGCTACCGTTAACAGGAGCGGTTATTGGAATTATGCAGCTGCGAGGGCTACTCAGCTGATTGTTTCTTAACTGCAAAGGGTCGTAGCTTCTGGATTGGAGGTAGTTAGAGCTAGACGAATCGCTTTCGCCACCAGTTTAAATAGACTATCTCTTATGGATCTCTCTTAGGGTAATACCCAGGTCTTAGAGATTTTCCGGACCTGTTAGACCAGGGGTGGGCAACTCCAGGCCTCGAGGGCCGGTCTCCTGCAACTTTTAGATGCATCTCTACTTCAACACACCTGAGTCAAATAATGAGGTCATTAGCAGGACTCTGGAGAACTTGACTGCACTTAGGAGGTGATTCAGCTATTGGATTCAAGTGTGTTGGACCAGGGAGACATATAAGAGTTGCAGGACACCGGCCCTCGAGGACCAGGATTGCCCACCCCTGTGTTAGACAGAGAACTGGTCAGTAGTCGGCCCAAGAGAGTTGTGAGGAAAGGGCAGGGCTGACTATTGCGTAATAACAAACAGTGGGGTTAGTCTGACCTCAAAGGGGTCCACTGGACCACAGTAGAACCTCGGAGCCATACTAACACTGTCATGTTCTCATATACTGTAAATCTGCATTCAGCATTTGATCAAGACAGAAGCAAACTTGGAATCCGCTGTCAGTCTGCTCTTAAGGGTATGAAAAAAAGGAAGAAGTGATGAATTAGGGAGAGCGACTTTAAAAAGGGGAAAAAAACTTCAACACTTACACGTGTGAGGAGGCAATTTTACTTGATTCTTTCAATCAATGCCGCCCTTGCACAGTAAATGAACTCATTCACTTTAATTACAGAGGAAATCTGAGGCAGAGCCTTGGAAAATCAAATAATATACCACTTGTAGTGACAAGAGCTGCATTTAATTCATTTACAAAACATTGTATAAAGTGTGCTTCGCGCCCTAGGTTCAGTAATCAGTACCAAAGTTGTTTTATTACTGCAGGATTACTTTATTTGATTCTTAAAAATTAGCTTCTCAGTTTTCTGAATGTCAGATTTGATTCCTCATTATAAAGTTAGTCGTTTCTCCTTTAGGTAAAGGAAGAAAGAATCTGAACAGATGTTGAGTCATAACACAGCAAACAACGTCTCTATGACTACGCCCCAAACAAACACATTAAATGCCTCGCAAACCTTTACAACCTTTAAAAAGTTTTGCTCTGTCACATTTATCACCAACTTCTTTTCTTACCACATGATCTGCTGTGATACTTCAGGCCTACCATGTGAAGAAGTTGGTTGCCTACATGTACCAGGACAGCTTTGTTCCACAAAAAGCATATTTAGAGATGAAATACTAATTGCTTAATTGGCTTTGTTGAATCTGTTGTCGAAATGACATCCATTTTTTCAACCAGGTCAGGTTTTTATTCTAATTTGATTTAGAGAAATTCCATCTTCTTACTAAATTGATGACATTTTTGTGACAATTCCATTAATATTTCTCATCCAAAAAAGGTTTTAGGGAAAATAAATTATTTTCTAACAGAGTGTATTAATTAAATGTTACAAACTTGGATTTCTGTAAATTGAATAGTAAACCCTGATAAGGGTAAGTAAATGTAAATTGAACATTTCCCGTCTCTTTTCTGTCCTGATGGAATCTCTCCTCCTGCTGGTCATTCATTGATCAGATTCTCAGGAAACCGATCCAGATGTGAGAACAGGTGATGCATTTTGATGCTCATGTTGCATCTATAGTTCAAAAACCTGACCTGATTGAGCAAAACCAATGTGATTTTTGGATTCAGCACATCAGAATGACCCTAAAACAGTTGGAAAACCGCTGACAATTTCTTGGCTGTTGACCAGTGTTATCCATAATTGCAGGTAAGGGCTTCACTTGTCAATGGTCATAATGTTATGCTTCTTTGGCATATCGGTTACATATGTTTTTGGCAGGATCAATCTTTTGTTAAATAAAGGTTGAATCTCATTTTAATAAGACAGTAAGTTAAAACAATAAATAAATCTGTTCATGCTTGGATATTAGGTCTGTGCCGGCTCTTTATTTGAGCAAACAGAACAGATCAGAGCCTGATGAAATGTGTTTGAATATCACAATGAAAAGAATCCTCAGTGGTTAGGTGGATTTGTTTTAAATACTCTATGAAATATGGCAACTCTGATGTTCGTAGTAGGGTTTGGTGGTGCCAAAACCATAAACTTCTTTGCAGCTCACAGACATTTTTTTAAATTTTTGTTTTATAATCAACCAGGCATTGCTGTTGTACTATTTTGATTCACAGCTCCAGAATAATGCAGGAACTTTGAGCTTGTGAACATCATCTTTTCTGCCATCTGGCTAGACAAGTGAGCCACACATGTGCTCTGATGTGAGCAGGACTGGCAGCCTGCTGGGAATCAGGAGACACACAATCAATGGCTCGTGTTGTGTTTTCCTCCTGGTTGTGTGACAACGAACAAGACTGGCAAGTAAACAGAGATGTCTGAGGGAATGGATCAGATCAGTTCTGAAGCAGTCAGTCAGTATCTTACCAGCAGCAGGAATTATCTCCCAAGCATCACAGGCTGGGAAAATGTTGTGCACCGTTGCACTTTGCAATTTATGTTTGTCGTGGACCCTAGGCCAAGTTGATCTTTAGCACAGACAACCATGGGCTTTACAATCTGCAAATGTAAAAGTAGTGGCAGTAGTGTTTGCGTAAAAGACAACATAAAAAAATAGATATATTTTGTAGTTTAGAAGTCAGCTTTGGATGTGGCTGTAGACTAGCTTCTAGGTGAACTTTTCTCTTTGTTTATTCAAACTGAGATCTTTTTTTAATGCAAGCGTTTAACTGCCAGAGCTTGTGAATAAATTCAGAAGCAGCATCTCGAGCAAAACACGTTAAAATGAGAAATCACCATCACAATCTGTTTCTGTTCTGTTGCTGTATGTAAAAAAAATAAAATTTAATGAATCTAAATGTAAAAAAAATAATTAAGAGCATACGCATTCAATTTGATTTTCCTGTCTTTTGTTGCAACAGGAAAGAGTTTGATGCACTGAGATGTCAACAACTCACTTTTGTTTTCTTCCATAATCTGTCATCAACTGGCAGTCTGGGGATGAAAGTCCAGAGCTCTATTCACAGTCCACTGGTGGCCCCAAAAACCCAGATAATTGTTACATTTTTATATTATTAGAATTAGCTGTAATGTCTACACTGTTAAAGTACTCTTCATCAGCGCAGACAGAGTGTTTGCACAGCGTAGCATGAAACTGGATGAGCTTATCATTGAGCCATTTCTGCAACATTTGAATAGCGCTTCTGCACATTGCATAGCATCAACAGTATGTGTGGCACTTATGACATACAGTTATTAAAATGTATCTAACATCAGAGCCTACTTGGATTAGATGGTTATACCACTACTGTACATTTTCTACATTAAGCTGATCATAGACAGCAATTCAGTCATATTAATTTTACATTCAAATGAAAGGCAGATATGTTTTGGGTTCTTAGCAGTTGACCGACAAAGAACTAGCAACAAATACTAATGGTATTTCAGTTAAAAGAAAAGGACAAATTCATGTTCAGAAAACGCAGATCTTTCCACGTTTGTATTATGAGGTTCTGTCTTTCATTTAATATACTGTTACAAAAGAATACAGTACAAAATAAACACATAAAACAGAAAGCACTGATCTGCTCATTCTGTTTTACCTTGGCATGTGTCCCTCAAAGACGTAGGTCTTATTGTCCCAGTCATCAGGGTCAGGAGCATAGACCTTTCCAAGAACTGTTGTTGGCATGCGGCCTGAAAAGAGAGGCATAAATTAGCTGCTCTGTACCTGTGCCGATAATACAACGTATTATTTTTGCCACCAATATTGCTGTTTGCCCATAATTTAAATGTCAGATGCATGTTTTATGCTTCTTGGAACTTAGACCTCCAAATTCTGTCTAGGGTCGGCACTTTCTTACTCAGTGAGACTTCAACTGAAACAGGCTGGATTTTCTTTCATTCACAACTTTTCACTCACTGTGTTTTCTAAGCTGAAAAGGGCCATCTAATATTCCACTTATAATCAGACTGGCTTGAGTGATATAAAAATGTATTTGATTTATGGTGCATAGGTGCAAAATGTTATATTTATTATACTTGTTCTTCTTATAAAGTGCCTTTTGCTGGGAATTTGTCAAAAATAAAACAATTAAAAACAAAAAAAATAACAATAAAAGAGGACTGGATGCAAATGCTTCAAGTTCCATTCACATTTTTTTCCCAGCATGCATGATTGGAATTGATTTGCCCAGAAAAATCATAATACAGACATAAAAGTCCGGTCAAAATGAACAATGATTATAATCAAGAAGAAAGAACTAAAGGTCGTGAAAATGACTGAGAGCTTTTCCTTCAAATGTAAAAGGCAGACCTTAAAATGATGAAATTTTAAGGTTGCAGTTTGTCTTTGCCAGGAGTTGTGAATGTGAAAGTTATACACGACTGAATAAAGTCGTTGTCATTCTTGGCCACTGACAGCAGGTACTTCAAACAAAACTAAATTAAAGTTCTCCCTGCTGTAAGAGGTGCAAAACTATTCTTTAAATTCTAGTAGGAAATGCACTAAAGTTTGTGATGTAGTGTGAGAAGCTGTGAAAACTCTTAAGGTGTGTACTTTTCCAAAGCAGTCTGTGTTAAAAGCCCGCCAGGCTGAGGATCGTATCATCCTTCATCTCCTCACCTCTGTGGCTGTTGATGGATATCTGCTTCTCTCCCGCCACGTGAGCGTGATCATTCTGGTCACCAATGGTCACAGTCAAGGTGCTGGTCACCGTTTTGGCCGGGCGACCACTGTCGCTCATGACAATGGGCAGGAGAAACTCCTTCTGGCGCTCGCGGTCGAACGTCCTGAGGGCCGTCAGAGTGGACGTGCCGTTCAGGTTGTCCTGGAGGTAGAAGTCGTTGCTGTAGCGATACTCCGGTGGGACGGTGAAGTGAAAGGGCGGCCCGTTCTCGGGAGAGTCCCGGTCCACGGCTCGGAGGAGGGCCGAGGTTTGGTTCAACCTCACTACCTGAACGAGGAAGAAGAGTTTGAGGAATCTGTTGGTTTTTTAAAACCACCGACACATGGTGTTATATTTAATGATAGCAAAAAATTTAAAGAAAAGATAAAACAATATTTTAGTAAACTGCAAACAATTTAAGTTTCTGGTTGTGAACTGAACATATTCCACTTGAGTTAATTATCTGTTTATACCAAAATTGCATGTTTGCTTGTTTTTGTTGTTTGATTTTTATTTAATTTCTAAAACAATTGGTTTAGTGGCATAACAAAGTGACGTGTGAACAGCTGTTAGGATAGCGGACACATTGATGCAGATAAATGTGGATTGTCACTAAACTAAAGTAAACTAAATGAACTAAATTAAAGTAAACTAAACCATTGCGTTTAATAATCCGTAGAGTCCAGCCTACCTGTGGACCAGCCACATTCTCAAAGACGACAGGAGAGTAGGCAGCCTCAAACTCTGGTCCGTTATCGTTAACATCCAACAGGGGCAGCTGCACTGTGGCGCTTCCTGTCAAAGCAGGCATCCCGTGGTCTGTTGCTATGACAACCAAGTGATACTGAGCTGTTTTCTCTCGGTCCAGCGGCCGGGCCACCGAGAGTAGGCCGGACTGGTCGATGGTGAACAGGCCCTCAGGGTCAGAGTCTTCCGACAGGCTGTAGGTGATTTCGCGGTTCTGGCCCGAGTCCGAGTCACTGGCCACCAGACGGGCCACACTGGTTCCCACGCTGACGTCCTCTGGTAGCGGCGCAAGGGACAGGAAGTGTGGAATGAAGACAGGAGTGTGATCATTGTAGTCCTCCACCTCGACCACGCAGTGCAGAAAGCTGGAGAAGTCCAGATCTTCCACCTGGAAGACGAGGTGCACAGTGTCACATTTCATAAGGACAAAGAAAAACACTGACTTTGTGACAGGCAAACAGAGTTTTTCCAGTTATCCTTTTCACTTGTACATACTGATTTGCCATTCAGTATGTATAAGTAAAAAATATTAGTGGTGGGACTTGATTAAAATTTTTTTAAAAAGCAACATTTTCTATTCAGAAACCCTTTTACCTGCCAAATTATTGAATAAATAGACATATGAGCTCAACACATTATTGTTTTTAGTATATTTTTCAGGTTGTTCTAACATCAGATTAGAGTAAAGTGTTATTCTGGCTATTCAGCTTTCCGGTGTTTCAGGAACTCCTGATCATTCGTGGAACTTCTTTAGAAATGTGGAGTATGGACGCTGATGTTAGCATTGAGATGCCATTTTAGGCTTGAATAGCTTCACTAACAGGTTATCTCTTTTTAGCACAACTTGAACACAAGTTAATACTGCATAATATATGCACAATATTTTCCATAAGATTGTTTTGAAGCAAAAATTAACTCCCAGTGGGCCGAGAGAAGCTGCTTTATATGTTTATTGATGTTGTTTGTAGAAGTAACTTCTGTGTCAGATTTACGGACATACCGTAACGTGCAAATACAAATACAAAGATTCCACCAAATGAGCAATAGGTGTGGGGAGTTGGTACCTAAGGCAACTGGAAAATCTTGTGACTGGGAGTTAGAGAACATAGTAACCAAAACCGTTCAGTACACAAAAAACAGAGAAAATCAAGAATCCAAACCAATATCAAACCTCGGCCTCATGACAGTAAACAGAAAGCAACAGATGAAAATCTTTCACAAGCAGATTTAAAGATACTTTTGTGTACCTTCAGCGTGAGGTTGAACTTCTGTTCACTGTGTCGTTCGTAGTCCAAGCGCTTCTTCAGCCTCAGGACGCCACGCTGCTCCTGCTTGTGACTGACCATGTAGAACTTCTGCTCTTGATCTCCGGCTACAACGCTGAAGGTCAGCTGAGCGTTTTCTCCAGTGTCTCTGTCCTCTGCAGCCAGCTCCAGAACCTTACAACAAACAGGAACGTTGTGAAAACAATAGCAGGTTCTGTGCATGCTTGGAAACAGCTGGAATTCACAGAAGTTCTGTCATTTCGCAAAAATCACAGTGTTCTGCAGCATGAGGTCAGAACACCAGTTTGTTATACCAAAGAGCTTTGAATAGAATAGAATAGAATTCAACTTTATTGTCATTGCACTGTCACAAGTACAAGCAGCGAGATGTAGTTTGCATCTATCCAGAAGTGCTCTACGAGATATAAATATTTATTTACAGATGTACAAGACTATGTATGTATGGACTATAAGGGGTTATAGAAAGAGATATAGATATTATGTATAAATATAAATATGGGAGCTATATGCACAGATTATACAGATTATACAGAATATACAAGAATGTTAGGGAATGGATTATAGATAAATAATGGCAGATAAAATTTACAGGTTGTATGTGTGTGTGAAGAAAACAGTCCGTGATGTGTGTGTGTGTGTGAGGATAGTCCATGTGTTATTGTTGTATGAGAGGATAGGATACCTATTGAATGACAACTCATGACAATTACTATAAATGACATTATTAAATAATATATCCAGCCCCTGAAATAGTGACCTTATCCAGAAATCCAAGCCCTCCATATGTTCATTAGATCTTTTCCCAACAGTTCTTGTAAAACAATGCTTTTGTTCCCTTCTCTCAATTGTTTCTGCCATCATTAACTCCTCTCTTTCACCTGGAATTGTTCCTACTACCTTCAAAACTGCAGTTGTTTCTGCTATCCTTAAAAAACCTGGATTGGATCCAAACGATTTCAATAATCGCCGCCCTATTTCTAACCTTCCTTTCATCTCCAAAATTCTAGAAAAAAACATTTGCCTCTCAACTCCATCTCCATTTAACCAAGAGCAGTCTGTATGAACAGTTCCAGTCCGGTTTTCGCCCTGGTCAGAGCACAGAATCTGCTCTCCTCAGAATCACTAACACTCTCCTCATGGCATCAGATTCGGGTTTACTTTCTCTTCTCATTCTCCTTGATCTCAGTGCAGCTTTCGATACCATCGCTCACACAGTCCTGCTCCACAGACTCTCTTCCATCGGTATCACACACACACCCCTGGCCTGGTTTCTGGGGGCACTCAGTTCATCCAACTCAAATCATTCAAATCCCATCTATCCCTAGTGGCTCCAGGTGTGTCCCATGGCTCTTAGAACTACTCCTACTTCACCCAAGCTCCACTTGAGCGCTTGGGTGAAGCTCCCAAGTGCTTCACCCAAGAAGCACTTTTGTGAAGCAAGTGCTTGGTCCATAATCTGGTCATTTCTCAATTTTTTATTGTAATTCTGTCCTGGTTGGTCTGCCTCATAAATCTATCTGTAAACTTCAACTGGTTCAAAACTCTGCTGCTCGCATGATTACCAAAATGGCCTCATTTCACCACATCACTCCAATTCTACAACAACTTCACTGGTTTCCTGTTTCATTCAGAATTCAATTTAAATTCCTGTTATTTACATTCTAGGCAATCCACAACCTTGCGCCTCCTTATCTGTCTTATCTTCTGCACATCACTACTCACTCACGTTCCCTTCGTTCTTCCTCTTCCATCCACCTCAGTGTGCCTCTTGTCCGTCTCCGCACCATGGGGGAAAGAGCCTTCTCTTACTCTGCTCCCCAACTCTGGAACACTCTTCCCCCTAACATTCGTAATATTGACTCTCTTCTGACCTTCAAAGCACAACTCAAAACTTATCTGTTCAAATTAGCCTTTAACAGTGTAGTTATTTTGTGGTTTTGTCTCTTTATAGCCATTTTTTTACTGTTTAATTTGTGTTTTTATTTTGTAAAGTGTCCTTGGGAGTTTTGAAAGGCGCTGACAAATAAAACGCATTCTTCTTCTTATTGTTATTATTATGATTATTAAACATTTTAAAGAACCCACTCGATTTTACTCTTCAGTAAATGGAAGCATGAAAGTTACAAATTACACATCTCAACAGGAATGAAAACTCACTTTAAGCCTAAAGAAACTCCACAAAGCCCTGATGAACTTGTCTTCATTTACGCCGTTTTGATCAAATGAACAATTACTGTTCCTGAACTGACTTTGTTGTAAAGCTGACTAATAACTCTGAAGCACTGAGCGCCGCCGCGTTATCCACCTTACCTCTGCTGCAGGACAATTTCCTGCTTTAAAAAAAAAAAAAGGATTTTGTGCAGATTAAAAAACAAATTAGTTCCACTTAAGTTATCAACAACTACCAGCTGGCATGTTTAGGAAATGAATTTGGATCGGTGCCAAAGTTCTGATACATCTGAGCATTTTTGAGTCATTAAAAGCTGCAAACAGGTGCAGAAAGTAGATGGTCCAGCCTTTCAAATCTTGGTGGAACATTTAAAACCCCTCAACGTTCAATGTATATGAGCAAAAACAATCAGGTGTGAAGTCTACATTTGCATTTATTCCTGCGAAGGAATAAGAGCATGTTTTGAGTAAAATAAGCTAAATTTCATGCGTTAAAGCCAATGTTGACCCACCTGTGCGTTGGGCTCTGAGTTTTCAGAGATCCTTGCCTGACAGGAATGATCGATAAACCTCGGAGCGTGGTCGTTGACGTCGGTAATCTGGACGGTTGCGGTTCCAGTTCCCGTCATGCCTCCTCCGTCTCTGGCCTCGACAAGGAGGAGGTAGGACTCCACCTGCTCCCTGTCCAGACCGCCCAAGCCCACAGTGATGGTTCCCGTGGTGGGGTTGATGGTGAACATTTCCGAGATGGTGGGCACTCCGCCCAGTTTGGAGTTTGTGGCGTCTAAGATGCCCACGATCCTGTAGGAGAGCACGGCGTTCTGTCCCACCGCCGAATCGTCCAGGTCAGTGGCAGTCATCTCCATGACGGACGTCCCGATATCAGAGTTCTCTGCTACATCTCCGTGGCAACTGAGGGCGCAGGGGAATACGGGAGCGTTGTCGTTGATGTCCCACACGTTGATGATAATGTCCGTAAAGCCCGTCAGGCCTTCGCCGCCCTCATCTGTTGCCAGGACGACGAAGCGCCAGACGGCGCGTTCCTCGCGGTCCAGCGTCCTCTGGGCGTAGATCTTGCCAGTGACCTCATCGATTATGAATTCGCTCTCAGCACCCTGGCCATGGAGGGAGTACCGCAGGGCCTCCTGGTCGGCATCCTTATCTGGGTCAGACGCTGTTACCTAGAACGTCACCAGCACAGGGAGAACATAACCAGAGCTTTTTTTTTTTTTTTCTTTAATGCCAGACGGCTGCTGAAATATTGCAGAGGTGAAGAGATCTCTTGAGGAAAGATGTCCAAATGTTGTTCTGCTCTGTGGAGTTAAGCATTCTACCAAGAAAATCCCTCCCCAAAAATATCTAGCTTAGGATCTGAAATAAGGGTGGAAAATGTTTTGATTTATATACAGCAATGTAGAACTAGAAAAAGTAGAATTGGTCCATATGTAGCTGAAACCTGAGGTTTTCTCACACTGAATAAAACAACACATACACCTTTTTTCTCAATGTCTCTTGTTTTAGGTCAGTTGGAATCATCAAAATTACTTCTACTTGTTAAATGTCACAATAATGAGAGAAAGAATGTGTCAGAGATTTAATAATTGGAGTCGTAATTATTTATTATCTAAATAATAAATGATTACTGTCTCTTTAAACAATGAGGGAAAGCCCAGATTATGTAATGGCTTTGAAAATCTCTGATAAGTTAATCAAGTTAATCTTTATCCTGTGTATGTAAACTTCTGGTTTGTACTGTATCTTTACATTCTTTAAGGAATGTTTTGACACCACTGTTGTCTTCCATGAACATCCAGGCCTTTTTGCATTCCTGAGTAAACTAAAAAACAATGTTATTCTCTGACTATTGCAAAATGTAGATGCTTCCTCTATATGAGTTCTTGCAATTTCTTTTATATACTCTGAAGGTGACCTGCTTTGACAGCATGAGATGTTTTCACAACATGAAATGCAAACACCAGACCTGAAATTAACTCTGGAGTAAATATATAATGGAGGAATTGTCCACACCTTTGAGTCAATTACTAAAATATGAAAAAAAAAAAAAAAAGCGCTTGGGAAACTTTTATAATTAATGTGATCTTTTCTAAATTTCTACTGTACGTTTTATACCAAAAACATACTGTATTGTTACCGCTGTATTGTTGAGAATTATTTATTCTCAACAGTGGCTATCTTTTTTAGCTATTTGCATGCCTGTACACCCCCCCCACACACACACACACCCACCCACACACACACATAGAGCACAAAGCTAAGGCTAAAAGAAATGACATACTAGGGGTGGACCTTAGATAGATGCTAACAAAGACAACTACAAACTGTTGTTAGATCCCATTTTGCTCTGTTAGCCCATAAGGATAGCATGAACCATGAACCAGCGCTGCCGTAGTAAATGGAATTCATGAATTCAACTCACTGACTCTTCTTCAACCTCAGACATCAAGAACCTCAATGGAGAAAGGATAATTCTCCCACAATACCCAACACTATAGATATTACAATATGAATATTTTGCCATATCACACCCCCCCAGTACCTGCAGGACAAAGACAGGCGAACCGTCCAGCTCCTCGGTCACGCTGCCGTAGTACTCGTTCACCGTGAACACAGGCGACTCGTCGTTCTTGTTCACCACGTTCACCGTCACCGTCGTGTAGTCCTCCCACTTCCCGTCCGAAGCCAGGACATGCAGCTTGTATCTGAGGAAAAATTTCAAATTTCAGAAACAAACCCTCCTCATTGTGAAGCTTTGTGAGTCACATTTTAACGTAGCAACTTTTCAGGAGTCTTCCATAGAAGACTTCTCAGGACCTTTTAAATCGAGGTCCATGTTCAGAGGATCAGCAAAAGAAACATCATCTAGTCTGTTTTCCTGTGGCAAAACTAGAAAATCTAGTCATGTATATTTACTCTTTAGTCAAAACTCTTGTCTTTATCTGATAATTTTGTAATATTAAGGGACAGTATTATGTGCCTGGGAAACCCTCAGGCACATAGTTTCATTTTATTTCAAAATTAAGTAAGTTAGTTTTCTTTCACTTGTCATACAAAATGCAACATATAGCAAATCTGACTTAAAGAAATTTGACTTCGTAATTTAACACCTTGAAATTGGGTCCCTGTGTCTTTAAGAAACTCTTGCTTTTTCTGAAACTCCACCTTCAGGAAGTCATCACTACATCACTCATCAACCCTTTAACAATGCTTTTACCAGCGCTGCTAAGAAGCAGCTCGTCTGACAGGTTCAGCAGGATTAGCTGTGAGTTTGGATGGTCGGCCATGTGTTGAGGTTCACAGATGTCTTCTTTCCATTTTCAGCCAAAACTTGGGATATTGTTTTATATCCCAACTCTAGTCTAAATGTCTTGATCTCTGTCTTTGTTCCTTGGTCTTACTGCTGCTGATTGTTCAGGTATCAGCGTAAACAGACCTGAATACAGATGGGTGCCATATTTATTGATGTATATCTAATAAAACATTTGAAAGTCAGGCATCACTTTTCTTTCACTTTCCTATTATGCATTGCTTTGAGTTGGCATAGCAAATAAAATCTATTTTAACAACATAAATGGTAAATGGACTGAATTTATATACCGTAATACGTTTCCATTCACACTGAACACTCAAAGTGCTTTACACTACAGATGTGAACACCCGTTCGCACTTACACACAGATCAGTCGGCATTCTACAACCTTAGGATTGTCTGACGACCTGGAAGGTTTAAGTTGTATGAATTTGCAAGATGCGGTCGTGGACGTACTCATCCTTCCTGCAAAAAGCTTCTCCGTTTTCTGTTCTGACTTAAACACTTGCATCTGTCACATCTGACTCTCCCACACATTTATTAAGTTTTAACTCTACATCTGAATTGGTCTCATCTAAGGTGAGTGTCACCTGGTTGGATGATGTTTTTTTAAACAATATCATAGATGCAAATAGAGAATTAAATACCTTTTCAAAACGGAAAATAAACATTTTATTGCCTAAATGCATTTTTTAGAGACATTCTACTCCAGTTAAATTTAATATATTACTGAAGTAGTTCATAAATATTTTAGTTATTGATTAATCTATTGATTTTTCTGAAGATTAATCAAGTAAATTGATTTTAAAAAATTAATTATTTAAGCCTTTTTCAAAGAATATTAGAAATACATAAAAAATGCAAATAAAAAAAGAATTTCATTCATTTTTAAATAAGAAAATAAACAAATAGTAACTACTACAAAAGTAGTTGACAATTATGTCAAATACTTTTTAATAGTTGACATAATTGTCAACTACTATTGACAATTATTGATTAATTCAACTATTGGTTGAATTAATCAAGAATTCAGTAGTTAATTCAACTACTGGTTGAATTAATCAACGATTGGTTGATTAATTCAACCAATCGTTTCAGCTCTATTGCAGTGACTGCGATTCTCCAAAAGACTTGTTTGGAGAATCAGATCACACATGCTTGCTCAGTCAACACGAAACAAAAATGTCTGAGATGTGCACCTTGAAGTAAAATCAGAGGAAGAAGAAAAAAAGCTCAGTTTGCTCGTCAGTATTGCACAGATTACAGATTTCCCTGAGAACCAGCTGCATTTTCAACAGGCAGCTCATTTAAGTCAAGCTGTTTACTTTCTGTACTGATTTCACTGTTAAGCAGCTATGATAATGAAGCTGTTATCCACCATGTGTACAATAATGACAAGTTGCTTCAAACATTTATCTACCATTGCATGACTTAAGGTGGTAGCTGTTGGCGCACTACACTGAGTGACTGTAGTGTCACCCCTAGTGAAGAAACTCCTGGCAAAATAATTACAAAGAACACAAAGAATTGCGCAGTTCAGTGGAAGGAGTGTGTCAGAAAACACCAGTGGGAGCTCTGTGAAAACACCTATAAGGAATGAGACTTCATTTGAATCCCTACAGGAACGCTTGCTGTGAATGAATGAGTTCAATGATCAGAAAGGTATGGGAAAAGTTGAAATGAAGAAATGGTGGCATCAGAATAAGTTTCTGTGGCTGCAATGAAATAATCTCTCTCCTTACTGATGCTTCATTTGAGAATTTAACACATTAGATATAGTATATTCCATATATATTTGTAGGCAGATATAAGAACGACTTTGGATGCTAGCCACTGCAGTAGCTAACTGTCACTCTGTGTATTAATGCACATTAAGGCATATTTGTTGTTTGAACCATTAAGATAGGCGGTTGTAAGCATTTTTAGAGGAAATCTCAAGTACTCATGAATTTTGGCTCTTCATAGGCGGCTGCAGTTCCTAAACCCTCCGAATACTGGAGGTCCTCTTTATATATATGTTTTAAAAAAATAATAATTTTTCTATGCCACACTAAAGGTACATGGGTAAAAAAATAAAATAAAAATGTTAGCTTCTCATACACACTGGACAGTCTTGGTAACCAACCAAGCAACAGCTCAGGCTACTAAAGAGACTGGAAGCAGTAGAATAAATATCTAACTTCCTGAAGACACTAAATGTAAATGATAATGGCATCCAAAAACTCAAGGAAAAATTATATCTCTCTTCAAATATCACAATATTTTCTTGTGCGCACGAGAAAATATCTGGTGCGCACAAGAAATCAACTTTATTTTCTTGTTTTTACATGCGTCCCCACAGGGGACTCTGTATTTTTCAGTTACCTAAGGTTTATTTTGGATTTTTAATGACTAAGAGAGAAATACCCTGCTGGTCCTGGAATATGTGAATGCACTGACACACACACACACACACAAAGAAAAAAAATCTGTCAAAAAAAAAAAGATGTTTGTTTAAACAAATCTAAAACAACCTAGAAACATCAATAAAAAAATAAGAAAAGTTCAACTAAAATTAGAAAACTAACTGAATCATCTACAATTTTAACTTTTACAGCTCCTCACTAATGAATAGAAGAGGAAAATGAAGAGCTGTGTGGATGTGTTGTGACAGAATGCTCACCTTTTGTTCTGTTCATAGTCCAGAGGCTGAGCGATGAAGATGGTTCCCACCTCTGGCTCCACGTCAAACACGCCTCCTGTGTTTCCGGATGTGATCTGGTAACGCAGCTTCGCATTCCCACCTGCACCAAAACAAAAAGCATGCTATAATACTATATAATACTCACAGGGTTTCTGTAAGTTTCACCAACTCAAAGTTAACACTTTTTCAGATCATTATGAATGAAATTTAAGACCTATACATTCACACAAATATATGAACTTTGTCCAGCCAACTGGTGATAAATTTGGATTTACCCATAAGACACGAAAAAGCTAGCTAGCAGGCTACCATCGGTATGTTAGCAGTAGCCTCCACCGCCTTGAGTTGCAGAACACAATGCTTAATTTTAGTTAAGGCTTGTGTGCTTAATTAAGAAAACAATTCTCAATATTTTTTCTTAATTAAGAAAAAAAAGAAAGAAAGCCATAAAAATACCTGCTTTCTGCATTAAATAAAAAAATTAATAAAATAAAAAAAAAGCACTATTTTCTCAAAATATTATGAACAATCTAAGATCCCTAGAATTTACTATACAATCTCTCTGTGTTTATACCTGAAATAAGCATATTTGGTCATTTATTAGTGGCTGATCAATGAAATGCTCTCCTAAATGAAACTCCTGGTAAAGCCATGGTCTGTATCTCAATCCCCCACCCTGGATGTTAATGTGAAAGGGAAAGATGAGGCCTCTAAAGGCTAGATGAGATTCAGCGCTTATTAAGGAGATGAAAGTCAAGGAAGGAGGGAGCAGAATGCTCTAATCCAGATCGTTTTGTACTGTCTGTCTGTTTTCATTCTAAATGAGACATTAGGGAATACATAGGATTGCATTCCGTTGATTCATCCTCATTGTCTTTTTTTTTGCACTTGTATAATTCCCTTAAGCACTTAGAAAATGCTGAAATCCAAAAGGAGGAGGAAATAAAAGCAGAACTGTACAGGGAATAATACAGCAGTTAAAATAAACAAACAGCTCAAGAGAACATTTATGTTTTTTTTCTCCAAATGTACCAATTTTGAAGTTATATCTCCTCTCTGGGTGAGAGGCTTTACTGACACCAGAGTGCCAACAAAGATGAAGTCTGTTGCTGTATCCAGCCCTTTCTGGTTACGTTCTGTTGATCATCTTGCACTAATGCAATATGAATTTTACTATAAGTCATAGTGCTGCATTTATAATGGAAATGTATTACGTTTCGACTAAAACTAGAACTACAAGCCGTTTTAATGGGTTCCTCGTCCAACCCAGTATGTTCCCCACCCTCCTATTGCCAATTATATTGAATGAATCACAACACAACTCAATCAAGAGCGTGTACTTTGACTTTGTACTTTTTTCTTTTTTTTTTACTTTAAGAGAACTCAGATCAAACTGTTATTAATCATTGACTCCTAGACCAGTGTTTCTGCTCTGTCCTCTCAAAGGCCAGTCGGTCGTGGCAGATGGCCGTTCACGCTGAGTCAGGTTCTGCTGGAGGTTTCTTCTTGTTAACAGTCCATTTTTCCTGTCTACTGTCATCACCTGCATGCCCAATGTGAGGAACTGCTACAAAGGTGAGGATTTCATGTGATCATGAAATGTTTGCTCAGGAGGAGGGAAGGATTTCTGCAAGGTCAATGACTGTGTAATCTGATGGATCAAGATGGAATGCATGTAACTGACTTTGAAGGATTTTACATGATTAGATTGAAGTGACTAGGTGTTTCTGTATATAAACTGAATGTTTATCTTGTAAAGTGCCATGAGAAGACATTAAATCAGCGCTATGTAAAGAAGCTGACCTAAAACCGAACTGAATTAGATAAAGGTTAAGAGCAAAAAAAGTAAAGTTAGAATTTTGTCTTGGAATAAAAATACTATTTCTACAATCAAAACTACTTTTTTATGTGTTCTATTGCTTAAAAAGAATGTGGTAGCCAGGTCAGAACTCAAAGACAATTGAGAAGGTCTGATTGCTTCATCTCTGACTAAATTATTTAGAAAAGTCGGGGACTAAGATCAATTTATGGATAAGATGCACATGCAGCATAAGAAACCTACTGCAAGCAAATCCTAAATAAATAAAAGTTGTAAAAATAAAGACAAAGGATGGCAGTGGCGTGCCCCTTCAAGGTCTTTTGCCTCGGGCTGCAAAATAACTAAGTCCTCCTCTTCACCAGTCTGCCTACAACATTGTCTCATTTGTCCTAACAACCAAAGTACTGAGTACACTGGACTTGGACTTCTTTGCTGCTTATGGAAACATGAATTCTGCTTTCTACCAAAAAATCTAGAGGGACAATGTTCAGCCGTCATTTGCTGACCTTAGTCTCAAGCAGACTTTGTTTTTATAGCAGGAATATGATCTGAAGGAAGCAAACCAGCAAGTCTGCTGCTGTGTAGAAAACAAAATGACAATTTGCAGTAGCCGAGGTAAATACTGCAAACGAACAGAACTTAGATGATGTGGTCTGGTCTTAATTAGGCTATCTGTGTTGTAAAGCCCTTCTACGTGGATAAATTAAAATAATTTTACCAAGAAGAGAGACTTCCTCCTTGTGATGTAAAAGACTGGCTGCTTTTCACCAGTAGTGGTTAAGTTTAAGAGGAATTGACCTTCCCTGACTGGAAAGTTGTTGATTTGGGGAGGGGTTTTTTTCTCTTTAGAAGTGAAATCATAATTTGAAGAGTTCTTTTTGTATTTATGTAGGTTAAAGTTTGAGTGCTATTCTGAAATATTTTAATGTGACAGAACATCAATAACAGAAAATCTATAAGGAGGCAGACTTTTTGTCTGTAATCTATAAACTGCATTAATATTATTGTGGACAGAAATAATTTAAAGTATAAGCCTAATGTTGCATAATTACAAAACTTTCTTTGTGGATGTTTATCTCTATGTTTTAAAGTGCCTGTTAGACTTTTCTACATAGTGAATGTTCCTCTTAATATGAGTTTATAGTACGCACATAAATGGCTGTCACAGAGACGCGGCCAAAAAAGGCTAACTTAGCATTTCTAGATAAGTGACATAAAACATAACCCAATCTCACATGAATAAAACATATTCATATGAGATGTCATATGGAATCTTTATGTGAAACATTTAAATACTATGACGGATTAGGGGCAGGCTAAGAAAATAATAATAAAAAAGAAAAAATAATTTTATAAAACTGAGAGACAAAAGTAATAATATTCAGAGAATAAAGTCAAATGGGAATGAAGTCAAAATAATATGATAATAAAGTCATAGTATTATGAGAATAAGGTCAGAAGATTATGACTTTATTCTTTTATTATTATAACTTCTTTCAACTTCATTCTCATACGACTATTCTTCGTAATTTTAACTAATTAATTGTTTTCTTAGTATGGCCTTAATACTCGGTCAGCCAGAAGTACTACCAGCTAAAAGCTACAGAAGAGAAACCTAATTCAATCATAGATAATAAAATGTACACAGAGTTACTCCTATATCAACCTCTTTCTCTCACTCAGGATGTAAAGGTGTTCAGTTTCTGTCAGCCTGAAAAAGAGAAGATGCTGCGACATAAAGCTGCTATATTTGGAAGTTACCAAATTACCTTTAAAGATAGAAAATGACACTGTGAAGTTCTGCAATAATCTTATCACACCGGAAGGGGATTATCATCCAGCAACACATTCCAAGTTTGGCACAGACCAATAGCATCGTGTTATTGCAGTACAAACACTTAATATGGATGTAATATATATTTCAGTGTCTCTGTGGACAAGCACGACTTTATGTTCTCTCAAGGTATTTTGACTCCCTTTCTATAAGGTCAGAGTCAGGCAGACTGTGCTGCCTCTGGCAGATGAAAATATTGTAAACTTGTGACTAACAGCTCGGAGCACACATCATGTAATATTCTAATTAAATGTGTTGCTGTAATTAAGATATAAAATTAAAAGAAAGATTCCTCTGGTGATGCAGTCATCCCGCCCGACTGTTGGTGCTCCAACACATCACCTTGTCACACTACCTACAGGCTCTGGTTATTTTTAGCGAGTGCCGAAAGATATATATTATACATGGATTTCACGACGTAGCATCGGATTTCTTCTGCTCTTAGTCTAAAGACAGTGGCACGCTTTAATAAAATCTATTGGAAGATATTACTTACTATTGTTATTAATTAATTAGAAAATGATCAACATATAAATGTATTGACATTCAAATGATTACACTTACAAAAAAATATGTTAAAAATCATATTTTTAACACAAATCAACATAGCAATGTTGATTTAATTCACTAATTGAATCCCAAAATTCACTTTATATAGATTGTGTAGATATAGAGACACATAGAGTGATAATATATTTTGTCAGCATGTATTTATACTAATTTGGATTAATATGGTTCACAGCTAATGAAAAACCCAAATTTAGTTTCTTGTGGAAAATTAACATTACATAAGAAAAAAAAATATTTTAACACAGCGATGTAATTCAGTATCAAATCGATACTTTAGTTTCTGATTTCCTCTTGAAATGTATTTTGCATTTGTGCTGTAGTTTCTCAACTCTATCTAAAAAAAAAGATAAGGTTTTGATATGCACTATATTTAGGGAAAAAAATTTACACACTTTTTTTTGTTTTTCTACCTTTTCTGTTTGTTGTCATATGTTTTTAAACTTCTTTAGAGACATTTCTCACTTGTCTGAATCCAAGTTTTAACAAAATATTCCACATTATTTTTAACAAAATAATTCAATAGAAAAACCACAGAAACACCCAGCGGTCAGATGTGATATAGCAAACTTAAATTTAAAAATATTTTGTTTTTAGTGGCACAGACACTGGCACTGCATTTATTTTGTGTCAAACTGATTATAAAATATGCCATATCGCTCACATCTAGCATATTATGAAGCCAGGAACTGCGAGTTTAGTCCCATCTCAGAGTTTTTAGTTACAGCCGCCGCATTCCTTGTTTTACACATCAGAGGCCGTACTGGACAACGCTGGAGACGGACTGAAATGTTGTTCTTTTCTTGCATAAAATTAAGTTTTTGTTTCATGTTGATTTTATTGCTACCACATCGATTCCATGCCACGTTCAACTGATGCAGTAATTTATGCAACCTTATGTAATTCTAATTTATCAAGATGCACCTGTACACTAAAGTCATCCTACAAAGTCTCCAGACGTAGAAGGACTATTAGAAACACATTTTCTATTGAGCTGAAGTGAATGACATAAATTTTCATGACAATCAGCAGGAAATCACATCTGGCACACTGTGATGCAGACATTGCAGTTAAAGTTAGAGGAAAAGCTTTTGGGTGTTTTTTATTCTGGAGAAGAGACACTTCTTTCTACATTTTCCATCTAAATTCATGCAATCAAACAGAAAAGGTCAAACATTAGAAAAGCATGGATCTCCTGCAGCTCTTTCAGTTTGTCCAACTCTATATTACATAAGAAATGGATTAAATGTATATAAACAATTCTTTTTCCCCTGTAGAAATTCTCCTCCAATATTATTTATTGGGGTGGTGACTAAAAACTGATAATTCAGAGACTTAAAACCAACAAAACAAATCTAAGAGATCAACAGGACTGACCCAGAATTGTTTATTCACTGTTGTAAAAGAGACAAATATATTGGATGAAAGCTGACTACGTCTAAAAAGAGAAAAGTTGCAACCACATTCTGGCTGGCCTTCATTCACATAAGGTAGAGAGTTTATGGACAGATTTTAAGTGATCAAAGTAACTTTGACTGTTCCAGTCGTCACTGCAGTGCTGCTGATACAGAGAAAAAGCTCTTGTCACTTTTCCAGAAGATGTTTTCCTGCTTTCCATCCAAAAGATGCTTCAGCTCATCCTTCATCAGCGACTGGTTGCTTTAAAGCTCATCACTGCTAAGTTCCATTGTTCTTGAAGTTTCCAAGATGCAGCTGCTGAGGGTCATCAGAGCGAGAAGAAACAGGCTCAGCACATGACCCCACGCTGAGCCGAGGGCGCCGTGTTAAAAAGCTGCAGTCTCTCTGAGGAAGGTGCAGTCTGAGCTATTGAGCTGCTGTCAGCTGTGGCTTAGACCAGAGGTTTGAGTCTAAGTTGTTACAACAACAATCGTTGTTGTTAGTTGTGCTTTTTTATTTAATTAGATTGTATTGCATTTGTGAGATTGTCGATTAAACATTGCTGAACAAACTACAATTGATCCAGAGTCGGCTCCATCCATTATTACTTCAGTACGCAACACGCTGCTGTGTGACGCCAACGTTCTCCTTCTGCGCAAGCAGGTCGCTTTGGAGCCGTATCCAGCTCACTCAGAAGTCTGCATGATACGCCTTTGTTTTGTGGAATGACTATGCAAAATAAATAAATAAATATATTGGAATTTAGCATCAAGACCTTCTGTGTGAGCGCAGCCCTTCTTTCCTTCAGGTGTTCTCCATGCTCTTGTTGGGCGCTGAGAGTAGTTTTGGCTGCTACTTTTAGCAGCGTCAATTGCTATGCTGAATAGTTGAAAGAATCAAAAGTGTTCAGGAATCCTTTAAAGAAGAAAACCGCCTCGTAGGCCGTTACCAGGCTGAGATCCAGAAGTGACAAGTTGAAGATATGAGAGAAAAAGAAGCTGATATAAGACTCCAGGGATGTCCGTCAGCTGCACGCGGCCTTTAAAGAAACCATGGCTGTAAGATATAATTGACTTTAGTGATGGAGAATATTTTCAAGCCCTAAAAAAAAAAATCATTAGAGAACACATTTCCAATCCTTCAGAGTTTCTTCATGCAGCTTACATTCAAATGTTATATTAAATTGCTTCTTTCACGGTGGCTGATTCAACCTCACATATTATTGTGATTTTCCTAGCTCCATAGCATGTTTTATAGTGCTCCCTTCCAAGTAAGCGGGCGTCAGACAAAGGTAGCAGAGTTAAAAGAGGATTTTTCTCTTCTTAAAGTGAGGGAAAAGCGAAGCAGTCTGGCAGTGTGGCTTGTGTGAATGTGTTTGATTATGCATTTCTAGCACTGGCCACACATTCACGCCTACATATTCTATTCTGCCTCTATACCACCGGATGTCAAAGCACACACACACAAACACACACGCATACACACGCCTTCACATGTAGAGTCCTTTTTTTTTTCTTCATTCCACCTACCTTCGTCCCCATCATTGGCACTAACTGTGAGAATAGCAAAGCCCACGTCAGCGTCCTCATCCACATCAACTTCATAAGACGACTGTGCAAACAGGGGCTTGTTATCGTTCACGTCGCTGATGAAAACGCGAACATATGCTGTGTCTGGAAATTTTAAAAAACATACAGATAGAGAGAGAGAGAAGGAGGAGAAAGGCAATTAAAACCAGAGGTTGCTCCTATTCTGTCAACGTTAACATGAACATCTGTTTTTTTGTTTTTTTTTCTTTTTGTTTTTTTCCCTCTTGGTGCAGCATTTTAGTCGCTTCGATGGAGAGCATCAACAAACCCGAACGCATACAGGAAAACATGGCGACACTTCTGCAAACACGTAAATCCTTTCAGCTATTATTTTATACCACTTTTTACTATTTTTTACAAAATGTCTGTGTTGATTTTGACGGTTTTGCTGCAAAATTCTTTTTTTTTGTTTTTACATCAACATCCAACCTAAGGGGAAGTGAGCTTCACAGGGAACCTGATCAGACGGGGATCAGGGCGACGCTCTGCGCGAACCAAGACACTACGGACACTTCCTCTGATATATCAAGAAGTGCAAAAATTGCAAGGCAGTTTTGAGACTTAGATTAATTATTTACCCAGGGCTGTGAAGATGGTACACAGTTCATGGTAAAAAAAAAAAAAAAAAGTAAAAAATAGTAAATGGAAGTAGCCTTAGAGCTGCACACACTGCCAGAGCTCTGCACGTGTTCAGAGAGGTGGGCAGCAAAGGAAGATGAATGCAGGAAGTGACTGAGTGGATTTCAAAGCTACAGCTCCTCTGTGTTTTCACACGCTGCACCCAACTCCATCCTACAGTCTCGCTCTTTGGCAAGAACTTCCTGCCAGCAAAAAAACGTCTTATCAGGGCTGTTTCTGTGAAAACATGACAACTCACTGTTGTCTCTTGTCTATGTTTGTGCACTTAGATCTGCAAAGCAAACACAGAGTATTCAAGTGCCTTCCTTTCCTGCATTTGTTCTTTTTTTTCCAGACAGACACACACACAAAAAATCCAAACAAATAAGGTTTGAATGCGAAACCTAAAGCAAGAGACAGGCCAAGATCAGTCCAGGGATTCTGAAAGGAAATGTCAGGATTTCTCACCGGCATTCTGGGACTACAGTTTGACTAAGTGGCATGTTTGGATGATTAGAGGCAGTAGGTCATTTTCTGCTGTTCGAGACGAAGAAAGTTTAATTTCATTAAATAAACTGTCATTTTTTTTCCTATATTACATTAGATATGCATGCTGAAATAAAGAAAACCCTATGGTGCGCAGGTCCACAGTGGAAATGGAAATGATGGGATTTCTGTGAAACCGTGGCAGCATTTCCATTTTAAATATTCGCAAAACAATTGATATTCTGCTTCTCTTTAAAAAAAAAGACTCACTTTTGCAACTGTGGTGTTTCCATTAAACAAGAAATGCAATTAAAATCACCCATGAGTAAGTGTTTTCATGCAATAAGACATTTAAAATCGTGGCGGCGACGAATGTAAACACTTCAGCAATATATTCATAATTCAGTCATGTCACAATCAGCCATCGGAGGAGACGTCAGCGTCTCACTGAGGCGTTGAAGCAGAAAGGCTTTTGTACTTGGGAGCGGCTACGTATGTTAGTGGCATTTAGGCGAAACTGTAGTCTTTGATTTGAAGAACTTTGGATTCAACACATTTGAACAACAAACTCAATTTTTGATGAACTGTGCGATGCTGTGAGAGCTCTGGTGGACTCAGCTGTCATAGGAGGCCAGTTCCTATAACTAAGCTGCTGCTGTGTACAAACTGGAGCGATGTGAAAAAAGTGTTTCCTTTGCAGTATTGTAAAATACACAAATCTCGATTATGGATGAAAAACCACGTCATCCTAACGTAAAAACGTTTATCAAATAAATATATATATATATATATATATATATATATGTACACTTTTTTTTTATTGCTGTCTTTCCATTAAGGGCATTTATTTTCATAATTCCACTTTGCTCAGTTTTATGGTTATTGGAAACAAAACTACTGAGTTCTGTCATTTCATTAAAATACTGTTTTCATTTCAATGTATTTACCTCTGAATAGTGAGTGTATTAGGATGAAAGGTGTGGACATATCTTTCATGGACCTTTCACCTGGTCCTGAAGCAGGACCAGGTGCATTACTTCTGACAGGACGTCTGGAATGTCCTTTCAATACTCCAAGTGATCAGATAATCACTAGCCCAATAAATTAGAAAGTAGGTCAAACCATCAGTTCCACTTACAGTTCTAACATCTTGCATGCCGAGACGAGTGAACAGAGCATCCTCAAATTGAATTTCGTCTTATCATTCTACATCAACCTGAAATCAATCCAAACTACCAAAATAAAAAGAAACAAATCAGCAATGTTTGTGAAAACTAGGAATCCTGAGTCTCCAAACTTTTAGTCAAAACTGTTGAGTCCATCATCGTCTTGTGTGAGCCTCACAGCCTCACACAGCTGTGTGGCTGTTGCATTTCCTCATCCAGCAAGCTGATCAACAGCTGTTGCAACTGGCAGTTGAGATCTGGCAGACTGGGACAGAGTCGGAGTTGACATTTGAGGTAATTTAAGACGTGTCTGACTGTTGAGAGAAGAAAGACCCAGCGAACTACTGAAGGACCTCACGCATGGTCCCCATACGTCTGTACCAGGATGCTGGAGGGGTAAGGCATGCAAATGTAGAACATAATTAGCTGCTACTGATGAAAAAGGGAAGAAGTAGTAGGAGGATGATGGTTTGTTTTTGTTTTTTCCAGACAATGTGCAGCTGGCTCCACCAGAGCTCTCACAGCTTCACAGTTCATAAAGTTGTGTGTCATTCCAACATGTTGAATCCATAACTATTCTGTAAAATCATCGATTACAATTTCCCCAAGTTCAGCATACAAAGCCTCTCCCAAGAAGGCGGGGCTTGTTGCTCCAATAAGACCTCCACGTCTCCTCTGATTGGCTGATAGATAATGAGTACTAGCACCATGGCTGAATTATGAATATACAGTATATTAAGTAACAGTTTTCATCAGTCGCTGCCATGATCTTTAACCTTCCTCTGGTGTTAGCTTTCTGCTGCCATCTGTAGTGTTAGCGGGTCATTTTGGACCCGTGTATTAAATCAACCATAAAATACCCTAGAAACAATCTTTTATCATCCAATGTTTTTCTTAACTCTTGTTTAGCTGGTTGGGCTCTCTCATCCATGAAAAGATTGGTTTTAATATTTTTTTGTGGCCCCCTGGGCCTTTGTTTTAACAGCATACCCCTCGTTTTCAATGTCTAAAAAGTGGTCAAATGAACCTTAAGAGAAGAAGGCAACAAAATAATCGGTTTTTCTGTTACCTGAGTGTAACTGAGAGATATTAAAACACATTTCTTAAATGTTCAACAAAAAACAGATTTTAATTTTAATATTATCAAATATAGTAACATCTATGGTGTTTCGGGTCATTTTGGACCTGTATATATTTACTTCAAGAAAAGGGCAAAACCTCTGGCCCTGGGTTGAACATCAGTGGAAGGAGTTGCACCCATCTCTCCCAAACATCCCTGATGGGAGCAAGCTTGTCAGATTTTGCTCTGGTGTCTCGATTGTCAAATCTGAGGACTCTTGAGATCATCTGAAAGGTCCGAAGAGACATTGTTGCCCGGAAAATATTTCTGCCCGTTGATGCATCCCAGAGACTCTCAGTTGCCTCATTGCTGGATCTGTAAACTCCAGCAAGGAGGAGAACACCAATGTAGGCATCCAGGTACGTCTCATCAATGTCTTTCCACGTGTTGCCATGGACTTTTTTCCCCTCAAGGTTTGTCATAGCAATTATGACTTTTTTTAGTGACAATGACAAAAAAAGATCAAAGCACGTCTTGATGTCACTTACTCTTGTCACAGCAAACCTCGTGACCCCAGGGGTCATTTTGATGATGTTTGCAGCAGCTGTCCTTCCATGCACATCAGGAGGAACTGTGCTCCAACGGATGTTGCCACGTTTGGATTGGAATGACTCAGCAGGAGCAGCTTCAGCACCAGTGACCTCCTCTTCAGACTGATCAGTTGTGTCTGTTTCTTCCAATTGGTACTCCACATCATCTTCGTTCTCAGAGGCCTTCGTTCTCTTCGTGCTCATTTCCATCGCTAAAATCCTGTGTGTCCTCTGCCTCATTTGCAGCAAAGATGTGATCCAAAGCTTCATTTACAGTGAATCTTCTCCTCATTGTTGCATCCTGTGAATTGGAGATGTGTACTCTGCAAGTCACCACCTCTACACTCAAATGGCTTGACAAACCTGGACATGTCTCCCTTTGTTTGTTCTCGCAAAAAGGCAAAGAGAAAAGCCCCTAAATGAAGCTCAAGTGGTTGGAGGAAGAGGCTGTTGGTTGATTGTGTGTTCATGATTTAATTTTTGGCATTTTTTATTGTTTTATAATCGAAAATTTTAACCGGGTCACAAATGACCCGAACACCACAAAAGTCATTTTTTTCACCAGCGCACTTTATAATTTAGTAAAAAAAAAAAAATTGATTTTATTTTGTTTAAATGGAAGTCCCTGACAAAGTCAAAAAGTTTCAACGCAAAAAACAAATGTATGAAGTACTTTTATGCATGTTAAAACTCAAAACGGGTCCGTAGGGACCCTAACACCATAGGAAGGTTAACAAATTACCACATGAACAATCTTTTTCACATGTGATTTTAATTTAATTTCCTATTTAATGGAAACGCCACAATTGCAAAATTGACTTTTATTGACATAAGCAGAAAACAGACAGAGATTGGCGCACATTTGTAATGAAAACACAGCTACAGAGTAGCCTTGTGCCATCACTGTCTTCAACACAACATGATGTTGCGAATCTCTGTAGCATCAGCAGGTCATGACATATGAGGATTATTTGATGTAGAAACTCAATAGTGACAACTCAATGCTGCACATGATGGACAACTGCAGGATTCAAACACTCTGCCTCATACAAATGCTTAGAGGGAAACATGTAATAAACCCACCAAGCTATGGTAAAGCCCTGTATATGATCCAATGCTGCCTGTGGCATTGCTGGTCAGAATGACACCAGTTTTTCTCTGTGGTGTCTGTTCTAACCATGCAAGCAACTGAATCATCAACACCAATAGTCTGCAGGTACAGCGCTGATAAAAAGTATTCAGTCCTTTTTCTTCATTTAGGTTTTTTGTTCTACCGCTTTTGTTGTTTTTCCAAATCAATCATAGTCGCAATAATTTGTTTTTTTATTTTTGGCAAAAGAAATTTAAAAAAAAAAAACAACACCTTCAATGTCGAAGTGAGAACTGATTTCTACAAAGAAGTAATTAACTGAACATATTTAACATAAAACAAGAGATTACAGAAATCTTCACCCCCTTCAAAACAACATTTAGGTGAAGCACTGTTGGCTGCAATGTGTGGATTGGTCTCTATCAGGCTTGTACATATGGACTCTATTTTCCTCCATTCTTTCATACAAAACCATTCAAGCTCTGTCATGTACCATGGGCATGTGGGGACGTGGCTCAGAGTTAGGCACAATTATGCTTCCTAAAATGAGCAGAAGTCAAAACAATGTGTTAATATGGATAGAAATTCAAACGTACAACCTTTTTTCTTTTGCTGTCATTCATTCCTTTTCTGGTTCATTCTACATTCAAAACAAACCAAGAACAACGTCAAATTACTGCCAGTGTCTCTGCAGTTCCTGCACTTCTTAATATTTAACATCTGTTTACACTGTTACAAATGCCATGGTGAGCCAAACCTGAAGTGATATTAATAATCAATGGTGATTCATAAAAAATACAAACCTCGTTTTGAAAAGAAACTGATGCACTGCTTCTACAAGAATGCAATGCAAGAATAATTTTCTCAATCACTTCAACCTTGTATATAACCGAGAATGATCGAGAAACAAAAAAAAAAAGTAATACTTATTCTGACAGTTCCTGTAATATTACAGCTGATAATAATTCTGCTCTTCAGAAATAAAGAAGCATTTTAAAAACACCATCAATCCTTTTTAACTTCCGTAACACACATGATTCTGCCAGGAGTCTGATTAGTATCAGACAAACATACAGAGTCTTAGACATTTGCATATCAGAGCATAAGTGTGCAATAATGTCAAACTTTATGAACTGGCTACAGCCCTGCAGAATCATTAAGGTCGTGGAGCGATTTTGACTTTGGCAGCTGACTGCTCCACAGAGAGAAATAGGAACATTAAGCTGTAAAAACAGATTAAATCTTTGGATTAAATAAGGAGCTAACGTTTTATGTGCCCACAGCCTGCCACGTGTTCACAGCATGTCTGTACTTTGAGTTTATTTTTGTGTGTTCTTTAAAATACTTTTTTTAAAATGTTCATTCTTGTTACGCTTTCAGTTACACACCTGGCAAAATACACATTGTTTACAGACAAAGATCATAGTGAGATGACAAATGTATGACAAATGTTTGCATCAATAATATTTATGTTAACATTTATGAGTCATATTTCATCTTACCAGATTAAATATCCTTTACTGGGTACAAAGATAAACCATTTTAATCAAGAATAATTAAATGTATCAACTGGAGCTGTAAACTCTAAGGGATTTTATTTTTCATTTTCAAGATTCCGTAAATTTTGAAGTATTTCATCTTTCCTTCAGGTCAGAGGATAAATACAATGATTATTATTCTTCCAAATGAACTCTTTCATGAAAGTAAATTTGTTGTCAACAGCTACTTTCCAGGTCAGTTCCCTTTTCTCTTAATTGTTACAGTTCCTTACAGAAGGCCAGCAGTACACCCTTAATAACAGATGTAATGGACCTGGAGTGTTTTCTTTGCCTCTGTTAGCTAGCTACTTAGTACTTAGTACTACTTCTTACTACTAGCTTACTGCTAGCTAAGAAGTAGTAAGCTAACTCCTTACTTCTAGTAAGACGTTAGCTAGCAAACTTCTTATTGAAGATAGTTAGCTAGCTTACACAACACGCATGTTGTTAGTCCTTCCTTTGTACATTCCTTTTTCAAGTCACTTGTTAAGTCAAGAATGATTCAGTTAATACAGGTCTTGAGTAATGGCTGTTAAGTCACAGAACAGTTAGGTAGCTGAGCTATTATGCTAGTTTCCTATGTGGCATGTTTCTCCTTGCCTTTTTTTCTCCTTTTTTAAAAAACTTTTATGTCTTCTCTTAAGTTTCTCCCCACCAACTTCTTCATGTTAAATCCTAAAGTTAGGATTTTGTTTATAGAAGGAACTGATTTAGAAACAACTCTATGGGGCAACTGGTTAAATGTCTACTTGGCATTAAAATGTCTTCAATACAACATTTAAACCATGATTCCACCTTGAAAGTAGAAACCACAATTTCTTTCAGTCATATCCCTTCACTGCCACCACTTGTACAAAAAACGCTACTGGATAACAAATCTACCATCAAAGATTTATTTTAATATGGACTGATAACCAGTTAATTTGCACTGCTTCTAAAGCTGTGCAAATGAACTGGTTCATATTTTGACTACCAAACTGTTTCTACTGAATTTGTACTTCAATTCAGTAGAAACATGTAGGGAAAGGAACTCCACTTTCCATGTACATTTTCTGGCAGATTTAACATTTTTTAAATATTTTTTTCCTATTTTGTCACATTACACTCACAAACCTTAATGCAAAACACAAAGCAGTGCATTTTTTTTTAAATGGAAAGAAAATGATATCTGATGTCACTGTCATTTTTTCCCATACTAGTAATAATCTGCAAGTGTGGTATATATTGATAGCCTCACATCTTGAGCCAAACAGAAATTAAAATGTCCACCTACAACATGTTCGCAAAAATAGCATAAGCTCTGGATGAAAGGAGGAAAACCTCAAGCCTACATTTCTTGCCTTGCCATGGATTTTCAGATGGATTTAGATCCAGACTTTGACTGGGTCAATGGAACACATAAATATGCTTTGATCTAAAGCATTTTATTGCCACAATGGCTGCATATTTAAGGTGCAACTAAGAAGTTAATCTCTGTTCTACTCACAGATCTGCTCAGCTTCTAACAGGTTTTCCCCCCCCAACATGGCATGTGCTCTTTGTGTCCTAAATCGCCTGAAAGACTTATGGAAAACTGCAAGCAGGCTTTCTTCTTTCCAGTCTTCCTTCTAAATGTGTTGAGTGGCCTCACCAACAGTAGGGACCACACGAGCTGTGATCCCGAACGGCCGTGTCTTGGTAGGTTTTTCACAGTTTCTAATGCAGCGATGCCTGACCGCTTTGGAGATCACAATCAAGGAAGGTTTTGCCTTTTGGTTTCCAACATTCTTTTGTAACTATTTACACAATTCATTGCCCACTTATCTATTTTTGGTGAGATATTATATATACGTATATATTTTTTTTATCTATAGATCTTCACTGGACCTTCGATTCTCCTATTATTGATCTCTTTAAGAGTTCTACTGCCACCAGGTAAGAAATGATGATTTTCAAATAAAAAAACACAACTGATTTTAACATTTGATGCATTCGTGCTGAAAATTGACAGGAAAATGCAGTCCTGAAGTTAAGTCGTCCACATTCTGCTTTGATTAACGCCCTACAAAGTCTTTGCTGTTTTTTGGAGAAGGATTATAGACTATGGTCTGTTTTGAGGAGTTTGTTTTTCTACCATCACCTTTTCTTATCCATCCATCTGTCTCAGCAGCTGTTCTGTTTCTTCATCATCTCGCTATGCTTCTTGTCTACGTATGCGTTTCATCTGGCAGCAAATGAGAGAGAGAGGGAGAGGGAAGAGGGGGATCGGGCTGACATGCTGAAAGAGGGAGATGCCCTTTGGTTTTTGAGTAAAGAGATCGAGACGGAGCAGATGTGGGAAAAATAAACATTAACACTGCCTTCGATCGCGATTTGGAGGCTTAGATGAAGTCTGTAGAGCAGCTGTCTGCTGCGCCGAGTTCTTTGTGTTGCTCTGTTTTTCAAAAGAAGAAGCAATCTCCAAGATCCTGTTTTCTGTTATGAAAGGATTTTGAATTTGATGTAATAACATTTTATTTGCCATAGCTTCCACGGCATATTCATAAACAGCAAGAAGAGTTTCTATTTATGCATTAAGGTGTGTATGTCAACTTAACATGTGGCTTTACACAGAGACCTATACGTTTAGCCATTCATTTTACCTTCCTACGATTCATTTTGTCTGCGCTTTTATTAGTGATAATGCTCGACCACTGTAGAAATATCCTTAGAGTAGTATTCATACTTTAAAAATAGGCCAAAAAAGACAGGAAACTCTGGCAACTTGAGTATTGAAAAATATAGAACTGTGATCTGAAAATGATTACATCCTGGATTTTTACAAATAAATTCTGCTTTTGAGTAAAAGTTACTGGATGGATGTGGTGCTATTTAATATAAAAGTAAGGTGGAGTTTTTCACATCAATACTCTGTGTTGTACATAACGTCTTCTCTTGTAATAAGATTTTAATATTATTGCCTCAAATAAATAAAAATTCAACTGAAATAACTGGTCAAATTTTTATCGAATAAAAAAATTATGTGCCAATTTAGATAAGTGAGGACATTCAGTTATGGTGTCACTGTCTTCAATTGTAGGAAAACAGAAAATGTATTAATGGTATCAATCGGCTGACTTAGCACAAGATCAAACTACTGATGAATCTGTGGCTGCGGCTCCCACCCCAAACAGATCCCCTGTCACAGTGAAAAACGTTGAGTACCCAGACGAAATTTGACTATTTTACAGTTAGAATATTTTCAAAAAAACAAATTGCATATTTTGCTCGCCATGTAATTTTGTTCCTGCAATACCAGTTTTCATATTCTCACTGTAATTCTCCACTGTCAATCATTATGACCATATCTGTGAGCGAGTCGTGGACAAAAGATCATGTACAACCAGTCCTGTGCACAACTATCTGCTCTGCCGGACACATAGCAATGACACAAGGATAAGATCACACTAAACCTGTACTTCTGACAGAGAGGAGGGAACGCTCCAGGAGTGTTTTTGATGAGGGAATAACATTATAACATGATGTAACGCTCAAAAGAGTCACTTATACACAATACTGCTCCTACAAAGATGAGCTGCAAAGTGTCGCTCTAAGTTACCAGAGTTGGGTTGTCCATGCTTTCCTGGTCGCGAAGACTCCCAGCCATCCACAGACTGAACCTCCAGCAGATAAGAGCTTTTGGTCTCTCTATCAAACACAGCCTGAGAGTAGATGAAGCCCAGCTCCGAGTCGATGCGGAAATACTTGTGGTCCCCACTGCGGTCCTCCAGCAACGAGTAGGAAATCTGAGAAGAAAGGTGGGGAAACAAATTTTGGGTCTAAAAAAACAACATGCATTTCTACCTGTTTGTTGTCAAAGATTGCACACTAAAGTGAGCAGTTAATGTGTGATTTTTTTTTACCTTGCCATTAAGGCCTAGGTCCAGATCATTGGCTGATACCTGGAAAATCAAAGTTCCTGATTCTGCTCCTTCAGTGACTGAGGCCTCATAGATGGAGGAAGTGAAGAATGGAACGTTGTCATTAACATCTGAAGATGGAAAAAGACAATTTTCCCTTCAAGTCAGAAGCATTTGATAGAAAATGCTTCTAGATCTGCATTCTTCCCTATAATGACTGACACTAGTCAACAGATACACTAAATGGTTTTTTTGTTAAATCAGTACACAAAAACCAGAGAAATTCTATTAACTAAAGTTTTACAGTTTGTCTCTAATAAACCTTTATGCAGAAAAAACCTTGTTTCTTAGTTACATAATTCCAGAATATGAAACGCCTACTAGCAGCTTTTGTCTTTAACTGATAGAAGTCAGAGCATCAAGTTAAACCTCTCTTCTGAAGACCAATAAGAGATGCAAAACAAGAGAAAAGATTTTCAGAAAAATAAAAGTCCAATTTTAACAAAGCAGATTAATGTCCAAAAGCATTACAGATTGTACTCAAAAAGGGCCACACATTAATTCTGCCGCTGCCTCATGAGCCTCTTTTCCTCCCATGTCTTCTGAGCAAATGTCTTAATCTATGAATAAAAAATTGGGTCTTAAATCCATTACAGACCTCCCTCTCCTCCTCAGAATAACTGCCTCTGGAGAAGTCAAAGAGCTTTCTTATTAAGACAGATACGGACGACGGGGAGGGCTAAAAGAGAAATGGGAAGTTAGAAGAGGGACAGTAGGGGAAGAGAGGGTCTGTGAGAATTAATTATTTCTCACTGGATTAAACACAAATGTGACTGAACGGGGTGTGTGTGTGTGTGTGATTGTGTGTGAGTGCAACCCTTATAGGAACTGGATGCAGGGGCACCTAGATGAAGTTTTGAAAGGTCAGGATTTCAAAATTTCACGTCAACGAAGTTAATTAAGAATTACAAGACAAAACTAAACAATAAAGATAATCATACATGGTACAGTGAACAGGGTATCAATATATACATGGGCAACAGAGACTGTGCATTGTGAGCAAACATGTTTTCTGAAAGGGTTCTGAAGTGAAGTTTTGATACGGAGTTCTGTTGTTTCAGCTGCAACCCGTCTGGATGGAGCCTGTGCTTTCCAATATTAATAAAGCACATGGCTCCACGCATCTTTTTGGGGAACTTGTTTACTTCCCCAATAAGCTCACAGTAGCTGAGTTTCCATTACAAACTTTGACAATATTTGCTGATGTCAGAAAAGAAACACAATTTCACAATTGCGGTGTTTCCATTAAATGAAAAACTCAAGAAAGAACACAGGTGAATAAATTTTTTCACATGAATAAAAGCCATTAAAAAACATGCACTGGCATCATCGTCCTCCCAAATTCTGATGTCTTCTTTGGAGTTTGCACCAGTGGCAACAACCGGTTGACAATCATGTGCAAAAAAAAGTGTCTCCATCGAAATTTCGCAAAATAAACCAATTTCAATACACTTCATCTCGGGGTAAAAACGTTTTATAGCAAAAACGAGTTGTTTCTATAGTTGTGATTTTTCCGTTAAGCAAATTTATTTTCAAAATGATATGGTCAATGGAACTGCAGCTACTGGTTGTTAAAATAATACGTTACATTCGGGAAGAAGCACAACAAACAGGAATGTTTCGTAAAGACTTACCCGTGACATTGACATAGACCGTGGTGAAGGCAGCTAATGGTACAGCTGCCACATTCTGAGCGCGAACCCGCAGAATAAAGTTCCTGGTGGTCTCATAGTCCAGGGGCTCCGCCACCAGGATGGAGGCTGAACCGTCTTCTCGATTGGGAGTCAAGTAGAAGCGAACCGGCATGTTGGTCTCTGGGACCATTCCATCCTCCAAGTTGTACGTTACCCTCGGATCACCAAGAGGCGATGTGGCTTTGATGGTCTTTATGGACCAGAAACGAGAAAAGAGAACAAGAGAAAAGGTAAGCTATCAATATCAGAACACAGCTTAGGTAGAATTATCAACAACTAAACATCTTACTCAACATATTATACCTGAAAAAACAAAAACTACAGTAGAAACTGGAGATTTCACAGGCTGAGTGAAAAGCCCTTTTTATCCTCACTGCCAGGCATTGCAGGAGACTAAATATTTGCTGTTTTGAAATCAGCAAATATTTCAAAAGTTAGAATAAGCTAAATATTTACCTAGGTTTTAGTCTGTCAGTTAAAGAAAGCCAAAATGACAATGTCCAAGCTAATGTAGACCTCTATCTTAAAACATTTGTGTTTAATAAAGACACACCTCTGGATGTTAAGATGTGTTAAGGTAATACCTCACAAACACACACCTTTCTTGAATCTTTGGGTCCAATTTCTGTATGCCTAAAATACCCGCAATCATCTATTCAAATAAATAAGCATGGGAAACACTGCAGGAATGTCTATAGGCATCATGTTGTTCAGGAAGGAGACGGTTCTACAGTCTGTCCCAGAGATCACCATGTTGTGGTGTCATTTTCCACACTGAAATAATTCCTGAACGTGGCAGGGCTGAAACGCCTCTCAGTGAAGAAGAAGTAATTTTCCGCAAACCAACAGAAAAAGCCGCATTTGAGTTTCCAACACATTCAGGAGCAGAGACATTGGAGACATGTCCAGTGGTCTGATGAAGCCAAAATTCAAGTGTAAGTAAATCGTTTCCTGACATCTTGTTAGTAAGCAAATAGCAATATGCTGTCAGACAGTGGCAGTTTCAACTGTATACTTATGCAGCATGATGATACTCACATCTTAATAGTTATCACTTTCTGAATATAGAAGGCATGTACTCACAGTGTGATGTAAGCCAGGAAACAAAACCAAAGCTTAAAAGGTTATACTGATTTGCATTTGAATAATTTTCACACTTGCACTTAACAATTTTGAGACTAAGTTGCAGCAATGAAATTCAATCTAAGCACCAATTAAAAAGACAAATGTTTTCCAAGGGATTTTTACAAGACAAACAGTGAATTTATATCCAGAAATATATAAATAAATAAATCTATGACAGTCCAGTGGCATATAAAGGGTCCCGTCAGGTTCAGTTCCAATTTGGTCCTACTTACACAATACGAAGCAGCCACAATCAGAATCCAATTGGCTGAAAGTTATCTTAGAAAGTCCAGCTGATTGGTTGAAATGAACCCCTTCTAAATGCAAACAGCAAAGCTACAACTGAATTGTGCATAATAAACAGATCATCTCCTTTAAAGCGAGCATACAAAAGCTCCAAACTGTCTAAATCTAACAGCAGTCAACTGATATTGTGTGGGATCAAACAGAGGCACACTCGCATGCAAATGCAGCTTACCACCTACACTAATTAAGGATGAGGCTATTCAACAGCTGATGCTGCATACAAGCCAATTAAAATTAAGAAAGCCATCTTGGGATTGATGCGGTTTGCTTATAGGTGACCCACATGCATCCCTTCAACCTGGAAAGAGAAGTGGCAGCAATAATGAGACACCCTGCAAAGCAAAATGTGTCAGAGCACACAGCGTGCTTATTTAGGCCATAAAGACTTCAACTGTCCAAGGCAGAGGAATCAGAGCCAACGGAGAGTCATTGCATCTCTCCATAACCGCCGAATCAACTCTGAGCTGCAATCTCGATTAATACATGGCACCGCTGGGACCTTCCTCTATCTTCCTCTTTTTATTAGAGTCTCTCACAAACACAATAAAGGGCGCGCATTCCCATTTAAACTAACCTTTCTCCATCTTTATCTCCATCCTAGGAGTTAAAACATTCATCAGCCACTCTAATGGACTCGGCTACTTTCAGGACAGTCTTAGAGACGAACCCCCCACCCCCGTTAATTCATTAAAAATATCTCAGTAGTGTGAAAAAAAGCAATTAATGTACAAAAAATGCATTCAGTTTTTGCGCATTCAATGCAAGTACATGCATTCCATGCATGTACATGATAGAGGAATATCCCATCTGTCCAGTGGGATAGATGGGATAATCCAGAGACGACATGTTGATGGGATGTTGAGTGTGCACGGTTTTCAAAGCGGCGGTGAAACTTAAGATCACCTGGTTCCGTTACACGCTACTGTTCAGTGCTGATTTCAATCAATTCAACTTTTCAAGTTCATTCCAGCAAGTCATTTTCACCGTGCCTTGATGCCTCCATAATTAGAGGTGCCGCCATGTGATTGGCTGATTTCTGTTAACAATCAACTGCACAGGTGTACCTAACCAAGTGGTTGGTCTGAGAAAGACCAAACAGGTCGGAATCACCAAATGAAAACCCTCCATGCAATTCTTTCTTTGCAAACAAGCTAGGATTTACGTTTTTGTTTCTTTTTCTTTAACTTTACAGACGTTATCAAACGAGTTCATGCTACAACGTCCGCAGGCTGACGTACCACGACGGGCGTGTCCCGAACTGTGTTTTCCGGTATCACCACACTGTAAGTGTCTTTTTCCCACTGTGGAGGCTGGTTCTTCACATTGGTGATGGTGACAGCCAGTTCCACCGAGCTGCTCTTGTTTCCTCCGTCTGTTGCTACAATCTCCCTGGTGATGTATGTCCTCTGTGGACAGAGTAAAGGCAGTGAGGCTAAAGGACAAGGAGAGAAAGCAAAAGGCTGAAGATGTGACTTTATGTCAGAAACTGCAGGGTAAAGAGTGTGGTGCGTTAGACTAACAACATGCTTTGTAGCAGCTCTGTATAGCAGATTACTGTGAATTAGGCAATTTTGAATTAAGTAAATTAATTAACTAATTTTGAATTAGTGTGTTTGATGATGTAGAGCAAATAAAAAAAAGAAAGCTTGGGTTGTTAGTAGGAGCATCAAGGTGCTGAAGATACAAATTTTCAGTCTCCTCGGTCCTGGAAGAGTCCAAGATGTGGATCATGGAAATCATTACATGGAATTTTCTTCTCTTTTTTTGTTCCAAACAAACAGAATTGATTTTTCTTTGTTGTTGGTAGTGAAGCAAAGGAAAAAAAAGGAAGGCAGATATCAGATAGCCTCCTCTGGGCAATGGGCTCTGGTGAAGATAGAACTGCAACCGTCAGCAATAAAGTGCTAAGATACAAACATTCTCTCTTTGCTTCAGGTTGACTAAAATCCTTTTTTATTAGTGACAAACTAACGTTTAATTCTGTCCTCTAACAAGTTCTTACGTTTCACCGTAAATCCAGACCTTCTTCTTGAGAATCTGTTGCAAGTGAACTTTTGAGTCTCATCAGCGAGCCAGTTTGAGTAGCAGCACTTTCCATTTCAACAACTCTAACTGTTTTTTAAACCGCTATTTGTCTTCATTAATCACAAATTAGCTCTGCACAGCTTTTGTACAAGTAGCACAGCATTAGTTTATGATAACAGCTTTTTGTTCTCGAACGTTAGATTTCCACCGATTTAAGTATCAGCCTGAACTCGGCTCATATTTACCTGGGAGATGGGCTGGTTGACGTAAACCCAGCCTGTCAGCGGGTTGACCCTGAGGTATTCCGGCTGCTCACCAGACATGGTGTACGTGACGGCTGCATTGCTGCCAAAGTCATCGTCATGGGCCGCCACCCGCAGGAAACTAGTTCCGATCATCGTATCCTCACGAAGGAAGTCTGAGAGAAAATAGAAGCTTCTGAGTTGTTTGAATACACTGCCTGGCCAAAAAAAAGTCGCCACCTGGATTTAACTAAGCAAATAGGTACAAGCCTCCTATTGGATAAGTACTGCATAGGCGATTATCTTTCAGCTGGCAACAAGTTATTTAACCCCAGCTGATGCAATGAGTAACTCCTCATTTCTTAAACAACCATGGCAAAAGACACATCCTGTGGTCGTGGAAAAGACGTTGGTCTGTTTAAGAAGGGTCAAATCATTGGCATGCATCAAGCAGAGAAAACATCTAAGGAGATTGCAGAAACTACTAGGATTGGGTTAAGAACTGTCCAACGCATCATTAAAAACTGGAAGGATGGTGGGGAACCATCGTCTTCCAGGAAGAAATGTGGTCGGAAAAAAATCCTGAATGATCGTGATCGGCGATTACTTAAACGTTTGGTCAAATCAAATCGAAGAAAAACAACAGCAGAACTCAGGAGTATGTTTAATTGTGAACGCAAAAGCATTTCCACACGCACAATGCGAAGGGAACTCAAGGGGTTGGGATTGAACAGCTGTGTAGCTGTAAGAAAACCTCTAATCAGTAAGGCTAACGAGACAAAAAGGTTTCAGTTTGCTAGGGAGCATAAAGATTGGACTCTGGAGGAATGGAAGAGGGTCATGTGGTCTGATGAGTCCAGATTTACCCTGTTCCAGAGTGATGGGCGCATCAGGGTAAGAAGAGAGGCAGGTGAAGTGATGCACCATCATGCCTAGTGCCTACTGTACAAGCCTGTGGGGGCAGTGCTATGATCTGGGGTTGCTGCAGTTGGTCAGGTCTAGGTTCAGCAACATTGTGTGCCCAAAGAATGAGATCAGCTGACTACCTGAATATACTGAATGACCAGGTTATTCCATCAATGGATTTTGTCTTCCCAAATGGAACGGGCATATTCCAAGATGACAATGCCAGGATTCATCGGGCTCACATTGTGAAAGAGTGGTTCAGGGAGCATGAGACATCTTTTTCACACATGGATTGGCCACCACAGAGTCCAGACCTTAACCCCATTGAGAATCTTTGGGATGTGCTGGAGAAGGCTTTGCACAGTGGTCAGACTCTCCCATCATCAATACAAGATCTTGATGAAAGATTAATGCAACACTGGATGGAAATAAATCTTGTGACACTGCAGAAGCTTATTGAAACAATGCCACAGCGAATGTGGGCTGTAATCAAAGCTAAAGGCGGTCCAACAAAATATTAGAGTGTGACCATTTTTTGGTGGCGACTTTTTTTTTGGCCAGGCAGTGTATTTTTCTCTTCCTTCAGTATGCTCAGAAGTACGCACAATGCCGTTAAAAGAATTAGCCCCTTTATAGATTCATTCTACATTTTAGAGAAAACTTTAGAGAAAACACAAGGAAAACACACCAGAAATCTGCTTGTACACCTGCAGAAAGAGAAAAAAAGCCCAAAGAACTGAGGAACCACAGCGCCAAACAACAAATGTATATAACATTATATACATTTAGGGGGTAATGGAGGGTTAGGATGTCTTAAGTGGGAGTGTCCCAGTTGTCCAATAAAATCAGGGCCCAGGATGCAATGAGGCCATGGAATTAGAGAAGAAGAACACCCTGCAGCCCAAGGCCCTTCATGTGTGCATGGGGAGGAAAGGACACAAACTCAGCGGAACACACAGTATCTTCTTACACTCATATCGGAGGTTCTCAAACTTCGGGCTGTTGTCGTTCTGGTCCAGGATGAGAATGTTGAGCTGACAGATGCCGATCAGAGGGTCGGCTGCCTGGTCAGTGGCAGTCACTGTCACCGCATACTCCCGCTGACGCTCACGATCAAATTTCCTGGCAGTCACGATCACGCCTGGAAACGTTAGGGTGACAATGCAGATCAGACAGCGCACCAAATTATCTCAAATTAATCTGCTGACTGAATCCCGCCACCAAACTTCAAGCGTGAGCTGAGTTTACGTACCAGTATCAGGGTGGATACTGAATGCAGGAACTGTAGAGTCTTTGTGCATGAAGCCATATGTGACCCTGCCATTGGAGCCTTCGTCTGCATCCACAGCATGAACCTGCAGAACGAATGACCCCGCCGGCTGGTTCTCCAGAACCGATGTGCTCTCTCTGTACTGCTGACACTGAGGAGAGAGAAAACACAAAGACAACGATGTGTGTGTGTGTCATATGTTTCGAAAGGGTAAAAATTAGTGGAATGGTAAATGTGTTTTGCTGGAGGGAATAAAAAAATAAAAGTAGAATGCTGGCATGGAGATTGTTTCTATTTGGTAAAGAGAAAGGTTTGTTACAGTTGGTTCTTTTGGATTATTTTCCTCAAAAGTGGTATAACTACCAATGCTGGTACTTCGGTTGGCTTTAGAGGTGCATTAAAGAAATGTTGATAAAAATGATGTCATTTAAAACAGTCATGTGATCACAACAATTCACTAACAGTAAGCTGATTTATCAATAAAATGTTATCCAGAAAATGAATGCTTTATGACACCTGTTTTATTTGATTAACATACTATAGTACTTCTAACATACTGTAGTACTTCTGGTACATGTAGTATTCTGGCAATAAAACCTATAATTAAAATACACTCATAACAGTAAAGAGTAAAAGTCTCAGGAAAGATAAAAAACTGATATTAATACTTACTACTAACTGCATTACATATTTGCATTAAATTTGTATTTAATGCCCATGTGAATGAAAATGAGCATGTGCTATAATAACACACAAGAGGAAATGATAGAAAATAGTTCCCACTCCTGCCCTTTTCTTTTTACTGCTAACTTAAAAACCTTGTTTAAATAACTCTTAGCGACATAACAAGAAAAGATTTACAAATTTAATTAAAAAAAAACACACAACTTCAGTTTATCTTTCACAAACAAACACATTTAATTTCAAATTCTAGAACTTGCTAGATTTCTTTGACTTAAAGGGTAGAACTTAGCAGACACAGCTAATGTTGTTGTAGGATTTGACAGTGTATGTTGCAGAAAAGATGGCCAATTAATTAATATACAACTAATATTAGAATTAGTGTTCTTTGTGACACAGAAATGCGGTTTGAGAGGCTTTCTAATCTGATCCGGCTCCAATCTGCTGTAATCACCAACAAAAGCTTTAGATACATGTAGTTGCTCCAGTGGGATTCACTGAAAGAAGTTGTACTTGATATCTTTTTTATTTCTTTTTTTTTTCCTGTTCAGATCCATCACTGACGTTGTCAGACATGTACAGTATTATTCTCTTCATTTCAACAGTGCTGACGTTTCTGCTGTTATCTCCCACTGTGCAGCTCTCACATTCTTCTCTTTAGTCCTCAACTCGTGTTTTTTTTTTTTTTTTGGTGTCTGACAGAAGTACTGATGTCCCGCACGCTTTAGGGAAGGCAGCCAGCCCGTTCCTCCCTTGGCGCCGCCTCATTTTCAGATCCACTCGTGTTCCATTTGGTTCGCCCCTCTTCACAGGGAGCAAACACTTCGTGAATTAGATCGAGTTACTCAGCCAACACAATTAACCCAGAGGGTCACGGGGAGTGCGGTGTGTCACAAACGGCTTGTTAATGCGAGACAAATTGTTCGCAGGTTATTCGGAGCAAATGGTTTACACGAAAACAAACCAAAACAAACAACAAAAAAAAGAAAATGCGATGAGATGCACGATGCATTAAGCAGGTGAAATGTCAGGCTCGGTGTGTAGCGGGATTACTCAGGGTACAGTGAACAAGTCTCTGCTTGTAAACCACTGAATTGATATTACTAACTTTAAACTCTGAAAAATAATAATAATAAAACAAGCAACAAACTGCTAAATATGCAAATTGTTAGAGATAGTTGCCGTCTCAATAACTGTCCAACAGGAAACTGTAGGTCCCAACAAAATCAGAACTCCCATGTCTGCAGCCATGTACTGCTGCAGGTCACTGATTTATCATTTCTTTATCTTTAAAACAGTCCAAATATATCGCGTCCAGCCACCTTAGCTTTAAATCCCTTGGTCAGGACCTTGCAGCCATCAAAGACTCATATTTACCATGACAGCCAGCTGAATTCTCTGATGTAAATGTAGCACTAATATAAGCGAGAGAACAACCTGAAATGGATCAGCCTGATTGCATCACTGTTCATCCTTAGATTACATTGTTTTCCTCCTTGTTCCACCTGAAGATGATTTTCACTGAAATCAACCTCAAAAAAGATCATCACGTCAGATTGTTGTGATTGTATTAATTTCTCTCATTTGACCACGTCGGGTAAACGCTGCAATGGAAGCTGTCACAAAATGACTAATCACACTATCATGTTAACAATCTGTTATTCCTTGTAATGTCTCATTATGTAGTAATGAAGTAATGTAATGTAATGTAATAATGTAATAAAATCAGGCATAAAAATGCAAAAAAAAACATGATCTTTAATAGAAATTATACTGATTAGGATGAACATAAACAGTGGTTTGCTACTGTTTATTACATAACGCAGCATTAGAACATGATCATTTCTAAAAAATAATTTAAAAAAGACTAATCTCTGCATTTTTGTAATAACTGGTGAAAATGTAATTATATTATTACATAAAGCAGCATCATGGGCATTGTAACCCCACAGCTGCAGCATTCATGTTGCGTTACAAATTCCTAGTATTTGACAAGCCCACGCCATGAGGCTAAAGGTTAGTAATGAATGCAATCAGTGGCTGTGTGTCTGCAGTGCCACTGCCACTGGGAAATACAAGAACCTGTTATGCTCCGAATCACCACCTTTCTGTGCTTTTGTCTCTTTCTTTTGCCGTCTTGGTCTACTGAATGCTGCCCAGAGGCCCGAGAGGCTGCGGCACGTCCAAAGATCTGGAGTCCAAACAAGATCAGGGCGTCTGTCCAGATGCTGACTGTGAGCGACAGAGGACACAGAGTCTAACCCCAGGTCGTCTTCAGTAGATGAGCTATGGTGTTCTACAAACTGAATCACATTCTTTTCCACATTTTGCCACATTACAAACAAGAAACTTATTTATATTTACTCAAGACTTTATGTAGTAGATCGTAGTGCCCGACCGGAGGGGAAGAAAAATGAAAATTGGACGTGGACAATGCTCTCTATTTCAAAATACATCTAAAAAATAAGTGAAAATAATAAATACTGTAGGCGCAAAAAAAAAGAGAGTCCACCTGTGTGTCATTTAATGTCTTTAGAGAAACAGTTACATGAAGGCCAGCAGGGTTTGCTAAAGAATACCGGTGAGCAAACGGGAAAAAGAGGAAATTTAAAGCACACTGCAAAACCACAAAATCTTAACAAGTATTTTTGGTCTAGTTTCTAGTGAAAATATCTCATTACAGTTGAAATAAGACAAAACCAACTGATAAGTAACTTGTCAGAAAAATATAGGAGCTTTTAAGTCAATAATTTCTTAATATTAATAAAACAGTGCTAGTTCCAATGGCAGATTATTTCACTTCAGACGTTGTTACACATGGAAAAAGATTTTGTGGTTTTGCAGTGCAGGGTTAGTTTTCTAAAATGTCTTCCTTCTGAATCAACAGACTTTGAAGCTCTCATGCAGCACTGTTCAGTCCATCATCACTTTTGATATTTCCACAATTACACATTTTGAGTCAGTCTATCACATAAAATCTCAACAAAACACATTTTTGGTTGTAATGTAACAAAATATTTTAAAAATTCTTTGAGAAGACCTTTGCAATCCACCTTACACTTAATCGTTTTCATTCCAGAACTTTCTTTTAATCACATCCTTATTGAAAACATTTCTTACCTTTTCATACTTTCATATTTTTGTTCATAGTTTGAACGTTTCAGTTTGTCTTGGAGGAGGCAAATGTCAGGTACCAGGAGACTGTTTGTCTTTTTCAATCAGCCTCTGGTTAAAGAGGAAGAGAAAAGCGATTGAAGTGGAATACACAACAGAAAACCCCCGAGAGAAAACTGAGCGTGAAGTTTCAGTTCACCGTGTTTTCAGTTGTAACGTTTCAGCGAGAGATGAAAACACAACAAAAACGACTCCGATCTAAACGAATTTGGAATCATTAGCAGCTTAAAAGTAAGGCTGGTTTTTAATTTTGACTTCTGCAGCTCATTTCCATTGGTCCAACATTATCCCTTAAAAGACACAGAATCCCCCTTTGTCTTCTTGTAGCCTGGCTAACAGGATATGAAGCAGAAAGGGAAACACTTCCCGTTTCACTTTCATCCCACAAGAGAGTAAGCAGGCTTTACTCAGCAGCAACACACACACATACACACACACACCTCCTATTCTTGGCTTGGGATACCTCAGGGGGCTGAAAAGTCGCCTCATTTAAAATTGAAACATGGCAAGAAGAAAAAAAAGCTGGTGGAGAGGCAGCTCTTCTAGAGCAGGTCGGTCGGGATTTCCCCCACATCCCTTAAAGCCTTAATTAAAAGACCGAGATGATGTAGGATGGAGATGCGAGGAAAGAGATGAGGGTCATGCTCGCTAATCGCTCCTGTAGAGGAGAGAGATAGGGACTAATGAGGAGAAGAGATAGGAAGACAAAGACATGGATACAGAGAAATGATGGAGAACACTTCCACGGGATGGAAAGGCAGCGGAACGATACTTGGAGAGGAAAGTTTTAGATTCGTCTAGGAGAAGTGAAATAGAACCGCAGAGCTGCTATGGAAGCTGAAAGCAAACCACTTGGGGAAGTGGAACGAGCTAAACTCGCACTCGATAACGCCAACGTGTGATGGTGCGTCGTACCTGTTCAAAGACGGGCTTGTTGTTGTTCACGTCGTCCACTCCCACTATGACCTGCGCCGTGGAGGCCAGCGCCTGCGGCCCGCCCGAGGCGTTGTCATCTGTGGCCGTGACGTTGAGGACATACTCCACGCCCTGCAGGCGAGGCGGCGGGCTGGAGCGCAGCCGGATCAAACCTGCAGCCAAACACAGCGGAGGCAGCAGTTAGCACACTGCCACGTCTTTATGGAGGGATCGAGTTCAGACATTTCAGTCAATATGACCGACCTCAAACGAACCCAGAGCCTTCCAGTGTTTTTCATTCCACTAGATCACTTGTGTCAAACTCAAGGCCCTGGGGCCAAATCTGGCTCGCCGTAGCTTTTCATGCGGCCCTCTGGACTCCACATTAGATCAGTAAGTCCCGTCAGTTTTTCACAAACCCACAAAATTCATGCAATATTCACCCTTTTTTCAGATTTTACTGCAAATTTTTCTCAAAATTGGCCAAAACCATTGGGTATAAGTGACTGTTCAGCTTCACTGGATGTCACGTTGTTGATATGGTGAAAAGCCACATTTGGCATCATACATTAGCGCAAATATTGTAAAATCTTTGCACAAATATTTCTAAATCAGCACCTCAAAATTTGTGACTTTTAATTGCAAAAATATCCACAAAAACTATCACAAACTCCTGGATGGATTGAAAAGCTGTTCACTATAATTTCATTTTAAGAAATACTTATTGGATGCTGAAACAAACAGCTTTCTATGAGGGGCCGTTTAGGACAAAATTTACGTTTTGTCTCTCACACACTACCAAAAAGTCTCGCATACTCCAAAAAAGTAGCCACGCACACTCCAAAAAATTACGTTTTGTCTCTCACACACTACCAAAAACTCTCGCATACTCCAAAAAAATAGCCTCGCACACTCCAAAAAATTACGTTTTGTCTCTCACACACTACCAAAAACTCTCGCATACTCCAAAAAAGTAGCCACGCACACTCCAAAAAATTACATTTTGTCTCTCACACACTACCAAAAACTCACGCATACTCAAAAAAATAGCCACGCACACTCAAAAATTACTCACGCACATTCAAAAAATACTCAAATTGCGTATACACACACTACTAAAATGTCACACACACACACACACAAACGTTAACTTTCTCGCTCACATACACTACTACCAGCTCGCGCACATACACACAAACGTTAACTTTCTCGCTCACATACACTGCTAACAGCTCGCACACACACAGACGTTTATCTCTCACATACACAAGACTAAAGTTGAACACACACACAGTACTAAGACTCGTTTTATGTATGTGTGAGAGCGAGACTTTTTATGAATGTGTGAGAGCGAGACTCTTTTTGAATGTGTGAGAGCGAGACTCTTTTTGAATGTGTGAGAGTTGTCACGGAAGAGGCGGGGCATAATTTTTGGATCAAACTGCGCATGCGTAGATCCTAAACTATAAGTTTCGATTGTTGACTCACTGTATGTTCTATTACTTAGTATATTTGTGCTTTTAAATATATATAGAACGTTTAACTTTCTTGTAGATTAAATGTGCTATAGAAATAAATGAATCTGATTGATTGATTAAAAATAGCAAAATTGCTGTAGTACAATCTGTCCACTGGGTGCCAGATTGTAGCACTGCGGGCAGTCGTTGAATCGTTTAATGCGCCTGTCAAAGTGCTGGTTGCCTCCGGAGAAGATAGAATGGTGTTTAAAATGGCAGCTGCCTGACCAATTCTCTCTCGTTTCGAATTAGAGTTAGCCATGTTCGGTATAGCAAACTCTTTCTTCTTCGGCACTAGTTGGCGCCGGTTAATAATTCCTGTAATACTGGCACCCAGTGGACAGATTGTACTACAGCAATTTTGCTATTTTTAATCAATCAATCAGATTCATTTATTTCTATAGCACATTTAATCTACAAGAAAGTTAAACGTTCTATATATATTTAAAAGCACAAATATACTAAGTAATAGAACATACAGTGAGTCAACAATCGAAACTTATAGTTTAGGATCTACGCATGCGCAGTTTGATCCAAAAATTATGCCCCGCCTCTTCCGTGACAACTCTCACACATTCAAAAAGAGTCTCGCTCTCACACATTCAAAAAGAGTCTCGCTCTCACACATTCAAAAAGAGTCTGGCTCTCACACATTCAAAAAGAGTCTCGCTCTCACACATTCAAAAAGAGTCTGGCTCTCACACATTCAAAAAGAGTCTCGCTCTCACACATTCATAAAAAGTCTCGCTCTCACACATACATAAAACGAGTCTTAGTACTGTGTGTGTGTTCAACTTTAGTCTTGTGTATGTGAGAGATAAACGTCTGTGTGTGTGCGAGCTGTTAGCAGTGTATGTGAGCGAGAAAGTTAACGTTTGTGTGTATGTGCGCGAGCTGGTAGTAGTGTATGTGAGCGAGCTGGTAGTAGTGTATGTGAGCGAGCTGGTAGTAGTGTATGTGAGCGAGCTGATAGTAGTGTATGTGAGCGAGAAAGTTAACGTTTGTGTGTGTGTGTGTGACATTTTAGTAGTGTGTGTATACGCAATTTGAGTATTTTTTGAATGTGCGTGAGTAATTTTTGAGTGTGCGTGGCTATTTTTTTGAGTATGCGTGAGTTTTTGGTAGTGTGTGAGAGACAAAATGTAATTTTTTGGAGTGTGCGTGGCTACTTTTTTGGAGTATGCGAGAGTTTTTGGTAGTGTGTGAGAGACAAAACGTAATTTTTTGGAGTGTGCGTGGCTACTTTTTTGGAGTATGCGAGAGTTTTTGGTAGTGTGTGAGAGACAAAACGTAATTTTTTGGAGTGTGCGTGGCTACTTTTTTGGAGTATGCGAGAGTTTTTGGTAGTGTGTGAGAGACAAAACGTAATTTTTTGGAGTGTGCGTGGCTACTTTTTTGGAGTATGCGAGACTTTTTGGTAGTGTGTGAGAGACAAAACGTAATTTTTTGGAGTGTGCGTGGCTACTTTTTTGGAGTATGCGAGACTTTTTGGTAGTGTGTGAGAGACAAAACGTAAATTTTGTCCTAAACGTCCCCTCATAGCTTTCTATTGATATTTTAACAGTTTAATGGGTTTTATCATTAATTTGTTATTTACTAAAAAATGATTAACCACCTGCATTTATTGAGACCTTATAAAAGTCATAATAAAAGTCAAACCTTTGACCTCTCAGCATCCAAACCCTATTGATTTTCTGCCTTATGCGATGTTCACACAGCAGGCCAATGAAAATAATAGTCATGTCCCATTTTATACGACTTTTATGTCATTGATGTGAATTCTGCACCAAAAGAAGCCAGACTGAGTAAATCTGGACATAAACAATGGCTGAAAATTGTAATTGTAATTATGACATAAGGAAACAAATTAACGTCTGTGAAGCTCATCCCATCACAATCCCACCACTCCTGACTGACTCCACAGACTTCTCTATAGAAGTTGTGGTCAATGATCCACAAAAGGCCATTGCTAATGGTGGATTAGTTAGAAAAGTGGATTTGCTAGTGTACTGTGGATCATTGTGCTGCATAAGCTAAGTGTGATTGGCCTTTGGCTCACAATGATGCAAAATGCCATAAATGATAGAGTTGCAACTATAACTCAGATTTCTAAAACTTGGTAATCCCCAAAACCTTTCAGAAAACATTCTGTGGACTGATGATTGAAATGTTAAATGGTCTGCATCCACGTCACACTTTACTCTACAATCAGTCATTCACACACCCTTACACATATTTATTTGCATTGGCTGCAAGAAACTGAACATTTTTGGAAGGTGGATTTCCTGTAACATTTGGAATAAAATTATCCAGCCTTCTAGAAAAAAGCCCACATACTGTCAATCAGATATGGGGGTTGTGTGATGACTCCATGGTTGTCACTCTGATTCAGGACATGAGTGACGATTTGTAATCGATGAAACAATGAATTCTGCACTCCAGCAAACTAAATCACTGAGTATGTCTGGCCATCATTCTGACCCATGCAGAGGCCAGGAACACTTAGGTCATGCAGTACTATAGAATGTCCACTTTCGAATGGTTCAAAAAAGCAGAATGAAGGTTTTGAAGCGGTCTAGTCAAAGACTTTGCTTAAATCTGATTCAGGTGCTATGTTGGGGCCTCCAACAGGATGCTGATGCTCAAAACCCTTCCAATGAATCTGAATGAAAAGGACTCCACAAACATCCTGTGATAGTCGTTGCAGAAAAGGGTTCAGGGTCTGATTATTTATGCACAAACATAATGTGCATAAATAATGCATAAATAATGCACATTATGTGGCCTTAATAATCTAAATCGTCTTTAGAATGTTTCTGTATTACTTGAAGTTACCTTTGTCTAATTTCAGATTTTGCTTGATAATCTGAAATCTGTACAGCGGCAAATACCTTTTGACCGCGCTGAAATATTTCACCTCAAATCAAACTTCCTCTCATGTGGAAAAGTTCTGTTAGCTTGTGGTGAAGGGCAAACACGACAAATGAGTCCAACAAAGTGCATAGAGCTAAATTAAAGCACCGTTCTCTCCACAAATGCCAGAGGATAACTCTGTGTCGGTTTTTATCTCCAGCGTTTGTCATTATTTGGGATCGCCCGATGTTAAATTGATTGGTATTCCCTTTGTAGCGCTGCTGCTGCATCCCATTTCTCCCTTCCTCCGACTGACTCTTTCAGTCTGCTGTAGGCGTCTCATCTGCATCCCACTCTGTGCTCTGAATGACTCTCCTCCACTCTGTATGCATCTCATCATTCCGCGCTCTGTTTACCTTGTCTGTGTGTGTTTGTGTACGCGTGTGTGGGCCAAAAGTGTGGACACACTTATTACATCCTCCTTATCTTCAGAGACAGCGGCGGGTGCCACTGTTGTCATGTCCCCATTTGACTGCTGTTGCAGCTCCGACCCTGAAATTGTAATCATATATGTGCTTACTGTAGATACGCATTTATGTGTGCTATTCATCCTTCTATCTTTGCCTAGCAGACCAGGGGGACTGATGTGACAGATTAAAGTCCCAAAACGATCATTGTTTTTTTTATCCTAGTTTTGTGCGTCTACTGCACGCAGCAGCCAAATCACTGCAACTGCAACATGCGTGAAACATGGCAACCAAAGACAGACACTGATTAATCAAGTGGCTTCTAAGGAGAGAACCATACTAAATAAAAATACAAGTATTTTATGCACTCAATCTTTAAAGCTATTTTAGAAATACATTCTGTTTGAGTTTCTGACCTTATTGTCCAGGTAATGTTTGTGAATGATTGGCTCCCCAGTGAATGAATCCATGTAGATGAACAGCTTTGGTTAACACCTCAAGGTAGCTGATCAGGTTTGGGAACAATTCATCTGAAAATTGGATAGCCACTTTCTCGCCAACTGCGTTTCCATTGACCATATAACTGTGCAATTATTGCCTCTGACCCAACCCATGGGTTGAAAACAGGAAGTAGTTGGAGCATCATAGCACGGAGTGTTTTTTATTGACCCAGTTAATGAACAAACTTGTTTTTTAGGTGATTTAAATCTCTTTTCTTATTTAATGGAAACACCGCAATTGCAAAATTGTGTTTTTTTCATGATGTAAAGCTCAAAAAAAGTTTATATTGCAAAATACCGCCCATTTAAATAAACATTTGTAAAAGTGAAATAAGTTTGCCAAGTCAAAATCTACTATAAGTTATGAAATTATAGTTGATCTGTGTGATCCATTTTGAAATTAACTCCTACACAGATGGGTTCCTACATAAACTATCTCTGTGTTGGGATGCAGATCTCCTCCCAAACAAAAAACAATTTCATGAAACTGTCTGTGAATCATCATCAATCAGTTCATTTTAATGTCTCTAATAACCAGTCAACTAACAAAACGGGAGAGGAAAATTGTATCTTGGCTCCATATTTAAATTTTCTATCCAGATATTGTCATTTATTCGTTTCTTAACTACTTTTTGTAACTATAAACAAATCATTTCATAAGCAGGGTTTGATTAAACCAGAGATCAGCGAGTAGTGCAACAATAAGAGGCATTTTTAACTTCAATCAAGAAAGTTGCAGCAACTTAGCTACATGACCTTGGATAAATAAAAAAAAATAATTAAAAAGCCTTTTCTTTTACAATGTCCTTTGTAAAACCTTTTATTTAAAAAATCTGCAAATTCATTTATCAAAACATCTCACACTGAAATAGTTTCTTTTGTGTTATTCCTAAGTCTAATTCAATATACACTAAAAACAACAGATCCATGTTTAACTGTAACTCCTTTTCCTGTTTTTCTCCTCAGAGGAGGAAAAGTTAACGTACAGTCTTGCCCTATGCTTCACCCCATACTACGCTTTCTTTGCTGTAAAGTTTTAGCTAAGCGTTGGGTCCTAAGTGGTAGCTTATAGCACATGCTGCCAAATCCGGGTCACAGAAAACTCAACATTTACTCAGCAGGAATCCACTTCAAGGCATCTGACTGACTTTTCTGTCAGCTGCTGACATTGAACTGTCTGTTTAAAACCTACATTTGATAAAAGCAACACTTTATCTGATTTGCAACTACAGGGATTTAGATGTATTTGGGGAGAAAGAAATAAACCTGCATAAAACCTCCTTCAATTCTGCTGCTCATAAAAGTAGAAGCCAAGATGACTGTAGGAAGGATGGAGGGAGTGTGTGAAAAGAAATCCACAGCAATGCAAACATTTAAATGTAATTCAAAATATCTGCCTTTAAAAAACCAAATTGGATTGTTTTAGACCACCAGTGACCTGTTTAAGGTCAGGCCTTAGCAGTACAATACAATTCAACTCCAGAGTTTGACTAGGACACTCCAAAAAAATTCAATTTAGTTTTCTTTTTGTAGCTATTTCCAAACTGATAAATGACAGTACTTGTGATTCCGCTAATGTAAAAGAAAAAAAACCCAAAACAATTTCGCAATTGCAGTGTTTCCATTAAATAAGAAACAAAATTAAAATCACACAAGGATAAGTTTGTTCAAGCAACAAGTCATTAAAAAACCTGCAACTCAATCACCCTTCAACTTCTTCCTGTTGTCTTCTTCGTGGTTTGTGCCAGCGGGCAACATTCAGTTGTTGATCATGTGACTCGTGTGATGCGGAATCCTAGCGCCAAAACCTTTTATTGAAAAACGAGCTTTTTTGAAATTGGTGTGTTTCCATTAAGCAAATTTATTTGCTATTATTATTGTTTTGTTTTTGATTTTTGTACACCATCTACATTGATAGTTTAAGTGGTGTAGTAAGACATATTGCACAATTATGTGGCCAATGGAAATGCAGCTAGTGACTTTTTATTTATAATCTGTTCTTGAATATGTTAATTAGTGAAGCTATATTACTTTGCGATATCTTTGAGCCTACTTCATGTTGTCATACAGATTCTGTTTTATTGCTTTCATCACTCCGTTTTGTCATGAAACCGGCATGGGTGTGACTGGACCAAAGATGTGGTTATGCAGTGTGAATTTATTAAGACAGATTCATTTTGTTTGATGATAAAATCAGATTTTTGATTATGGAAAATCTACAGAAGCAACCTTTTTTTCACGGTTCTTCGCTCTCGCTCTGTATTAAGAGTAAAAGTGAACTGTTAGTCAGTGCTGGTAAAATAAAAGCACAGCAATGCAGAGACATCAGCAGCTTCACTGTGTTCAGAGTGGACACACTCTAACTGCAGAGCCAGACGTTTCAAAGCTACCTCTACTGATTATCCACAACTCAGAACAGCCCAGTGACAGCAGGAAGATGACAGACGATCCTCTGGGTAAAGTGGGTTGTAGAGAGAGAGATCTCCGTGGACTGCAGTTGTTTTTCTGACACTTCCCACAGATGCTCTGAGGAATTGATGCACGGGGAGCTTGGGATGCTTTGCAAACACCTTGAGTGGTTTCCTTATGGAATGATATGAAAGGCTGCCCATGTAATGCTTGTTGTTAAGCATTACATGGTGTTAGTCGGTCCGTGTGTTGTCAAATTGAACACCTCTGCTATGCAAACTTTTAATTATAGCAACATATGCAAACGGGGGTCACTGAGAGTCAAAGCTCAAATGGAGGATTCTGTCAACAAAAATACTGTCATTGATGCACTACATAAAACTGGTGTTTGTAGAGGAGTGACAAGAAGAAAACCATTACTGAAAGACTGCTACAAAAAGCCAAACTCACAGTCTGCTACAAGCAGCAAACATGTGGGAGAAGGTGAGCAGGTCGAATGGGAACAAAATGGAAGTTTTTGGCCTAAATCTGAAATCTGTTTGTGTTTGGTAAAATTAAAACTTCTCAGTATCCCCCATTAAGTACGGTAGAGGCAACATGATGCTGTGTTGAGGCTTATGGAGAGTAAATGCAAAAGAATCCAGGAAGAAAAAAAAGAGTAGATGCAGGGAACTGTAAGAATCCAAATAAAAGAAAGTTTCCATCTATATGAATGTACTGATTATTTTGACTAAAAACAGAAGAAAGAAAAAGTTTCTGTGAGAATAAAATTGCTATTTTGATAGTTTTGTCATAACAAAAGATGCACAGAAAGTTATAGGCCAGATAATAGAGGACGCAATTCTTTTAATATTTCACAGCTACATCTAACCCAACCCTGGTTGTTATTGTTACTCTGCGATAAAATAAATGCTTCCTTTGGCAAATATCAACTGTAGCATAGGATACAAAACCACAACAATTATTACAGCCTTACTATCAAGCCAGGCAACAAGACTAGTTGAAGGTTTACAAATCTTGCAACATATTCACAAAGATGTTGATTCAAGTTAAAACTTAAGGCAGTGAAATCAACCATGAACATTTTGGTCAACCAAGACATGAGTCTTTTATAGATTCATACAAAAATCACATTTTTGAGCTGCTGGCTCTCAGTGTTTTCATTGTGTATCAACAGCCACAAAGGAGAATACTTGAAATATTCTTAAAGTGCTATTTTTTTCCCTTTCATTTATAAGAAAATTGTTCATCCACAAAGTCCCTGAAATCCCCAACAAAAACACTGAACTATCCATGCTGCGCCATTAACAATACATTAAAATTCAATAAAGCAACAACTTGAACATTGCTGCACTGGGATCAAGATTTTCCACAAACAAGTGAGATCCAACAGAGACCTGAGACATGCAACTCAACATGCATGTTTTTGAACAACCGTAGAGAGAACTGAGTTCACACAGAACGGGCTCAGTGGGGATTTAGTTCGAGTTTTTTCTTTAAAAAAAGGTAACAGCACTCAGCCCTTTCCCTGCATATAATAAATAACATAAAATGTATCGCCTACAAATTAGGGCCAGGACTTTAACATGACAATTTCTACGAATTAATTACAAAGATTTTAACGCAACTAAGAGCATGTTGATTTTACATACAAAAGTCTTCAGATGGAATCTTCAAATTTCCGTGTTTCTGGTACGTCCGTAAATCTGATACGCAATGACAACCACAAGCAATGGACAAAAGAGCTGTCTTGCCTTGGCCCACTGAGAATTCACTGATCTGAGATGCTGGAAAAGACTATTGTTGTGTTCATGCTGTGCCTATCAGCGAAGCTACTGAAGACTGATTTAGCATCTCAATGCTAAACATGTAGCAGCACCACAGACGTCCCCAATGCTAACGTCAGCACCACTATTATTATTTTTCTATTTTTGTTTTTTGTACAAATCTCCATTGATAGTTTAAGTGGTAAATAGAAATGGTAAATGGACTGAACTTATGTAGCACTTTTCCAGTCATATTGACCACTCAAAGCGCTTTACACTAGAGTCACATTCACCCAGTCGCACTCACAAACACACACACATTTATACACCGATACGCAGATGATACGCAGATCGGTAGGCAATTTGGGGTTAAGTGCCTTGCCCAGAGGCACATCGACATGTGGCAGGAGGAAGCTGGAATCAAACCTACAACCTTCCGATCGCAAGACAACTACTCTACCAAAGAACCACAGTCGCCCCGGTGTAAGACATTAGTGCACCGACAGCGGTCTGTCCTCTCCTTTTCAACGTGGTCCTGTTGTGAACAGCATTCAAAGGCAGGTGTGATTTTAGGTCTTAAATCTAAGGCCAACCAGTTTATGATCTAATGTTTTGCAGTGAAAGCACAATTCCTGCAGACTATGACGCCAACATTACAGATATTTTATACAACATCATCTGCTCTGTCCGGTCTTAAAAGCATCACAATCACGTTCGGCCGGTCAGTGCTTACTTTGATGGCATCCAAATGTCAAAGTCTGTGAGTTTAAATATCTCTGCAGACAAAGAGAATCACAGCTTCAACAGCAAAGAGTCATGACTGAACTGGCTCTCAGGCTTTATTCCGATGGTGGATCTGCAAGAAAGTATGAGATGTGCTCACTGTAACAACACAAAATCCTACCAAGCACTTGTCCAGTTTCTAGTGCACATATCACCATAAACCTGAAATAAGACAAAACCAACATATAAGCAATATTTCAGCAAAATTTAGGAGTTTGCTTTTAGTAAATAATTCCTGAATATTGGAAAAAAAATCTAATTCCCGAGGCAGATTTTTTCATTTTAACAAGGAAACATGTCTTGTTATAAAGAAAATTGTCAGGACTTGCAGTGGAGAGGTGGTGAGGCAGACGCAGAGGACTCAGGTTGATGTGAAGGAGATAATTTAATGAAGAATTGATGTCAGAAATACAAAGTAAAAGAATCCAGGCAGCACAGAATGAGCAGAACGCTAAAGCTCAAAACTGGTAGCAACTGGCAACCAAAAGACATCTGACAACAGTCCAGACAAGACAACTTGACAGCAAGACAGATAAGACAAGGACCCGACCAGGAACAAGGAACACAGGTGGAATTAAATACACAGAGGGTAATCAGGGAATGAGACACAGCTGGGAACAATCAAGGGGAAGACAGGACAACAGGGAGACTCAATAGACACAGAAACCTAAAATAAACACACAGAAAAACTCAAATCCTCAAAAATAATCTGCCAATCTTCATCAATATTAGGGAACTATTGACTTAAAACAAGCTTCTATTTCTCGAAGCTTACTAACAATATTTGATAAGATTTTGTGTTTTTTGCAGTGCACCTGCTTTAAAACCACCTCTTCTTCTATTCAGATCTGAGACCTGGAGCAGGACTGAAACATTCAGGTTTAACAAACTCTGTGTCTCCCTCACATCTTTGTAATCTCTCAACATGACCTAATTATCCAAGAACAAATGCCAGCAGCAGCTACCTGAAGAACCGGTGCAGAAACTCTCATCTCTCAACAGGATAGTTTGGACACTGAACCCAAAAACAGTGATTTTAAGGAAAAAACAAAAAACATTCCAACAAAACACGTTCAACCACTCTACTCCGGCCGTGTGGTGGAGTGCACTCAGACCTAATGAACTGAGGCAGATGACCAGAAAGAAAAAAAAAATGCGACCAGTTCAATAAAGGCAGCTGGCAGAGGCAGAGAGCAGCTACAGCCTGCCTGCTATGCTACATATATAGGAAGAGCCAGAGGCGCCCCGGAGTCTGATCCCAGCTTTACTCTGCCTAGCATCGGCATAAACATCTAATAGGGCCTAAAAGGCTCAGTTGAGAGCAACACATGCTGGGTAAGTGGCTGAAAATGGGACATGGAAAAGGTTTCGGGACATTCCAAGAACAAAGCATTCAGCATGTGTCTGTTTGAATCTAGGAGACGTGTCCCTATAGTGTGGGTTAAGGCCTGGAGAGCGTGGAGAAGTCGATGGTCTTCTGTGAGTTTAAAGCAGCGTTGCATAAATACATAGGAGTGTTTTCCATCTTTAATGGCGTTGGCGTGTGTGTGTGTTTGGTGGGTATCGTTTTTCATGTCAGTGCATGTTTCTTTTCAGCTCGTTAAGAAGGGTCTGTGCTGAGATGCATGTGGACGATCAAAAACTAGACCATTTCTGTAGGCAATCAAGTTGGATTTCATGTACATAAATATGTGATTATTACTGTGAATTTGACTCTGTGTGTGTGAGTCTGGATCAGGGCCAAAAGGGGCTAACAAGGCCAGCGCATATCGTCACTTAATGGAAAGGCAGAGGATGTTTCCTGGGGGTTCAGCAGGCAGCTGTCACTTCTCATGAAAATAGCCAGGAGGGACCAAACAGATGGAGGGGAAAGTTGGAAGATAAACTTAGAAATGAAATCAGGATCTGCACAAAACAAATACAAGACAAACAGCAAAGTGCGAGAAAGACATTGAAATACTGTACAGCAGGAACATATTCTTGTTTTTTCTCAGTAAATACATATTTTTGGGGCCTTATTGATAAGAAATTCATATGCATAATATGTTTTGCATATTATGCTGCAAAACAGAATCTTACCAAGTATTGTTTGTCTAGTTCAGGAGTCTGCAGTGGCTCTTTCCTTCCATGATGGCTCCTAATCCCTTAAAAACAATAAAAACCAACTAATGTTTTTAAATGTGGATCTAATAAAAAATTGCAGATTTTCTAAATTTATTCATCTTTGTCTTGGAATAAATGCATTGAATATCCTCAATAAGATGATTTGTAGGTTTAGTTTTTGTCTTTATTTTCCCCACAAATATCAACATCCAACCAAAGAAAATATATTGATCCTTTTATCATTATTATTTTTTTTTTTTTTTTTTTTTTTTTTTACAAAATTTCATGCTGTTCTTCATGCCAAAACCTAAAAATAGAAGTAAAAAAGTGACAGTTTAAAAATGACAACAACAGACTTAGCAGAAACATTTATCTCTTATTTCCAAAAGGTCACGTAACATTTGTGGCTCTAAATGAGTTTTATTTCAATAGACTGTGGATTAAAAAATACTAGAACTATCTTTTTCTGTGTCAAACGTCCTGTGCGGGCTACCTGGTTGTCACATGTGAGATGACGATGTTTGAGTCAAGAGCTGGAGATCCTCATAGAATACACAATTCATGAAAAAGTAAGAAAACTTGTACGTAACAACGGGATATAATGGAGTAAATAACAGACTGACATGAAGAAACACGGAAAGAGATCGTGGAGATCAATGAAACCAAAGCGCTAGTGAAATGACAGGAGAACCAGAGGAGCTAGTCAGAGTGAAGTCGGAGCAGTTGAGGAGAGGAGAATAAGGTGATGGATAACGGCTGTGCTGAGAAGCAGGAGGAGGAAGGGTGAAAGATGAGCAGAGCAAGGAAAACTACAGGAATGGAAGACCACAGAACCTAAAGGGAAAAAATCCTCAAACTATCATAGACAATGAAGATAAATACTAGCATACAGAAACAATACCAACTGTATTAGTGATAATAAATGCATAAATAACTCAAAGGAGAACCATTTGACCCAGTGATAAGAAAATGATCTAAACAGAAACCCAGATGATGCCCAAAGTTCAAACACCCACTTATCATGGCAGGTTTATGGTGAAATGTTGTTCTTCCTACTTCTAGTTAACTGGCTCTCTCTTCATGTGCTCAGTATATATTTTCTATCGTTCAGTTTATTATGCAGAAGCAAATATTCAGGGTTATAAGAGACGGACAGAGGAAGCAACATAACCCCACAGCAACAACAACAACAACAACAACAAAAAATGGAGCAAATTGACAAAGAACAAAAGAAAACAAATCAAACGATGAAAGAAATAAAAAACCTTATAATGAGTGGGAGTATTTTTTAAAGCAGGCTAACACTACAGTATGTTTGCCAGAGGGAAGCAAGCAAAAAGACTGAGGTAAAAAATAGTTTGTTACATGAAGATACAGGTCAGAACATCATGGCAGACATGAAGGGGCGAGAAGCTTAGAACAGAAGTCTAAATAACAAAAATAAAACACAAGATGATCAGTACGAGTTGAACGCACCAAAACATAAGATTAAACTAAATCTGTCCATGTCAGACAAATATCATTTCTCAAAATAGCTGATTTGAAGGCTGAAAAAAAAATGATGAAGCTCATAACAGATGCATGTTTGTTAAGAGCAACATTTCTCTTTAGGAGTCCAGTAAATACATCCTCTGATTCAGAAGAGCGTTTTGTATTTATGGGTTTTAATAGGAAGAGCCGGAGCGTCATATCGACTGGCCCGCTCACATCCTAATGGCCGCCTTAAATCTCGCGGACACACACTGTATTCTGGGGTGAGTTACAGACAAATTAACATGGCGAGCAGAGCCAGCGAGGCCGCTTCTGCCAGAAGGGAAGAAAACAATCACTTGAATGATTGTCGGACATTTAGGATGAGTACGGACAGGGGGAGGGTGACGGGGGGAGGTAGCAACAGGAGGGAAGCAGAGGCTGGAAGAGATTTTCATCAGCAGCACAGAGAGAATGAGATGAGCTGGAGAGGGAGAGAGGAACACAATGTGCTCGGCTTCCATTATAAGAATCGTAAAATACTTTTAATGACCAAATATTGGGCTCTTTGAAACAAGATATTGGATCATATTACAAGCCTTATGGTGTCACACTTTGCTTCTCCCATTTTACTGCAGGCAGGCTGAATAATGCCTCTGGGTGTGTGTGTGCGTCGGGGGGTGTGTGGGTGTGTGTGTGTGTGTGTGTGTGTTTATGCATTTCTGGGGTTGTCGGTTAATTCACTGTAAACCCATTACTACTAGAGGTTACCTGAAACAAGATTTTAAAAAATATACACCGCTCAAGGTGTTTAATATGTAAATGTTTTATTTCACATTTAAAACATGTTTAAAATGCTAATTATTATGGCAACATAGCACTATAAGGTCGTCTTTATGTCTGTGACAAAGAAAAGCCAAAATCACATTATATTAAAAGTATTTAACCCCTCAACTTAAAAAAACACACACTATGTAATGTTGAGATTTTATGTGAATGACCAATAGGACGTAGTCTAAGTGTTTTGTTTTTTATTATTTAACAGATAGAAATATGAAAAGTGGGACATGCCTATCTATTCAACCCCCTCTATTCTAGTGCTCCTAAATAAAATCCTGTGCAAACCATCTTTTTAAAATTACATTACAGATCACAGATCTCTCTGAGGTGTTCCAGCTGAGGACAGCATCGGTCAGAGAAGCAGTCAAGGTGGTCACCATAACTTTGGGGGAGCTGCTGGAGACCCACAGCTCAGATGGAAGAGACACTCTGTAAAATCTGACTCCAAGAATTTCAGTGTTAAAGGAGACCTATGATGCAAAATTCATAGTTTTTATGTTTTTGTTCGTCCATTTGAGTTTCTACTGCTTCTTTTTAAAAAAGCCAAGCACTTAAAAAACACTAGCCGGTTTTTTGGCAATTGGTTAATTTTTTGGTGTCTGGAAAATGAGTCGTTTGAAAACTCTCCTGAAAGTAATGTCACAAATCACCAGGCACTGCCTATGGTTGCTTACCTAGCAAACCCAGCAAAGCCCCGCCTGTTACCTAGCAATCCCAGCGGAGCCCAGCCTGTTACCTAGCAATCCCAGCGGAGCCCTGTATTTTTAAGACTTGTTGACAGAGAGCGTCCTTCCTCCATTTTCTCTTTATCATTTCTGATCCTGCTGTGTTTGCGATGCAGTGTCAGGTTTGGATAACTGCAATCTGATGCAAAAGGAGAGAAAATATCTCACAGCAGCTGAACTTGAAGGGAGTGTTTGTCACACAATTAGAGCTGATCGATATGAGAATCTAAAGGAGGATAATATGCTAAACTTGATGCTACATCAGCTCCTGAGAGGGACTACATCTGTTTCCAACTGCAGTTTGTTCCCCAGAACATCAGCCTATAGATACTCAAGTCTAAAGGAGAAAAAATATATATATTTTTGGTCTATCCAATTCTCAAGCAAATTTTGAGCATACTTTGAAGATGTTGCAAAAAAGAAAGAAAAGAGGAAAATGCAAATTCCATCTGCTGGTTTGGGGCAAATCAACCAGGCTACGCAAACTGTAATTCGTCAGATGTTGACGCTACGCACGGCTGTAATAAACATGAAGTAGATGTTGCAAATTAGCATAGACGTCACATCTCAGGAAAGTTCTTCCCTCCTTAAAGTTTAGACTTTCAGAGTTTTGTGCCTCTGATAAGGCACAGACCCACCAGTGGATACTGCAAACGTACTTTATTTTGTTATCATATAGGTTGCTATTTGTGATCCCTATAAGCTAACGGAGGGGAACTCTGAGTGCTGTTTCGATGGACACGTTTCCTAGGTGAGAGATGGAGGAGGAAACAGGAAATCAGAAGCACTCTTTTAATGCATGGTCCTTTTTTTATATTTTTGAGTTAATATGTCTGCAGTGGTGCTTCGGCTTGCTCTGGGGCAGCACCGTAGGAATGTTGGTTTTTTTTGTTTTTTCAACGTCATGAATCTGTCAGTTATGACAGAAATGGTTTTAGATCCAGAAGAAAAATATGAAATGGCTTTTTAACCATTTAGTTATTTTATTTCAGCTTGGAAAGCAGCAACAGTCCAACTTCTTCCCACACTGGCTGTGATGAGGTTTGTTTCTTTCCATGCTAAAAGTTTTACTGTAATATATCATGATTGTTTTCTTTTTTAATTTGTAAAAAAGAGTTTTGAACATCTTCATTTGTTCACATAACGTTTTTAGTTACATCTAGGAAGAAGCTTATTGAACATGCCAATGTTTTTCTCAATAAATTTATCTCAAATGGTGTACCACATAATCCAGTTTGTTTAATTTTTTTTTATAATCAAAATTTGATCTTTTAGATTATTTTTTTAGAAG